>NC_052480.1:15574418-15909093 GCF_009730915.1 Dioscorea cayenensis subsp. rotundata | reverse complement strand
AAATAAAATAGTGGAAATTGCCACCCTTTAAGTTTGTAAAATTGCCAAAAACACCCGTTAGTTTTTGCAATCCCCCAAAAACCCCCTCCTTTTTAAGTCTATGTTTTTCAAACCCCCAAACACATGCGGATGTGAGCGGAGTGAGTTTCAAATTTTTGGACGAAAATGCCCTTGCATGGGGGTACGTGGGCTGCGACCATCTCGTCGATTTGAGGAGGAAGTGGGCGGTTTTCCGTAGGGTAACCCGAGGCGAATTTATTGGAGCCGTTTAATTGCTTTTCTCAGACTCACGTCTTTCGACTTTTCCATTTCAGTTGTCTCGAGTTGTCTCTGCGTGAGACCTCTGTAGTCGGCATTTTCATCGAGCTTTTCCCTTTCCAGCGGTACTACGGAAGGAGAGTCCTCCAGCTGACTAGTTGGCATTTCATCGAGTTCTGAAATCTAAGGTATTGAGTATGGTTTTATGTTAGCTACGTTGCATTACAAAGAAAAGATTTTTCGGTTTTTGTTTTGTGCTCCTGTTTTTGTTGGAAGATATTGAAGTCTGCGGGGGATTTCTCGGTGGGTTTCGTGAGTCTGAGGAGATTTCTCGGCTGGGGTTTTTGTTTTGTTTTGCATTTCGTATGTATACACTATCGAAATAGTTTTTCGATTGTTATGATTTAATAGTAATATTTATAATGTACATTTTCCCGTTTCGTTTGATATAGTTCTGCAGTTTTACAAATGAGGTTGGCGTTTAAGAAATGAGATATACTGGTTTAACATTTGTTGTCCTATTTAAATATTCTCAGTCTACATTTAACTAAAAATGGGTCTCTGTTTAACATTTTATATCTCTATTTAATAGCGAGTTTAGTATTAAAACCTTATATTTCAGCTTAAACTTTTGTCAATCTTGCATGTTGAATGTGTTGTTATTGTTGCGAGCTTGTGATTATGGCGGTCGACCCTAGTTAATGGGCGTTGCTATTTGACACCGGTTGTGGAGACCTTAAATTTGTGAATTGAAAGTTAACATGACCCCTCGACACGGGAGATTATTGAAGGACACAGTTTGCGAGCGTTCATTTGGCTGGAAGCCATATACCAGAGAGGGCCCTTCTTGATTCTCTTTTGCAAAGATGCGATGGTCGCACCAATAAATTCGGGATCGGGGAAGCTGCTGAGTTTGAGACCTCGAGATGTGGCCCTCGTTCTTGAGTGCCGCGTTGCGATGGCGGCCGTGATGGTCTTCGAGAGAAAGAAACGGTGTCGGCGTTAGAGGCGGTATCTATCAAAGACCTCACGAAGACCACGGAGACTCCATCAAGAGCACTCACGGTGCAACTTGTTCGACGAGAGGAGAAGAAGATAATTTTGTCAAACTCCACGATGGTGTGCTCTGCACATGGGGACGATCCTCTTCCCGAAATACATCATACTCGGTTCGAGCCGGATCGTGATTACGTCGATGATCTACCGACCATGGGCGATAGCGCGTAGGCGCGGCCGACGCACAAGTGGCTTATGGAGGATATTCCTGGCGGCCGCCCGAGTGCAAGATAGATGCTTGGCAGGAAGAAGACCAACAGAGAAGTACATGAGGGTTGCTCGATCGCTAGCGTCTGGTTTCTACGGTGACGGAGCGAGGAAGAAAGTCCGTTCGGCAGATCCCAGGATCTTTGTGCTACGGTGAAAGTACTCAGGAAGCAGCGACGGTAGAAAAGCGAGCTTGTCATCATCTCGATGGAAAAGAGGTAATAAATCATGGACAATGTTTAACATAAGTCTTTTAATGTTTAAACATTTTTATTTAGCGTTTAACTTTAGTATTTACCGTTTAACTATTATTCATACCGGTTTAAATATTTTTGTTCTCCGTTTAATTATATTCTATAACGTTTAAATATATAAACACTACTGTTTAAATATAGTTTTTATAGTTTAAAAATGAATGATCTCATTTGAAATTGTTTGGTTTACATATGTTAGTTTCTGATTTGATTCCGTCGAATCTTTGAGAAGAAATATTTGTTGGGGCCAACGGCGGATGGATGCCATTGCTCGGAACCACTTGCTCGAAGGCGGGATGAGAGGCGGCCTCGATCGTGCCTTGTTGGAGCGCCGATTCTCCTACTTCCACCCTGCACGCCGCACGCATTCCTCGGCGCGGAGAAGCCCTCCCCTACCGGCCGATTGCACAACCTACCACGACAACGGCGGTCCCCGACCATGGCAGCTCCCAGCCGGTGACATTGGGCGAAGATGTCACCGCAACTCTTATCACGAGCATGCAAGATGATTGATGACCGAGGTTTCTCGGCTTGTCGCTCGTGTGGAGGCGGCGGAAGGGCGATTTCGCAAACGGTTGCGCCATCCCTCAGAAAGAACGAGCACCGGGGACGAGCAGGCGTCGAGAATTTGACGACGGCTGACATCATCGGGAAGGTCATTCCAAAGGCGGCCACATTCGAAGAGACTTCGCGAAAAAGAGGAGAACAATCATCGCCTCTGTCTCCACCTGCGGTGACGATGAAACAATAGCAACACCATCGGCGGTCGATCTTTATTCTTGAGTGCATCGCCGTTGATGAATGATGGACATGACGGTGGGAGGACATCAGTAGATGATGTGGCGTTCTTGACGTGGTTGAGAAAGGTCGTTGACTCTCTTCTCGATGAAATCGTCGACCGGTGGAACCGGTGCAGAGATAGCGGCATCGAAGATGGACACAATCACGAAGATCAAGAACAAGTTAAGGGTGTGTCTCCCAGTGATCTTGTTGTCATGGCCCACGGTTGAGAAGATCGTCGAATCCGTTCGTGGCCGTGGCCGATGGCCAACGAGTACCATGACCAAGCGGACACAATCCACAACAAGAACAACCATGTAAGGATGTTCTGCGGTTGATCTTTGTCGCCATCGTCCCGCATGAAGGAAGATCTTTGATGAAGACCCCGACCGAACAGCGAGAGAGATGATCAAGGCCAATCAAAGAAATTGGACCCGGGACGGCTCGGAAAGCTTTTTATTCCGAAGAAGAAGAAATGGGTTGGCGGTCGTCTTAACAAATCTGAGCGAGGAGTTGATGAGGATCTTCCTCAAGCTGCTCTATGGACGGAGTAAGTGTAACGTTTTTATGTTATTGTTTAAAGGGTTTCTTATAGTGTTTAACTATTTCCTAATAGTGTTTAATACCTTTATGTTATCATTTAAGTTTTCTACTTATCGTTTAATTATATATAATATCATGTGACAGTTGATAATATCATTTAAATATTTACAATATGGATCTTATTATATACCCATTATCGTTTAACCTACGATTTGATCGTGTGGAAGACATAGCCTTGTCTCGGCACCCTGCCTGATGACAGTTATACCGCTGTGCAGGGGAAGGAGATGGTCAGCGATGATGTGATAGGCAGCTTTCGTATGCATCATACAAAAGTCGTTGAGCAAAAGAGCCATATCCTTACAAGTAGCGCCTCCATCACCAGAACCGCTTCGCTGTTTATGTCAAAGCGAGACGCACATGACACAATTATGAGCTATGATCGGGGATCTTGTCATGCAGACTGCATGAAGTTCAAATTGTCGTCCTCCGATAATCGCTGAATGGCCCACTTCCATGTCGTCATCACGGACAATGATAAACAAGAATCGAGGCATTATTCTTCATGTCAGGGAGTGACGATAAGGACGCGTTGGACATGGTAAGTTCTTTAATTATGTCCGATTAATATACATTTGGTATTTAAATCGGTATTCTAATCTCGACTTGCATATCTCGACGGTGGAATCTATTTGACCTTTATGTCGATATGGAGTTAAGCGGTCGGCGGCAACAAAAGTACCCGCTGCGTGCGACGCACGAGCCCACGCGAAAACAAGGAAGCGTCGATTGCGCCCAGTCTGATCATCGCGGTTTGATCGAGCAATTACTTTCGTGGGGTGAGAAGTTCGACTACCGCAGACGAGCGTTCCTTACCTCAGTTATGGTATGTTACCGCGTACTTAAGGAGGGCGGCAGGCGTCCATGACAAAGGGGGTCATCACTAGCGGGTTAAATTTTGTTTTGAATAACATGTCTGTATATCGATTGTGAGTTTTGTTTTTCAAATGTAAATCGCGGACAAATTCAATTCATTGTTTTCGTGTTGAAGAACATGACTTGTATATCTTAATGTAAATTTTTGTTTTGTTGTGAATTGTAAAAAGCGAGGTTAAATTCCATTCGGTTTTATTTCATTGTTTAATTCTACGTTGTAATTGTGTACATTTCACTTTCATTGTTTAAATATACTATATATCATTTTAAACATCGATTTTAAATATTTCAAAATCACGATGTACCCGTTTAAAATAACAACATCTCTCTGTTTAAAAACAAAATGCACTCATTGTTTAAACATCGGTTGAAATATTTCAAATTACGGTGTATCCGTTTAAAAACTAACAATGTCTACGTGTAAACTACATTCGATTCGTTGTAAAGAGTAAGAGTTTAAATGTGGAAAGGTTCCCATCAATACACAATGTTTCCCAGTCAAAGTCGTCGGTTTATTAACAATGCCTGTCGGCCTGGCAGTTTCATTGCAAGATAAATCGATTGTGGCCGGATCCTGGCGTGTACTGCGATGTAACTTCGCGGACATCAAAGCGCTTGCGACTCGATCCTCTTTCATCTAGGCCGCGAGCGTACTTCTAATCCGACAGTGTCGCAAGCGAAGCTCACGATTTCCGTCGAGAGGCTGTCAGTCGTCGGGTATGGGGAATATAGCTTCCTTATGCGCGGTTTGTAATTGTCGACGGTGAAGTACCCGCTAATAAATCGATGTAACGTTGGTGTGCATGCGTCATTATTCTTTGTAACAACATGTTTTGCAGGGATACCAGTCAAAACTTGCCACCTTCGACATGAACAAGTTACGATGGCGAGATCCTGAGTGCTGCATTGGTCGATCACTGTAACGATCATCGACAGCAGACCACCAACAATGCATTTCGGTACAGTCCTCGACAATGATCTCAACCCGAATGCTATGCACGGCGCATAAGTAGCTCTCCCATTTGATCGCTTGCTCACATGGGTTACATAACATGCGCATCAACTTGAACCTGGCAAATAAGGTTAAATAAAGAGCGGTGATGGTTAAATAATTCGTCAACATGTTTAAACATTATTGTAATTATTTAAACGAAATGATTAATATTTAAAGTCGAGACAAGTGTAATTAAACAAAGATTGAGAATGTTTAAAGGGTAATACTAAATGTTAAGTGTAAACCAACATTCATGAGACCTTATGGAGTCGACCATTTCGTCACCGGTAAATAGACGAACTTCTTTGATCCAAGCATTGAGCGACTCCGCGACGTTCGAATACATCTCACCCCAGCGATCACCTCCGAGCAGATAATTCGACCAATGTGCCATATCCGATTTATTAATCAACCCGGTGATGAGCTTCGGGGTGATATGGCCCTGCAGTTCATTCACGGTATCATCGAAATCTTTAGCCGTGGATGCCCACGCAATGCGGAAGCATATAGACCAGCACTCCTCCTCAATGCCTTCCCAAGTCGACATTGGCTTTTCATAAAATTGGCCTCCAAATGTCGAAGACGATGACGCGTAGTGGCGAAGAAGGGAAGACTCTCGAATTGCGCTCACAAGGCCCTTGGACTGTCCGACACGAGGTAATTATCTCATGATAATCTCCACCTCGTGATAAGGCATCGCCCTAACTTAGATATGAACCAAGTCCAATTGGCATCGGTCTCGTTGTCGACTATACCGAAGCGGCGATGGAAAAAACCATTGTTACCATCTTTCTGTGGCACCCGAGTAGTGTACCGATATTTTTCCAAGGAGGTGGGTACCATCGAAACAGCAGTGCACCGCAAGCCCTCTTGAGATCCCACAATACACGCGTTGAAAGAAAAGAATGCACGTTTAAAGCGATCACCGCTCTCTCCACGATCGCAGCGCTTTCCGGGATTTGTCTCAGCACCTTATCCACATACCAAAAGCAAAAAGCGGTCATAGCGGAGATGTCACTCGCCGTCGAGCACCACCCGGGCATGCTCTTTTTCCCAACCAAGCTCGCTTGTATGGTATGTGGACACCATGTTCCCGTAACATGTCCTTCTGAATGTCGATGTACAAGGGGCACGGTCCTTGAGCTTCCGAATCACTCGATGCGCTAACCCATTTTTGGGCGCTTTTCGGATGTGGCCTTGAACCTATGCCACCACCAGTAAGTGTGTGACGAGTTGATTGTCTTGATTACGAAAGTATTTTTGTTATACTCTTTTTGATGCATGAAGGCCTAGCGACAACCATCGGCGCAAGATTCCACGATCACCCGATGTTTTTCGTTCTTTATGAATTTGAAGTCAAAATTCCTTTTTGATTGCATGATTTTGAAGTACATCCACTGAAATGTTCGAACACTCAGTCAAAAACATTGTCCAATATCCAACGACAACACTTCGAATGATCGGGACGAGGAAGGAAGACATCCCACACTCGCCGGGGTCACCATGGGGATGAATGGAGCACTTTCGCAGAATCTGAATTCTCGCCAACACTTGATCGAAATGAAAAGATCAATATGTTAGCGGAGAGTATAATGTTTAAGCGATAATGACAATAGTTAAAGCGTTAAATTAAATACTTAAGCAATTAACTAATAACGTAAAAGGACTAGTATAATATGTTAACAAAGTTGACGGACATATTTAAATAATAATGACCCCTGCACAATCGGAATAATTAAAAGAAAAGGAACTTCTAACTGAGTAAACCTCGTTTTTCATTAGGATTTGGCAATGGCACATTTTTCGTCTCGACGACAAGATCAACTACTGACACATTTGAAGATGGAATGGACGTGACACATCCGCTTTGAAGTCAACATCGTTTTCGATTGGGCAAACCGCTTTTATATCCATCCGGTGTGATGAACTTAACTCGACAAGAGAAACTTGAGACCCCATCGGGCTCACATATCTCATAACACCAACTCCCAAGAAGTCCGAGCCGTGAACATTAGCACTCTTCCCTCCCCGTTGAATCTAGCAATACCACAAAAACTCTCCATAATATATCGATTCGAAAACCAAATCGTATAAACCAAATGAAATGAAGAACAAAAAGAAGACGAAGCAGAAGAAGTAGAAGATGTAAAGAACAAAAGCAGATCGGAAAGGCAAACAAAAAGTGCTGCGAGTTGTTTGCATAGAGGTTGAGACTAGGCGTGATGTGATTGGGCGGTATTTTTCCCTCCATCGCAAAGGGCAAAAGGGAAATATATGTCACTCGTCGCGAGGAAGACATATTGTCATCGTTCGAATGAAAGTTCTCAACTCAACATGAGTCTACTGTTTAAACGTCAAGCTTTTTTATGTTTAAACGAGATACATATAGTGTTTAAAAAGCAGTTAATTGTTTAACTAAAGTCTATATCATTTAAATAATATGTTATTGTTTAAATTGAATACTTTCAACGACATCGCGTTGAAGATGGGTACCTCTGGTCACTCGTTTAAACATCTTTACGTATTTTCTTAAACACCGTTGTCATTGTTTAAAGAGTAACTTGAGTAGTGTTTAACTTTTTCTATTGTTTACACCGTTGTCATTGTTTAAAGAGTAACTTTTTCTTAAACACCGTTATCCATGTTTAAACATATTTACGTATTTTCTATTGTTTACAATGACGTTCTTTTGTTTCCCACATTGTTTGTTTTTACTAGGTCTATGTTTAAATTTCGAAGTTCACAGCCAAATAAGCTTGTTTCGCTTTTATTTATAAAGATTTTACTAACATTTACAACGTCCGCTCGGACTTTGGACACTCACTCGACCACTCGTATAACGAAACAAGTGTGCTGTACATTCGAATGCTCACGCGGGTTTGCATAACATGCGCATCAACTTGAACTCGCACGACGTACAACATTAAAAAAAGGTTAAACAACACATTCATGAAAAGCGACTATTAATCAATGTGTCATGGTCGGGACTTAAACGAAGATCCCGATAGTTAAACACGTAGCGTAATAGTTGTACACCGACGTAATGTTCTTAAATGGTACGAAAGTCTCAAGTGATAAATATCAACCCGTCTTAAAGGATGTTTCACGATCTCCCTCCTCTAGAAATCCTCCTGCATCACGAAATCACGTGAAAAATTTCTTTTCTTACCCAAGTCGAAATGCTCAAGCTAATTGCTTGCCCGTCGTCCACATTGCAAGAATCCTGCGCATTCGGGGCAATTATGAGAGCATTTCGACTTGGGCAGGAAAAGATAGTTTAACTGTCGGTGATTGCGGCTAAATGATTCTCAAGATAAGGAAGAAGGTTCACGAAACATCCTTTCTCGAGATAGAGTGGTTGTCCATGGGAAGAGGGAGGACGAGGAGGAGGAGGAGGAGGATGATGAGGACGACGGTGGTTGTCCATGGGGAGGGTTCTCTACGGTTATTTATGGTGTGAATTCCACAAGCGGTGACTCTTCATATCCGAGAAAAAGTTAAGCGCACGGATGGCCGACATTGATCGATGAGAACGAGCGGGTGTTCGAGAAAATTATGTTACCGTGCATAAAATTTTTAATGACCCGTCATTAATTCTTATGCACGGGATACCATAACCCTGCCACCGCCACGTGCCACGCGCCGATTCGGATCAACGTAAAAAGATCACCGCTTTTGCGCGAGACTTTGAGAATTTACATGTTAATATGAATAGTTATACATGTAAAGACAACGTTAAACGGAGATGGGAAGTATTACACGGATATGATAATTATTAAACATATTAGTAAAAATATTTAAACGTTAAACCAAGTAGAAAGCCCTTCAAAAAGGTTGAACATGATGTGATTTGGCGCTTTCCTTTCCCACCATTTTCAGGGCCAAAAATGGGATTTCACAACATGGACCCATTTGAAGTGAACGGTAGGGGGTAAAAGGGAAGTTAAACACTAACGGAAGGGCTGTCCGGGGTGTGCAAAAGTAGGAGGGGGTTTTTGGGAAGTTTTGAAAATTACGACGGGTGAACAGTAATTTTCCCATAAAATATTGAGTTAAGCCCACCTTGGTGTTGCCCTCTAAGTTCATCCGTATGGTGAAACACGGTGTTTCAGAACCAGTGGATTTTCACCCACTCCCAACTCAAATTCTCTCCGCACCTCCTGAGTCGGTATTACCAATCAGACAATCAACCACGCCACCTCTCGCTATGTTGGACCGTGGAGACCACTATTGCAGCAGTCGAGTCATAGACTCACGATCACCAATATTTCAAAATCAACATTTCAATTTACACCATAAACATATGATACAACATCATAATTTGTCCACAACACCACAAAGAAAAAAAACTCAATTTATAAGCAAAAAATCATTGTGAACAGACGATAAAAACATTAAAAAAATATATCTTTATGAAAACATCCACTCATAGTGCTTAGACTAGTAGGTCTAAGAGCTCAGGTGTAATCACTCCTCCACAAGCTCTTTGCCCTTGGCCAAACTTTCACCGCCTATAAGGTTTTTAAATGAAAAACAATAAAAAAATTTAGCATAATAGTATCTTATTCTTAGGACCACGTCTCTTAGCACACAAAATTAAGTAAACATTATTAACATAATCATGAGTAGATTATAATGGCGCATCCTAGAAGTACAATAAAAAAAAACACAAAAAATAAATGTTTACAACCCAAGCATATATAAATATATATACATATGTTTAGATATAACCATAGAATGTAAATTAACCAACAATATGATATACATATGTTTAGATATCACCCAACCATGGCTTTAAGAGGGACACATGGAATACTGGGTAGATCTTAGTACCTTCTAACAGGTGCAACTTATACGCCACATCACCAATTCACTGTAATACTTGGAAGGGGTCGAAAATACTTCATGTTTTGTTTTTGGTTCTTGCGAAGCAACATTGAAGTTTGACGATACAGCTGAAGTTTAACAAAGACCCAAGCACCTTCTTAAAACGTAACCACAGTGCGTTTGGCATCTACATAACGTTTCATGGCACTTGAGCCGGCAAGAGATTACCTTTTAATTGAGACAAAATTTTATCTAGATTGAGAAACCATGGGAGGATCATCCATATTCTAATGATACGGTAGTAATGCCATAGTAATGACGGAATTTGCTGGCCATTGAGAGATGTCATAGTACTTGTTGGTCAGTTCGGATGACAAACTGATGACCCAACAAGTAACGACAGAATTTGCTAACTGACTCCGTGACTACAAATAATTCTCTGATATAGACTGATTGTCTTTGCATTCTAAGAGACATTTTTTTGGAAAAATATGCAATAGGGTGGTTGCTTTGACTCAGCACAACCCCAATTGCAATCCCGGAAGCATTAGTCTACAGAACAAATGGCAGTAAAAAATTTGGTAAGGCTAACACTTGGGTCGTAGTCATGGCTTGTTTTAATGTATCAAAGGCCTGTTGTGCGGCTTCCACCCATTTGAAAGGATCCTTCTTCAATAGATTTATTAATGGTCCCGTTATTGTAGCATAATTTTTGATAAATTTCCGATAGTAGCCAGTTAATTCTAGGAAACCCCGAACATGCTTCACAAATTGCAGAGATGACCATTCTAGGATTGCTGATACTTTAGAAGGGTCCATTTCAACACCTTTAGTGGATACAATGTGGCAAAAATAATCAATCTATCGTGTCCAAAACTGCGCTTGGACCATTTTGCATATAATTGATTTGTTTCCAAGGTGGAGAGAACAATCTCCAAATGTTTTAAGTAAAGAAGCCAGGATATGTTGTAAATAAGTATGTCGTCGAAAAAGACCAAAACAATTTTTCTGAGGGAAAAATTGAAAACCTTGTGCATCAGGGGTTGGAATGTTGCCAGTGCATTTGAGAGGCCAAATAGCATAACCAACTATTGGTAGTGTCCTTGATGTGTGTGAAATGCCGTTTTGAATTTATCATCTGGATGTAAAAGGATATGGTGATAACCCGAACCCAAATCCAATTTGGAAAAATAATTAGCTCCATAAAGCTCATCCAAAAGTTCATCCTCCGTAGGAATAGGATAGGCATCTTTTATTGTAATGGCATTGAGTGCTCGATAGTCGGTGCAAAATCGCCAGGTTACATATTTTTTTTACCACAATAATTGGAGATGAGAATGGGCTTGTACAATGATCAATGAGGCCTTCACCTAACATGTCTTCCACCATTTGTTCAATTTCAGCCTTTTGGCTGTGTGGATCTGAATATGGTCTTACTCTCACTGGTACAGAATCTGGAATGAGTGGAATTTTATGGTTGTAGGATCTAGATGGAGGTAATCCCATAGGTTCGGAGAAAATTTTCTGATATTTGAGTAGCACTGCAGATAATTCAGGTGGAGTAGATGCAGCTAGTGCTTTTGTAATTTCTGTAAAGGAAACACTCACTTGTTGTACCACTAGGTTGGATTGAGATTCATCATGAAGCACTTGAAGTGAATAACACTCCCTCCCCCACAGCTTGAGTAGAATACAGTTAAGCAAGCTGTTGCACAATAGTATACACAGGATTTTTCCAATTGATCGCCTTTCAGCGCCATAAACTAATTATTTTGATTGAATTTGATTATTTTTTCCTCATAATCAGTGACATGGGGGCCTAGTTTGGCTAACCAAGAAGCTCCTAAAATGAGATCAACTCCCGCAATGTCGACCACAAAAGCATGCACCAAGAGTGTGTAATCATGTACCTGCATAGATAAATCAGGAATCTTGCCCTCTACTTGCAATGTCTGGCAATTTCCCACCAAAACTCGCAAGGATGTAGCAGGAAGGATATCTAGTTGCAAGAATTTCACTATCTTTGGTTGGATGAAAGTATCATCGCTGCCTCCATCAAAGGGAATTTTAATTTGCTGTCCACTGAGATATCCTGTGAACATCAAAGACAGTTTAATATTAGTCTCCTAACTCCCCACATGTGCTTCATCAGGTAGATGTGGATCAATGAAAAATTCACTGTCATATGTTTTGGTATCATTATCTTCCCATTGTAAGAGTAGAAGTCTTTTGTTAGGGCATTTGTGTCTGGGTGAATATTTTTTCTCCCAATTGAAACACGAACCCTTAGCCTTTCAAATTTGCATCTCTTAGATACTCATTCTTCTGAATGTTGTGGGTGGGGTATTAGAGGGACCCCCTTGTGGGTTACTAGCAGACAACAATCCTTGTCCCATAGCAACAAATGCAATACCTGGAAAGGCCTTTATCTTAGTATCAAGAATGTAAATATTCTTTGAATGGAAAGTCCTCTTCCCCAATTGCAGCTTTTCCTCAAATAATTTGGCCAATGTGACAGCCTTATCAAGATCATTAGGGTACCATGGAATTAGCTCGACCTGTATATCTTTTTTTTAACCACTGATAAGATAGTCCAAGAGAACATCCTCAGGTATTTCCTGGACCCTATTGCCAGTGCAGTAAAATGAGCATAAAACTCAGCAAATGTGTTCTCCTAAGTTAAATGAAAGAGAGAAAACCATGGGCAATCAAAAATGGATGGGCCATAAGTATATTCCAAAAATTTTGTTAGTTGCTACCATGACGTAAGTCTGCCTAATTTCTATATTCTTTAAAACTAAGGTACAACCTCCCCATCAAAATGCACTGAAGCAATTTGTAATCGATGGTTATTTGGCACACCATAATACTCAAAAATTGCTCCGACTGAAAGATCCATTGCAATGCCTCCTTGTTGGCAAAGCTGGGGAAATCAATCTTAATGTTTTTGATAGAATAGTTGTCCATGAGATTATGAACAATAGCTTGGGACGAGTTGTCGATCAATAAAGGTGATGTGGAAGATTATCCCGCTCGTTTAATACATTGATTGGACTCAAGGAATTGTGAAATCCCAGCTAAGGATTGTTGAATTAATGGCAGACTGGTAAAAGATTGCTCAATAGTTTTGAATCTATGTTCATTATTGTCCATCAAGTTAAAAGAATCTCCACTTTAGCCTACAGTTCCTTCATGCGAGTATTATCAGCCATAGAGGAAGTACAACGAAAGCACCAAATGTTATGTATCAACAGCTCAAGATTACAATGTCAACAAAAAATTCAAAAGACGGGACACTACTTCACTATTTGGATCAAAGAAATTGCTTCCTGTTCATTAACACCCAGTGAAATTGAACTTGGTATTCAATTAAACAATCTCTAGAAGACAGACTTTCCTTACAGAGGTCATTCAATTCACAAGTACCTTAGACCCATAGATCTAGATAACACTCATTCATAGGAAGGAAAACAAAACAGCAAAACATAAGAATAGTCAGAGTTTTGAGATTAAAACACTCTCACTAGAGTAACCCTCAGTTACAAAAATTAAGAGAACTATAATGCTAGAAAACCAGATGAACAGAAAGATATAACAATCCCTGCTCTCAATTCCTTTGAAAGAAACCAGGGCCTTTGATAAGTGCTTGTGTATAAGTAATACGAAGTATTCTTTTCTTACATTGAGCATCACTTTTATCAGATTTTATCGCTTATTCATGTGCATTTGTGTTCTTTTGTGCATGTAGGGTTGTGGAGACAAAGTTAGATAAAAGAAAGCAAAAGAAAATCATGGACGTGATTGTGATGAAGTTCTTGAATCGAACAAAGGTGATGACACAAGTTGTGCTCAAAGACATATGGGTGTGTGCCAACCTCCATTGCGCTTAAGAGAATACACAAAGTGAAGGGGCACAAAGGCGATCACACTCATTTGTTTCGACTCATGCAACATTAGCAAAGAGCTCCGTCAATGTGGTTTCATTAAAGACACGACGCGATCTACCGCATGGATGTGTGCCCATTCATGTGGCATCAATGAAAAGAGTGGATTCGGGAGCATTTTGCGAAGTATTGTAGCAAAGATCTGTAACAAATCATTGTAGTAGTTACTATTCATAGCTCGCAGAAAACTGATTCCTGGAAATCCACATGGCAGTGTGGATGCTCGATTCCAGCCACTATAAATACCGCATTTTGAGGAGTCTTGGAGGATATTTTTCCCATCTTTTGCCCATCTTTGGAGGCGCTCGCAGCTAAGGTTTGGGGAGGCTTTACCCTAAGTTTTTGGAGCGGTTCTACGGCCTTCAACATCGCATTCCTTTGAAAGAAAGCTAGTGGGGAGCTTTCGAGCATCAATCGCGAGGTGTGCCCTAGGCTTGATAAGGGAACCTTTGGAGAAGACGAGGCGGCTCCACATGACCATCGATACGGACTACAAGGGGGTTTTATCTATGGATAGCATACTTTTTGCTTTCGATTATATTGTTGATTATGTATTGCTCCATGGAGAGCTAAACCCCTAGTGGGTGCTTTGACTTGTAAACCTTAGGATGATTTTTGTTTCATTGACTCTTAGTTTGCCTCTTAATTGATGTTTTTAATTGAGAATCAACCTTGAATGCTTTTTGTATTGATTTTTCCCTTAGAGTGACACTAAGGTTGAGAATCTATCTTGGTAATCCTTTGGATGAGTGGCACACCATTAGGATTATACAAAGGTTGGAGAGGGTCGAGAGGATAAGTCGAGAGGTAACTGAATGTCCCATTTTTCTTCCGATGTGATTTATCCTACCTCCACATTCTAAGAGTTCTTTGCGGTCATGATAGAGTGAAGTGCTAGGAGACAAACTCTACTAGGGCTTAGTTGTGCAAGCAATAAAGTGAAGTGTTGAAGTAATCTTTAGTTCTGGGGCTTAATTGTGATTAGAGGTCTTTCGCCTAGACCAAAGGGTTAGATCTATCTTAGGGAATAGGGTTTATCACTTAGAGTCCCTAAAGCTTCATGCAATCCCGCATAGTGTGAGGCGTCGAGAGCATGCCTTCTCACTGGGCATAGTATAAGGGTTAGTCACTGCTGACCTTAGATTTGGGAACGTGTGTCTTTAGATTTCCACGACTCATTAAACTTTAATTAGGAAGCATAATTAGTAGTCTTGCACTTGAAAACAATGGTCCTAGGGTGAGCAATGTCCGATACTCCCATTTTCTTATCGATTGCTCTCCCGATCCCTATTGCGCTTTCCTTTCTTCTTTACTTTTATTTGCATTGATATTGTTCACTCACTCACAAATTGATTCACTCTTTAGCTAAATAGCATCACTATTTGCTTCATAACAACTATTCCCTGTGGATAAGACTACCCACTCACCTGGATACTTTATTACTCGACAACCCGTGCACTTCATGCGGGTACACACACGCAAGGGGTGTCAACCTTCTAATTCCCCAGATCAGCTGCCCTCTCTTTCCCTATTTCTTCCTTTTTAGGATCTTGTCCGTTGGTATGATGAACCCTCGAGCTCCCGGATCTTATCATCCTCTCCCTCATCGCTTCGCCAACACATGTCGCTAACTTTTTCCCTCTCTCCTCAGTAATCATGTGCTCTTTTCTCCTTGTTGACCATATTGACTAGTAATGTAACAAAGCACACTTCTCACTTGCCTCGTGTAACTCATTGTGCCTTTGGAGTCTTGATTTTCAGCATTATTGGTTGTTAGAAAAAAATTCACAAAACTATGATCATTGTGTGCACCATAATATAAGCGATGAACATGCAACAGATTTTCCTAAGTCTATATCAATTTGGGCATGGTATTCCATTTTAACAAGTAACGCAACATACAAAAGAACGACCGGATCGAGGTAGAAATTGCACAACTTCCAAATTAGGATTATAATTAAAACAATAATCTTCCATTAGTTATCAAGTTTAGAAAACTGGCCTGGAGTATCAAGCTAGGAAAAGGACAAGATCAGAGATTAATGCACATTAGAAGCAAAAGTATAATTATTACCTAATTAATTTTTTAAAACCAAAAGACCAGAATATTTCCAACAAATAGAGCATACATTTGACTTCTTTAAAGCATTGCAACACCTAAGAACAAATTGTCCTACAACTAAAACCCAAAACTCAATCTCAACTAACACTATCTAAAAATCAAAGCATATGGTACCAAAGTTAATATGAAATTGAGCAACATTGAGAGTTTCTAGCGCCATATCAAAGTCAATATCATATCAAAAATCACTAATAAGAATTAAGATCAAAACCAAAAACAATTAGCATGCATACCTTGTGTGCTTCTACGGGGATATAGCTTATCCATAAAGGAACAACTAAAATTAGGGTTTTGAAGATGCTTCATAAGAGTTTATGAGACTAATACATAAATTCAAGGAAGAATAGAGAGACCAATGACAAGAAGCTGGGATCCGCCTGACCAACGATCGCAATAGTGATAGAGGGAATCTTTTGGCTATTATAATTAAAACCTATATTTCATGATTCTACAATGTTTTTGAATTACAAGGAAGTTACTCAAATAAAAAAATTTAAATAAAATACTAATTTAATTTAAAAATAGTTAATGCGCGTATATGAACCAAATCATGGCTATAAGTTGGTGCCGAATTTTTGATCACATGCGATTGCTCTACTTTTGAAATAATGCTTCCCATTTAAAATTATTTTAATTTAAAAATAATAATTTTATAGCCAATAAAATGCTTCCCATTTTACAATTTTTAAATACATGCAAGTTACTCAAATATAAAATTATAAATAAAATAAAAATTATTGAAAAATAATAATAAACTAATTTATTTATAATTTATAAATAATAATATTTAATTTAATGTAAAAATAATTTATGTGCACATGAGACCAAATCATAGTTATAAGTTGGTACTCAAAATTTTGATAGCACATGTGATAGCTCTCGTTTTGAAATAATGCTTCCCATTTTAATAATATTAATTATATATTTTTAAAAAAATAAATGGTTTTTAAAAGTTAATAAATTTTAGAAATTCAATAGTTAGTTATAAAAACCATAAATAAATCAATTTAATTTAATAACCATATAAAAAGATAAAGGGGTCAAAATGCAAGACCTTTTTTTATTTTAAAATGTCTAATTAGTCACACAATCATCACATATCTTGATTAGGGCTATAATCTGCTGAATTTAAAATCATGCGACTAATAAAAACAAAATTTGAGGTTAGCTAGAAAAAAATAGTCTTATTATATATATACCCTCGATGGTATAACTTGACAATATTTTTAGCTCAAATCATGGAAGAAAGGTTTAAAAAAATAGGCTTTTTAATAATGCGTTTTTTTTATTTAATTATGAAAATATGTATATTTTAAATTATTTAAGAATATAGATAAAATGGTAAGATTAGTATCGGTGATAATATTGGGGATAGAAAAACAGTATGAAACATCACCGTTTTTAGTGTATGGAGTGTAGAAAAGCAGTATGGTCCGTTTTTCACTGTTTTTTTTAAAAAAAAATAAATAGAAAACGGGATGATTCATCCCGTTTTCATGCTAATGCACGGAAAACGAGATGGTTGATCCCGTTTTCAGTGCTTTTCACTGAAAAGCACTGAAAACGGGATCAAGCATCCCATTTTCACTAGTATATTTTTAAAATTCATCAATTTTAACTCTATTTGTTTGTAAATACATTTTTGTTTTAAATTTCTTAATTTTTTGAACTTTAACCCCACATTTCTTTTATAATTAATCCAATAATTTATAAAATAGTTTTTTTTTTCAGAAAAATTATTTAAAATTATTTTATTAATATTTTGATTATTATTAGAGTGATAATCATTGAATTAGGAATTATTGAAAATTATTTTTATTATTATTTTTATTATTGTTGTTATTATTACTATTATAATTGGGAGAATTATTTTCAAGTACTTTGTTGAAGAAGGAATTATTTCAAATTATTTTGTTGATGATTTAATTATTATTGTTAGTGTGGGAATTATTGAGGTAGGAATTATTTAAAATTATTATTAAAGTGGTAATTATTTTAAATTATTTTATTAATATTTTGATTATTATTAGAGTGACAATTATTGAAGTAGGAATTATTGAGAATTATTTTTATTATTATTAGAAAATTATTTTTGTTGTTGTTATTATTATTATTATTACTATTATTATTAGGAGAATTATTCTCAATTATTTTTGTTGAAGAAGGAATTATTTCAAAATTATTTTTATTAATAATTTGATTATTATTATTAGTGTAGGGAATTATTTAGGTAGGAATTATTTAAAACTATTATTAAAGTCGTAATTATTTTAAATTATTTTTATTAATATTTTGATTATTATTAGAGTGATAATTATTGAAGTAGGAATTATTGATAATTATTTTTATTATTAGTTGATAAATTATTTCTATTATAGGAGAATTATACAATTATTTTGTTGATGATTTCATTATAATTAAGGAAAAATTATTTCAAAATTATTTTTGTTAATATTTTTAATATTATTTGGGAATTATTATGGCAGGAACTATTTTTAAATAATTATTAGAGTAGAAATTATTTAAATTATTTTTATTATTATTATTATTATTATTTCTCCAACTATAAATATGACTCCTAATCCAATACCCTCATCAAGCCATTTTTCTTTTCATTGTCACCAAATCTCTCTCTCTTATTTTCTCTTTTCTTCTTCGATTTGAGTTTATTTTTCTAAATGGCATTATTACGAAATCAAAATGAACATATATCATCAATTTTATTGGAGAAAGTAAGTTTAATGCTCGATTTTATGTGGTCGTATTTTTTTGTTGTTTATTATTTATTATTTATTTTTAAATTAATTATTTTAAAAGTACTTTTGATCGAGTTCTAAAGGTGTAGACATATCATTGCTTTGAACCACTGAGGCTCAAATCATGGATATTTTTAAGAGTAGCCGGGTTTTTCACATGCAGCTCAAGTTCAACATTTTCAAATTGATTCTGGTCTTATCGTGCATTAGTGGAGAGATCTGGTAGAAACACACATTCCACTTGACGTGGTGAAGCAACATTACATTAGAGGATGTGGCATTGTTACTTGGGTTACCTATTAATGGCAATGAAGTTATTGGACCAACATCCGCATTGGGATTGATCTATGTGAGGAGTTGCTCGGTGTTATCCGCCTCCTGAACAAAGAAAAGGCAAACAATAACCTAACTTGGCTTGAAGGAAACATTTGGTATGTTCTCAAGCATGATGCAAGTGCACAAACAGTTGAGTATTGTGCACGTGCGCTATATACTAAGGCTCATTGGATGTGTCTTGATGCGGATATGTCCCAAAAATAGGGTTCATTTGAGTAGGTTACCACTTTTTACGGGATTTCACTGCGTTGGAAGATATAGTTGGGATCGGCATGCCTAGCTACCTTATATAGGTCCCTTGTGCGTGCATGTATACAAAGACATGAAGAACATTAGTGGATCAATGATATTACTCCAATCCGCTGGTATAGAATTTCAAACATATCTCCACAAACTCAATCGAATGTGTTATTTCCCTATCCCTGGTAAGAATGATTTTTAATAATTATTCAATTTCAATGAACTACCTAGACTATCATCTAACTCATTATTCTTTTTCATGTGGAGTGAGCATTCAAGTGGATGATGAGCAGACAGAGTAACCACCATAATGTTAAGGTGTATAAGACGCTATCGATCGAATGGAACCACAGCGGGTAAATTACACACACAGATATAAAAGTTACAAATAATCATATATCACGGATATTTACATTGAGAATAATTGCTTTACTTGTTTGAATATTCTTTTTCCTTTAAGCAGCTTCATATGGAGCCATATGAGTATAGACGATATAATTGGAAAAAGTTCCATTTGAAATTTATGCGAGCAGTTATTATGGACTGTAGTATACATCATTGATATGTTTTGAAGTTGTTGAGTGGCACCGACCGATCAAGTAACAAGACAATTTGGATATGCTCAAGGTATTCCACAGCACCGATGAACATTAGACTGACTCATGAATATGATCTCCGTGGTAGGGTAGAACAGCAGTTGGGAAATAACACATGCTAGGTGGATTGGATCTCGGAGGGATAGAGCATCACATTGTCTTTCACCTTAATGTTCCAGCTGGAGACACGTAATGTCAAGACCATATTATGATTGGTATATGGCCAATACTATTATCTTTTTATCATCAGATCAAGATCTTTTAGACCCTTGTAGACCATATTATGCTAGGATCATTATATTTTGTAACATGCCAAATCTGCTTCTTCTTGTTAAATGATACACGAACCCTCCAATGACATCCGTCACCATATAGGTTGCATCTTCCTACATAACGAGTTGGATTAGACTCCAATCACAATGTAATCCACCGACTGCAGCGGTAATTTCTTAATCGCAATGACATCATCATCTTTTGGTGTTGAATTGCATGCTACATACAATTCTCCGTCTGCATTCATCGCCTCCACATCATGGGTGTTAAAGAAAGGATGGCCCTCAGGGAATTTCGGGGGTGACATTGTTTCAAATCTAATGCCCTCATATGAGCTGGAGGCTCAAATGGTGGCATCGTAAAATTTATGCTTTGTCTGGGGATATCTTCCAAATTGCAATCTTCTAAATGAAGATTTTCAGGACTTGCCTCGCTATTCTCATGTAGTTGTCACTATCAAACGCATCCCCACTAGAGCTCCCATAGTCACCAACTTCATTTTCATGGGTATCATGAAAAGAAGTAGTTCCAATATCTTGATGTATGCCAATTGATTCCATTTGTGGTTGCATTGCTGATGGGGGTATGTTGGTGCATTCGATGGTTGTAAGGAAGTGAACCCAACATTGCATGTTGGATCATCCCATGCCATCTAACTGCAGGATGTCCTTTCAACAATATTGATGTGTCGTCGGAGAACCACTGATGAAAGTAGTAGATGCCTAAGCTCTACATACAACTCAAGAACTTGAATTTCGGTGAATCTTTGGTGACAATCGAACATCATTTGAACATCACGATCGTTGCGCAATTTAAATGATCGATAGCAAATCTTCCCATTGCCACAAGAAATAGGGAACCTGTATTTGATATGCGTAATCATTTCACTGTTCGAGGCTTTTATGTTTTTCTTGAATGATTCTATTTAAAAATCCCTAAAGAGATATCATTTTTCAACGTAAAAAACAAGATTGATTGTCGAACAAATATATGACACTATCTTCAATTGTTGTAATGGAACCATTGTAGTAGACAAGAATGAGTGATCTTTCGCACATTTTTGAATAAGAATAATATAATATAGATTGAAGAAAAATGAGTTGGATAGACTCTCAAGTTGATGTGGGTATTGGATTAGATGAACATATCTATAGTTGGAGAAATAATAATAATAATTTAAATAATAAATAAAAATAATTTCAATAATTTCCACTTTAACAATTATTTTGAATAATTCATGCCTTAGGGCCTGTTTGGATAGGGCCAAAAATCCTACATAATCAAAATGACATTATGGCGTAAAAAATATTTTCATGGATTTATGGCATAATAGTCGTTTGGGTGCTTAATTTACACCCCAAAAATATGGCATAATGTGGGGATTCTGCCAGAAAAAAATATTCCAAAGGGAACTCGAATATTTTTCTTATGAAAAGTCGTGACCCCTCTCATCCGCCTCTCCTCCGCACGAGCTCCTTTCTTCTCAAAAACGAAGATCAAAAAGCCTCAATTTGTCAGGCTTGCCGACTGCCACGCCAGAAGATTGAAGCCGTTGCCGGAGTAGAACACCTAAAGCACCATCCCACCTCCGACAGGCGTGTCACCGGCTGATGAGCGGCAACGCCGACGCACGGCCGTAAAACAAGGTTTGATCTAGGGCACCGACCCGGCGACGTCCCTCTCCTCCATCCTCATCCCAAACCCTAACCCTCCATCAAAGATCTCATCATCAAACACCCAGATCTGGTCTCCATAACCACCACCCTCCACCTCCAAACCACCAGTAACCACATCCACATCCTCTCCATCCTCCTCCGACGAAACCGGCGCCGGCGGCAACCCTAACTCATCATCCGACGCCCCAAGAAGAAAACCCAAGATCCGGGTACGCTTTCTCCACTGCCAGGCGCTAGCGCCCGCAACCCGATTTCCTCCTCTAAACTCTTCATCACGGAGGCCAAATCCTGCACTCGGATCCCTATCGCCGGTGTCGACATCATCATCAAGCATATCAAGAAAGAGGTCATCACACAGCCGTTTCACTTCCGGCGACTCCTCGGAGTCCTCAGCGCCTCTTGGAACTTGGTATGTCCTCCATCTATCTCAAAGCGTAGAAGAGTGATAAGAGTTTGGGTAGATTGGGAGCGAGTAATATATATATAGTTTTTAAAGGTCGGTTAAGTACTTTATCTTCGAACCATACATTCGAAATAGGCGCATTGTTCATATTTCATACTTCTGTCTGCTTTTTTCCCCCGCTTTATTCCTTATAGTATGTTTGTGGATCTTTTTCAAGAGTCAATTACCTAGTCAGTCTCAAACACATTTAATTAGTTCAACAGAACATTGAATTAAAAGTGGGAAGCTAGACCACTGTGTGGTTTGTAGGATAGTTTTAACTAGTCATTGGGTTCATTTAAATTCAAAACAAAAATTTCTATGATTTTTTTTGTTGCAATGAAGCTATGAATATAAGAGATGATTAGTTAGGATAATCAGGGTAGTCTCTGGACATGATTCTTAGTTATTTATTTTTGTGAAGGAGAACTTGCTTTCTACTTTTAAATTTAGAAAAATCTTATGGCTGTAAAGTTGGTAGTAATGTGGACCAGGGATTTAATTGTGTAAATGCATTTTGTTATTTTTGTATGGCCTAAATATTTTGCTTACATCTAGAACTTCTCAAATCATTTGTGTGTCAGGGCAATTTTACTCTATGCAGCTACCTAGTCTTCACATTTTGTATTCTGCTTTGCTATCTCTTCACCTTCCATTTTTTAAAATCATTTATTGTGTAAAATGAGAGTATGATCAATGCTACTAAGATGATAATAAACTTGAGGATTTTGCTTTCCATAACATTCATTATGTATTAGTGTGAGTGTGATCAATGTTATTAAGGTTAAAAAAAACTTTAGAATAATACAGATTGTGAGAGATATACTTAAAGGTATACATAAGAGTGATGATCTCAACAGATGGGATGAGGTAGAGGATTTGTAGAGAATTTAAAGCGATAGAAGTTATGATACAATCGTATCATTGGTGTACTAACGCTTTTCTCCGCTTGCTTTGGTTCTTGAGCTTACCTTCATTAGAACTATTTTTAATTAAGTTGCACGTGTGATATCTGATGATATATTGCCTTCATTAGAATGATTCAAAGTTATCTGATGATATATTGCCTATCTAGTCAGATAATATGTGTGATATCTGGTAATTAAAAGCCAATATACACACACACATATATCCTGTTACATATATGTTGCTTCCCTTAAATTTTTCTTTTTCTTTTTCGTTTTTAAATAGCGGTTTTGTAATTTTTCAAAAAAATATATTTCATTTCGCTAACATACATGGACCACCCAAATTCTTCCCAAAATGTAATACAAATTCAATTATATGTGTGACGGTTTCTACCAAAAAAATCTGAGTATGAACCATTATATTTTTACGATGCTTATGGCAAGTGAAGGTATGGCAAGTGAAGGTGTGGCAAGTGAAGGAAGACATGAAGCTAGGGCAAAGTGGAATGAAATGCACAAGGCTTACCTAGTAAAGTTATTGGGTGAGTATAATACTCCTGCGTACCGTTCACAAAAATGGATGGACAAAAGAGGCATGAAACAAGATGGTACGTGACATGATAACCAAGTTTTTCCAATCCAAGCATCACCACAAGCCAAGTCAAAGCATTAGAGCAAGACTTGAAAAACATACAAGCTTCTAAAAAGGGTTTTCTGAATTAAGTGGGTTCGGATGGGATTATGAAAGACATATTGTGTCCGCTCCTGATGATGTCTGGGCACCACTACTAGAGGTATGTACATACATAATGACTTGTTTCATTAATTACAACCATCTGATTTGAAAAAAATCAAAAGCAGGAGGAATAGAGATGCAAGGAAGTGGCATACTAGACCCGTTTCCATATTTTTATGGCATTGCGAGGGAGGTTTATGAGGGTAAGCATATATTTTTAATATTTTTACATTTATAAACTTGTACTTCACTAACAACTTATATGTGTAAAATGTAGGGAGGTATCTTTGAAGGCAAAGCGATCTCGTGGTATAGAAGATTATGAAGATATCTCCCAATCACCGATTGCACACCCCAACTCCAAGTGTCTTTACTCCAAACGATTCAAGGCAACAATCACCTACACACGAGACTGAGGATGATGATATCATGCAAGTGGAACCGCCTAGTTCTCAACCACGGAATCCTCACACTCAAAAGTTCAAGCAATGAAATTCCACGGGGACTAAGAGATCAAGATGGACACGAGAAGAAAAAGGGAGCGAAAAGGGAAAAAAAGCCGCAAGAAACATCATTCAATATGGATAAATACATTGCATTTCGAGAGCCGAGAGCAAAGAATATCTTGAAGTTCTCAAGGGCACTCAAGTAGTGGAAAAAAACACAATAGAAGATTGCATGAAGGTGTTTAATGAAATGAGTGGCATTTTCACCTGAAGAAGAAATGTTCAAAAGCTACCCAAATTTTTCATTAAAGATAAGAGTTATCGTGAACTCTTCTTATGTCTTCAAGAAGATCATAAAAGTGCCATGGCTCAAAAATGATGTTCTCTAAAAATTGAGTAGAAGATGATTATGAACTTGTTATCCCGAACTTGAATGTTTTTCATAAGCACAATCCCATGAACTTGTTTTGATTATGAACTTGTAATCTTGAACTTGTGAAAGTTGTTATGGAGATCTTTTTCATTATGTGTAATATTGATTGTAGGTTTTTTTGTTTGGCGTGAATTTGTTAATAAGTATCCTTTTTGTCTTGTAATATACTCTATAATGCTATTTCATTATAGGCAATGGTTTCGAACAAGACACAAGATTCATTCATCTAAAAAGTGCTGCGATACAATAGATAATAAACAATTTTTATGAAAACCACACCTATGATCAAGCTCGTGGTAGCTACAATAATCATTCCACATTTGCATTGCTATTTCATCTCTTTTACGAGCACCTGCGGTTCGCTCAAAAGTTCATGGTTTCAACATCCTCTCCGTATGACTCATCTCCATTAGGAACAATTGTTTCTTCGGCTTCATTATCGAAATCCTCAACAACATCTGTACCATTATGTATACGGATGAAGTTATGCAACATACAAGCAGCAACCACTATATCAGTTTGAGAGTCTATTGGGTGGAAAGTTGCTACTTTAAGGATTGGGAACCTCATCTTCAAAATGCCGATAATGCGTTCAACATGATTCCGTAATGAGCGCATGTCGCAAATTAAATAGTTCTTTATAATTGCTCGGTCTAGTTTAGCGCTCGACCTTGCTCCCCGCAAATGGTAACGGACACCTCTATATGGAGCAATAAAAATTCGGGGTATTAGCATATCCCTGCGTCTACTAGATAATATTTACCCCGTGGGACTTCAAAAACCTTGTTCAATCGAGCGTTGGAGAATCCTAGCGTCGGAGCGGAACCTTCCCAACCAGCTCGTACATATACAAAACGAAGATCAAAATCACATGCAACCATAACATTCTGTGATAACGTTTGCTTCCTGTTTCTGTAAGGATCTTGCTTATCCAAAGAAATCGTGATTGGAATATGTGTTCCATCAATAGCACCAACACAATCCTAAAAAATAAACAAACATATAAACATTTATAAAGACGGAAAAAAGTTCACAATAAACTTCATAATATATAGATTTGCCTACCTTGAAATATGGGAAAAATTTTTGGGTATTCTGAATAACCGGTGATGTCAGTGTTGATGGAGGTTCTATATATTCACGAGCAAGTCGAAAATGTGACTTTTAAGTACTTTACTAAAAATATCGACTAACCGTTTCTGCAGAATGTTGAAATCGCTCTTGCACATCACGGTTACTAGCATTATGAGCTAGAGTGTACATGAACATTGCTAGTTGCTCCTCGACTGTTGTCCGTTTTGAGTTGCAGAGGAGGGATTTTTTTCTCTTAGGCGATCAACCGAGTGCTTGAAATATATAAGGCTCCATACGAAATTCTCTTTTTACAGCGTTCCTCATGACCTTGAAGAATTTCTTGTACATATGCATCACACTGTAAGAATGGATGTGTGATGTTCTACATTTCACGGAAGGTCTTTGGACATTCTCTTGACCAATTGTTGAGCATGAGTAGATCATCTTCTTCATTTCTTTTTCCTCCAAAGATGTAAAGGGAATCCATGGTGAAACAATGGTTACAACACTGAATCGAGTTATGTGCATAATGCAAAGGAATCATGTTGTGTATAAATAGGGAAAAAAATGATAGCGGCTATAATTATAACGGCTATAATTATAACGACTATATTTACAGCTATATTTACAACGGCTATTTTTTTCAAAGTTTAATTACCAACGAGTTTATAATCCAATGGTTATATTTATTATGTAATAATTATTTATTATGCAAAAACAAACACTCATTATATAAGAAAAATATGTAATAATTTTTTTGTAATATTTGTTTATTTTGTTACCCAAACACCCATTCTGTAGGAATAAAAATATGTCATAATTTTACATAATAATCACTTACACTTCTAGCATAATAAAAATTATGCCAGTATTTTTATTTTGCATCCAAACAGGGCCCTTAATAATTCCCAAATAATAATCAAATTTTTAATAAAATAATTACGAATAATTCTCCTATAATAATAATAATAATTTATCAATAATAATAAAAAAATAATTTTTCAATAATTCAAATTATTAATAAAATAATTAAGAATAATTCCTTCTTTAGTAATAATGAAATCATCAACAAAATAATTTGAAATAATTCCTTCTTAAACAAAATAATTGAAAATAATTCTCCCAATTATAATAGTAATAATAACAACAATAATAAAAATAATAATAAAAAATAATTTTCTAATAATAATAAAAATAATTCTCAATAATTCCTACTTCAATAATTGTCACTCTAATAATAATCAAAATATTAATAAAATAATTTTAAATAATTCCTACCTCAATAATTCCCACACTAACAATAATAATGAAATTATCAACAAAATAATTTGAAATAATTCCTTCTTCAACAAAATACTTGAAAATAATTCTCCCAATTATAATAGTAATAATAACAACAATAATAAAAATAATAATAATAATATTTTTTAATAATTCCTACTTCAATGATTATCACTCTAATAATAATCGAAATATTAATAAAATAATTTTAAATAATTTTTTCTGAAAAAATTGGTTTAAAAACATTTTTATAAATTATTGAATTAATTATAGAAGAAATGTGGGGTTAAAGTGCAAAAAATTAAGAAATTTAAAACAAAAATGTATTTACAAACAAATAGAGTTAAAATTAATAAATTTAAAAACAGTGAAAAACGGGATGCTTGATCCCGTTTTCAGTGCTTTTCAGTGCTAATGCACTGAAAACGGGATGAATCATCCCGTTTTTTATTTATTTTTTTTAAAAAAAACAGTGAAAACAGTAAGATTCATACCATTTTCTACACCCATACATTAAAAACGGTATGTTTCATACCATTTTCTACCCCCAATATTAACACCGGTACCAATCTTACCGTTTTACCTATATTCGTAATTAAATAAAAAAAACGCATTATTTTAAAAAAAAAACCCATCTTACTTATGTTTTAAAAATAGTAGTATACACCTGCAAAAACCCCTATATTATATTATGTATTTTTTTTAATATTAAAGCACACTTGTTTATTTTGTAAAATAAATATTTTTGGAAAAACACAAACAGTTATTTTAGACACTGATGCAAAAGATGAGATATGGGAAACAGGTATTGCTATCTTTTTCTCTTCTCTTTGGTTTTGTAAAAATTTAGATGTCTTCATTAATTTCTATTTGAATTCACAAAAATGATGTGCAATGTAGCCTCATCACATCCAAACTTATATCCTGTGAATAAAACTGGACATTAAAAAATTGGCTTGCAAAAATTTTACTTAAAAACTCATAAGAATTTTATGGAATTTAATATAAATTCCTTTAAAACATAGTACATCCAAGGAGATGATATATAATGTAGCAATCATCCACCTCAGACATGCAAATAAAAAGCCAGAAAAATACATGTCTAAGATCCGAACTCAACAAGAGACTCATCGAATGCGAACTCGAAGCTGTCAATGAGAACAAGAACATCCACGCTCCACCGATGCTAGCTTGAAGCTCTGTTCCCACTGATCGGTAGGCTCTGCGGCGCCATGTGGTGTATGACGAGGATGTTTCTCTCTCTTGTCGCCTTTTACCTGCCGAAGTGCATGTTTAAGTCGCGGAATCAAAGCTTCCATGCACTCTGCAACAGCATTCGGATTACCCGGCATATTGATGATCTGCGACACAAGATCAAATTTTTCAATAGAGGTTAAACAATGTAAAATTTAAGACTTACAAATCATTACCAAAGTTGATCCTCTGATCCCCGCTGCAGCTCGAGAAAGCATTGCAAATGGGGTAACCTGGTTTCTCAAAAATAATCAGTGACATTCATCATTACATGAGATTACATCAACTCAAAGAATCGCTACACAGTTTAGTTCGTGAAGGTTATAAAATGTGCAACCAAATTACCAGAGACAACATACCTTGAGACTCTCCTGAAGCATAACGTAAACAAGGCCAGGTGTTTCTTTCTCTAATATAGCTTTTGTAGCTTCAGGTGTAACATCCCTTGGTGTAAATCCAGTACCACCTTTGAATTTATAAACCAATGGGTCATGATTACATTTTAAGATAGTTCTCCGGAGGAATACAATTCGGAAAACAAAAGAAGCATTTGCTTTTCTATATCGAAAACACTAGTTTTACCTAAAGTTAGTACTAGGTCAATTTTATCATGATCACACCATGTTTGAAGGACCTCCTTGATCATATTTATGTCATCAGGGACTACCCTTGTTGCAACAATGCATGCTCCTCCCATCTTATCCGAAAAAGAATTCACGACAGACACTGCTCTAGGACCACTGTGTGCATATAGAAGAGTAAGGCTGGGTGAAGTTTGCTAACATGAACAAAACAGAATCAATCAGCAGTCTATCCACATTAAAGCAAAATGAGAATAAGGATTCAAACTATGTCCATCGCATCTTAAAAAATATTGAAGAACAAGACTGTTTGGGTTAAAACTTGTTTAATCCACACTGAAACAAAAAACTAGTTGGAGACTCACATCCAGATGGTAGTGTCTTTAAGAATATAGTGATCGAAAAATTCAATCATATAAATGTGCAGAGTTACAGGTAGCTCTATTGCCGCTTTTGCAAAGAGCAACAGCAACTCAACAATATTCAATTTAGCATCGGTTATGTGACCCCTAAGGAAAAACAATCCAAAGAGGTGTATCAGGATGCAGTTTTTTGTATTTCTTGTTCTTTACTTTTCAGTGGAATGTATCAATGCATATTTGAGACACAGAAACTTTTTCCCATTGTACATGGATGCAACGAAGTGATGCACTGAAAAGGACATTTTTTCTATACGGGCCCAACAGGTAAGTGTATGTGGGTTAAGATGATAACGCACAATTGCTTCCTCTTTAGGAAATTGACTACCTACAATAATTCTTGGTCCAAAAATTTGAAAAACAAAAAAAGTAGTGATCTGAGAATGTAAAATCTACGTTATGAAAAGGAGGGGAAAAAGTATTCCAAAATGATGATGAGAAGACTTAAAAAATAAAGCATAAAATACATGATGCATTCCATCTCACAGATATTTTCAGTGAATGCAGATGACAGACACAGCTACATAAACACTATAATAATTTAGTGAGATCATCAATAAATAGGAAGCAAGCTTCATGCCATGGCAACAATTGATTGTAGGGAAAGTTTTTACCATGCTGTGCATGGTGCATATGCTATACTTCTAATATATTTCTTGGTAAGGAAATTACATCTCAGAGATATTGAAGTGGTGCTTCTAACCTTTTCATTCTTGCTAAATTTTTCTAACATAAGTAATGGCTGTGTATCTCAATAAAACATCTCAAGGCTTTTTGAAAACCACAAGAGAAGTGCAGCAAAAACAACATTGAATAACACGCACATGGTTGGCAACAACTTTTGGCATGATGCGATAGCATTGCACTATATATGGACACTTGCATATCTTTCCTGCCGAATCAAATTGTCAAGGGCAATGAAATTCATGATGTCCCTCAGGTTGATCAACATATCAGCATACGATAATCATAAATGAAGATATTGCAAAGAGGAAATAGTTATAATTGAGTATAATGCAAGTAAAAACAGCACAAAATTACCTCCTATCAGGACCTGCTCCTGATGACACAGTATCACTCACTGTAAGGATTGCCACTTTAACCTTTGTTTCTGGTGATGCACTGCTTGTTTGCTTGGATTCAGCATTGCTTTGGATACAAAGATCAGTGAACCCTTTACTAAGATGAAAGTTGCTTATATCAGAAATAAGTATGGCCTGCAAAAAGTTCCAGCAGGAAGTATCTCCCCGGTTGCGGGGAACCTCTAACAAAAGCATTTGCAGACTTGATACTTAAGAGACGACTGCTCATTTGCACCCCAGTGCTCTCAGCAATGAATCTAAAAGAAAAGTTGATTTATGTACAATTATGGGAAAGGAAAGTATAGCATTGATTTTAATGAACATAACAGAAACAATCTGTATTGCTTACCCTGGCGTATTTCAGAACCATTATCCAACTCCCCACCTTATTATGGCACGATGATATTCTGGACTTAATAGAATCAGCACTAATAGGCTGGGCAATGCGAGTGATGTACTCTACAGAAATATGATGTTTTTTGTTAACAGCAAGAGGGCATTTCCTCACAATATTTGAACAACATGAAACTACAAATAATTCAGTTACTAATTCTATGTTCACCTTTATTAACAAAAATCCACTAGAAGATAAATGCAGGTATGAAAAACATGAGTTCTATATGTCTTTTATGTTCACCTGGTTTATGATGGAATTAAAGCTGAAGGCTTTAACATTAACCATAAACCAATAACAGAAAAATAGATAATTAGGGCTTTGGATGATGTGAAATCATCAAACCCAAAAAGTTTAATTAACAATAAAAATTCAAAGAGAATTTTCTACAATATTGCTCTTAATGTTACACAAATATGTTATTATAAACAAAGAAATATCCATTACTCTAAGTAAACTTTACCATCAAATGCATAGTGAAGAAGAAAAAAGAAAAGAGGATAAACGTAGTGACATCTCAACTGTTAAGCTCTGAGAGGTCAGAATTCATTTTTCAACTAAGCGCATTAGATCCAGAACTAACTCAAGGTCAGAGTTCATTTTTCACCGATAAAGCAAAGGATGAAATGAAAACTCCTTTTAGAATTTCTGATTAGCACGTAATGAGGCTTGTTAATGACTTAGTTGGGTGTCGGCCTGTGTCTAATTTTAACTATCCAGAAACCTATGAAAGCATTTTGTACTAGGCCACCATTTTATACAAGTAAATAGTCCAAAATAAGATTAATGTTTAAAAATATGCTGAAAGCCGATATTCTAAGTATTGCATACATAAAAAAATGTATCAAAACTTCCAACACACAAACATTGGGGCAACCTTTGCAGATGAGGATTTGACCAACCAGCAAGTTGACGGGTTGCAGGCAGGACAAAAAGCTGAAAGCAAACCAAACAACTCACAGGGTTTCCAGGCAAACCAAATGCAATAACTGTTTTGTCACATTTTTTCCCCGCTTTGATTTTCTGGTAATCTCTGCGAGAGTCAATGGCTTTCCAGGTCGCATAAGGACCCTAATACAAAAACATACACTTATAAGGCGAATACCACAATTGAGTAATAAAATAGAAGTGCGCTAAAACATGAATCAGTAACTTTTAGGGAAGGACATATATGTCACTGAGGAGTTACAAAAGAAAATACACAGAGACCAGCTAATCTGCAAAGGGCATATCAGCTCATCTGAAAGGAAATTATGGAAACATCTGAAAGCATATATTTTATTTCTGGTTTAAGGAATCTAACATGAAAGTATAACATCTTAAATTATGGTATACTCATCTATTGAAATACCGTCCCTGGAAAAATTATGATTAATTGCATGGCATGAAAGTAAATTCAAGTTGGCACCTCAAATTTTGAGAAACTAGTTTCAGTTAAAAAGTAACCAAAAAGTAGACAAACAATTTACTTCAAGAAGAGGCATAGACAGCTTTTACAGCTGTGAAGTTATTCTGGTGAAAATATAAGAATGCATGCAAGATTTTGCCTAAATAAAGCAGTTCTAACTTCAGCACATTCTTGCAAATACAACTTTCCTAACTATCAATGACCAACATACTAATGGATACCAGTAGTTTGATTTTGTGCAGAACTAAAAAGACATTGGATGACAATAAAATAAGCAAATTTCTTTGTGAATCTAGTGTAAGTGTAGTCGCATTAAATGCACCTTTTTCAAAGAGGATGGTCCCTCGCTTTCTCTAGACTAGGCTTAACCAGATCACGGTCACCCATAGAGACACCACCAGAAATTAGTAGAATATCAATACTAGAATTGAGAGCTCTGTCCATGCTGTCGCTCAAGGCTTCGTTCATCATCACGAGCAATACCAAGATCGACCAGTTTGCATTGCTGCTGCATTACAGTCTGCTAACAACATAGAACGATTTGAATCTCTGATCTACAAAAAGAAAAATATAACTATTATACATATCAGTGGACGCCTAATTCAATACTACTATATTTCAATAATAAAGTAACATATCACAGCCTGCTGGGCTAAAATGTTACACGTAAAAACCGATATTAACTTGTCCGTGGTTTAGGCGTTGAGTAGATGGCTCTACTAATTCATCTCCAGTAAGCACAGCTAGAGTTGGTCTAGGGTAAACCCTGCAGAAAAGCTAATTCTGGTTAGTCCGTTTTCTTATGGAAATTGAATTCCTAAAAGAAAATGATTACCTTCACAGTCATGAATCCCATAGTAGCAAGCAGACCAATCTCAGGACTTCCAATTTGCTCACCTGACTTCAATACTAAGGCATCTTTTTCAATGTCACAACCCCTGCCAAAAATAGTAGAAGGCTGGTTTTAAAAACAGGTCCTTCCATCAACTGCAGTGCAATAACTATTTATGAACTACTTAAGTAGGAAAAACTTTGAATGCAACAAAAAGGGTAACTATATTTAGGGGAAAAAGGAAAAAGTACAGATATTGCTTTTAGGTTAATCAAGATGATTTTAGGATATTGGTACTGATGGAGAATGGAACAGGAGGTCTCACCGGAGGGATTAGACAAAGGAACAAGAGAGAAATAGAGGCAAAGTTTCACAGGAAAGAGAGAATAACAAGGTGGTGCTTGGACAAACCTTCTACTTGGTCCAGGACCATAGTTGCCTTGAACCCTTCACTGAAGAGATATTATATATAAGCATCTTCTTAACTTGGAAAACCCCCTCTACACCCTCTACCACTACAGTAAAAACAAACACTCGTCCCTTGTTGCAAACAATGCTAAAAGGGTAGGTTATCACAAGTAATCCACATCTAGAGATTGAGAGATGGTAAGTATAGATACTCGACGTTAGTAAATTAAAAGTTATTAAACCATTACTGTCTCACCCAAAAATATCATATTCTAGGCAAGATTAAGGAATAAAACATGTAGATGACAACATATGCAAAGTTTTAAGCAAAGCCACTAACTTCAAATTAAAATAATATATAAAAACACTTAATATTAAGATTTAAAGGGCTGCATAAATATTAAAAACAAGAAAAATAATCACTTTCCTATGACTTTCTTGTCATATGAGAAATTCCAACATGTGCTTCACGTAACTCTTACATTACTACTAGGTTTTTATCACAAGTCCTCTTGTAAATTGTTCATCTGTGTCCACGTGGATAAACACCTAAATTTACACATGATTCCATTATAATTTACATGAAAAGATACACTACCCTAACATTCTCTGTCACGAGATGTAGATAAACAAAGTAGAAAGCTTTCATTCCAAGTACCTAAATAATGACAAGACAAGTTTCAACATCATACCACTGGGCGGATGTCACATCCCTTAGATACTCCAATCAATATCCGTACCCACTTTAATCCATCACTAGAACTCGTCACTTGTTCAGTATCCTCTATTTGCACAACAGCATCAGCACCATCAGGTACAGGTCCTGAAACATAATAGCATAGTAAGAACTCATGCAAGTTCAAATGGGAAATGTAGATGAGCTTCATATATCGCGTACGTTATTTAACAAATTGAACAACCATCAATACAGCATATCAAGGCATTATTTGCATCATTGATTTTCTCTAACCTTTCAAAAAGCAGATCCAAAATGCAATTGTAGAAGGAGCAACCCACTATGGACACTAGTCAAATAAAGCTAGGATTTGTAGCACCCTAATGTATAGAACATTAATTGGGGGGCTGTAGCCCTTTTTTAGTAGCATGGACCAAACAAAAAGAAGTAAATAGCCCCCTCTGGGAACAAGATCTCACATGGTACGGCTTAAGATTACTACTAACTTTGGGAATAAAACAACACAATACACAAATACTAAGGCTCATCAATAAGACCTCACATAGAGGTGGATTACCCCTTGAATTCCCTTTTTAAAGAACTTTTGCCACTGACAATAAAAATTAATAGACAATTAAAGATTCATGTGCAAACCAACCCTTCAAAATTGAAATAGCCATAGCCAAGTCCCACTTCTACCAAAGACAATAACAATATATTTAAGGTATGAAAGAAGCAATTCTCCAAGTCAAGCACTTGCAAAAGATCTTTTGTTTGTCTAACCAATAAAAATGGGATAAATAGAGATCTTCTCCTTGAAGTGATATATATGGCTTATAAATATCGAAGCCTTAAAAGCATTGTCAACGCAAAATTTACACAATCCATTACCTATAACCCATACAAGAAATCAAATACTCTTTACACACAAAATCAAACATAAGTAGATATTCCCCGCCGTGGCCGTCTGTAGGATAATGTTAATATGCACATGACAGTACCTCCAATAATTATATAGAAGCAAAATGAAATAAAAGCAAAGAAAGTATGTAAAAAAGAAACGTGATAATTTATCACTCTTACATTTCTGATTTCCAAAATGATGTAGGTGCAAACAAAGCGGCACTCAAGTATCAAATCTCAAACTATAAGTGATTGAGAAGTATCCAGTATAATACAATCCTAACCCATTAAAACTATGGTGGGGCTTAAAACAAAACTTCACAAACTATAAGTGAGGTAAGTGGAATCGAATCCATTTAAACTAAATTTATGGTAATAGTTTCATGTTTGCTTTAATTGAATTTATCTGACAGAATTTTACTTGTCTGAAGCATGCTTTTTAGATATTCATTTATTCATTCAAATTGGTTAGACCAAAGACGACTGCAAAATCTTTATTGAACTATGGTCTAGATTAATATAATGGCAATCAATTTTTTTTGCAAGTACAACTGTAGGATGCAGAAAAGGGCAGTGACAGAAACTCAAATTCTAACTCAAAAATTTTTGATGGGCACCTGCAAGGCAGTTGCCAATGAGGGTTTAATAAGATGAGAAAAAGAACGTAAAAAACAAGATAGCATCTTAACCTATAAATTCTATGGTCCAATAGATCATCATTTTGCACAACTTTTCAAAAAACTGAGCTACAAAAAAAGGCCTATGGATGTGAAAACATTGGGAAAAACTATGACTTATTGTTAGATGCAAGTCAAAACCAAAGCAAAATCAAAAGAAACTAAGGATCATAAATTAATTGATATATCCCCAAACTTAAAAAGCAATCTTCTTCATTACAAATACAGGCCTCCATGCTCTTATAAAAGGTACAGAAGGCGTAAGGTTATTAGCACAGCTCCAAAGGACATTATTAACCTTTTTCACTAAACTAAAATAAACACTTAATAATTGGTAAACACAAAAAATAAACATGAATATTAAATAATACTACATTAACAGCCATGACATGGCATGCATCGTAAAGAGAGACAAAACAAGGGGCGACCTTATTGGACCCAATAAAAAGTATGCAATTAGTTGATTTTTGGTAATTTCAAAAACAGACCTAAAATAAGCTTGAATAAATTCATTGGACCAAAAAGATTTGGCCCATGACATCAACTTTTACACAATATACAAGCATTACCTTAGATATCATATCAGCTTCCTCACGGTGCTGACCTTGTGGAAAGGCCCATATTTGATTCAACCAAAGGCATCAATAACAAATTCCAATTTCAGAGACAATAGTTGCTCCAACACTAGCTTTATTTTTATCCACAAGTTTGTGATTTTTCACAACAACAAACTAGACTATTTTGGTTTTGTGGATGTAATTTTAGCCGGCATTAAGTTATCAATAAATTGATAGCCTTTTCTTGTCATTGTTTAGTCTTTTCATTTTTAGGGAGCTTGAAAATAACAATGTTCATGATGAATGGTTTGAACAATTATTATTGTTGCAACAAGAATTTGACAACTGATAACTACCTTAACTACATTAATAAATTGGCAATAATCAATCCACAATACCTAGCTCCTTACAAGCTACCCTGACAACTTTTGACAAATTAATGGAGTTGATAACTTTTTCCTGGTATCATTCAATTAACAAAATCTCCATTGACAAGGCTAACATGAAAATGCAAAATGATTTGCAATTCCTATTTATGGCTATTCAATGGCCCACTTTCTGACTGATGGAATAGGAGGAATTAATGCAAAGAGCTTAACACAATTTTAAAGGCTCATGTACTTTAAATTATCATAGGAAACAAACACATAAATATCATCTAAATTTTTGAATTGGCAATAATTAAAAGCTAGGCATGCATAAAAACAAGAATCACCTCCAGTTGTCACATAAGCAACAGTCCCAGGAGTAACTGAAACACCAATTCCGTCACTACCAGCTCTTGATTCAGCAATCACCGGATACTCACCAGGCCCGTCTGAGGCCACCACTGCATAGCCATCCTGCAGTCAAGATCAGCTTATAAGTTGATATATACTCAATAAAGTTGAGGGCATTAGGTGTGATTCTCAAAAAGAAAAAGAAAAAGTGCAAGAAGATTTGTAAAATCTATCAGTTTCATTAAGCTAAGGACAATAGAGATAGCAATTTTTAACTCACAACAACAATCAACATCATCTACATCCCTTCTTCAGATTTATTAACATTTAATGTTTAGATTAATTAGCATGTATTTGTAGAGCATATTTACCATAAAAGGCCCAAACATGCACAAAAAGAGTCTCTCTCAATATGGAGGAAAGGAAAAATATAAAACAGCCTCTGTGGATATCAGGAAAAACTAAAAATAAGATCTGACCTTCCTTAAAACCTTGAGTTGGTAGGAACTGTCTTAGTGTGCAATTTAGACAAGATTTTGCATGGTATTATATAAATAGCATAAAAAGAAAGAAGAAAGATTAACAAAATGATGGAAGAAAGGGCATATGATTGCCAACTCATCCTTTTTCATCTTTTTCAGTTTTTCTTGTTGCTTTAAATCTCCTAAAACAAGTATCTCTATCAGATCACAAACAAAACAGCATCACACATATCAGTGTTAGCCTTAAATCATCCTTTATCCAATAGACAATGTTCATCTTATAAACTCTTTTCAATACAGTTTTGAACCTTTATCTTCATGGCTCTTTTTCATTTTTATGTTCTCATGTCCCTCGTGTGAACACGAGGACAAAGGAAAAGGAAATCCTAATACATTCTGACCTAGGATAAATAAGTCAATAGCTTTTATGACTCAGATTTAGCTAGTAGGTTTCATATAAATGTCATCACTCTTATTTCATGGAAAACAAATGATATTGTGTTGTATGTCATTTTTCAACTGAAGTGGGATATAGTACTATACCCCAACAACATGTGAGTTATAGTGGTAAAAACATACAGTGGTTTTGGGGTTTCAACCCTTCAATACTTATAATAGAACTGCTCTTCATATTATTGCAAACCATATGCTCCATGAACACCCAAATCCCACACACACACATTGAATAGGATTGCCATCTTATTCATGAGAAACTCAACCAGGCACATGAAATTTGTTCAATTCTCACCCAGAAACCTGCTATCTTTACTAAAGCTTTTCCTGACAATCATCATTTCCAAATTTTTCAAAATACAAAGAAAAATGAACAAAATAAATCCATGAAGATTTGGATTCATGCAACAATATCAATAAAAACAAGAGATTAAAAGAAAGAAACAGAAGACAGGTGGAGACCTTAATAGAAGAGCGATAAGGAGGAAAAGAGGATCGAGGGGACACGGATGTCCCTCCGTCAAGATGAGCCCGAGGCGCCATGAATCGGGGCCGGTGACCAGTGACAAAGGCCGAGCAACGCCCAGAACTCTATGGAGAGCTTCCTAGCGGAGATCATAGTCATAGTGGCGAGTGAGGCGTGAGGCAAGCTCATCAGACCAAAGCTCTCAATTTTTCTAGAAGGATTGAACAGGATAATATTATGCAATCTTCTCAAATCAAATAATTAATTGAATCATACATGCTTGACTAGAAATTCCAACAAGTAGAGTATAAATGTGGCATCTTTTAATGCATTTGCGATACCTAAAAAGCAGATTGTTTGATAACTCAAACCTAAAACTTAGGAGCTTGTTTGGATTAGCTTTTTGGAAAACCCTAGAAGTGCTTTTTTTATAAATGACAAAACAATATACAGAATTGAATCTTATAACATACCACACACGATTTAGGATACTTTTTGCATTTGCTTATAAATATGGAATTCAATAAAAACATATATATGCAAACAAATGCTCTGAAAAACACAATCACAAGAAACATAAATGAAAATATATTACTGGATTAGAGAGAGACAGAGACAAAGACAGAGAGATGTCCCTTACGTATTATAGAAACACATCCTAGACAAATTTCTAAACAATAGACAAACCTGAACATTATAAATAAAACCAAAGAACAACTGATCCCAAGCACAGAAAGAACCAGGCAAATAGAGCACGCAAAAATGATTAAAATTAGAAAATCCGAGGAAAAAAAAGAAAGAAAGAATGAATGAACTAAAAAAAACAATTTTTCATACCTGGAATCGTGAAGGTCAGAAATCCAGTGGTTTAGGGTTTGGAATGAGAACAAGTGAGAAGAGATGATGGCATTGGCAGGATCCTGCAGAGAAGACAAAGAAACGATGAAATTAGACTCGAATTTCGCTCTTGATAAGCATGCCCGAAAAAGAAACGGAGAGATTGAGACTATGAATACAAGGTTTGCGAAAATGGTGATGGAACACAAGGCACAACCGGAGGAGACGACGGTGAAAACAAAAGCAAAGGACTTCGTATAGAGAAAAGCAAACAGAAGATGCCAAAGAGGCTAATCCAAGTGCTCTTTCCACTGAAAAATGAACGGTGAGATGCTGGCCCATCAGCAATTGTTGCCAGATTGAACGGACTAGATTCAACTAATTTGTATTATAATAAATTTTTGGGAAATTGGAATAAAAGACATGGAAAAGCTGTATACTTGAGCAAACATTTACTATTAAAATTATCCACATGTTATGAAACATTTAATTTTTGAAATATTTAAAATTAATTTATATCATTAAATATCCACATGTTATAAAATCATAATTAAATTAATTTATATCATTAAAATATTTAATTATCATAATTAATAAAAATATTTAAATATTTATTAATCATAATTAAATCATAATTAAAAATAGATTTTGAAATTATTTTTAAGAAAGTAGAATTTTGTCCATTTTTAATTTTTATAAAATTGTTATTAAAATGTATTATTTAATTGAATATTTAACTATAAAAATATTATCCAATATAAAATTGTAATTAAAATGTATTATTTAATTAAATATTTAATTATAAAAAAATTTAATTGGATAATAGTTAAATAGATTAATTATTTTAATAATTATTATATAAATTTATAATAATTAAAAGTGGATTTTTATTTAAAAATATTTAATTATAATAATTTAAATGAATACTTTTTGTTTAAATTATTTTATAAATTATTATTATTTTTAAATATAATTAACTATGGTATGTAATATCATTTATTTACATTAAAGGGTAGAAAAGTACTTTTCTCTTGTTTCTCTTTCTACTTTTTCATTCACACTGTTATTCCTCCACCAGACACTAAACTTCATTCCCATCATCCCACATACTTTCATTCCAATCCCTAATCCTCATCCACCACTCCCATTCTCATTCCCTATGTCTATTTCTATAGAACAAATGGAGAGTAAAAGTGAATGCCTATTATGTTTCTCTTAACTCCTCTTAACTTTTGGCGTTTCATATGCCAAAAGTTTTTTTAGTTTCTAATTTAAACTCTATATACATGTGTCAAAAGAATGATATAAATAATAAGAACAAGAAAGGGAATTTCCACTACTTTCTTTTGCTCAATGTTTGTCTTGTTATATTATATAGTTTTATAACATGTTATCAGCACGAAGCTTTAACCAAGTTCTGACTAATCCAATTTCTCAACAAATTTTTTTCACGTAAGTACACAAACATTTTTTTTGTCATGTCAAATCTTGCAAAACTTGATTTTGTTGCCCTTGATATTTCAGGAAAAAAAATATTTGTCATGGGTGCTTGATGTTGAAATACATCTGAATGCTAATGGACTTGGAGAAACCATCGAGGATAGTAATTAAGAATCCTTACAAAACCGTGCAAAAGCAATGATTTTCCTCCGACATCATTTTCATGAGGATTTAAAAATTGAATATTTAATTGTGAAAGATCCACTTGAATTGTGGAAAAATTTGGAGCAAAAGTATAACCACCAGAAGATGGTTATTTTACCGAAAGCTCGTTATGATTGGATGCATTTATGATTACAAGATTTCAAAAACACTAAGTGAATATAATTCAGCCATATTTCGAATCAGTTCTCAATTGAAATTATACGGAGAGAGTATTCTTGATTCTGATATGCTAGAGAAAAAAATTCTCTAATTTTCATGTCTCGAATATGCTCCTGCAATAGCAATATCGAGAGAAAGGATTCACAAAATATTCTGATTTGATTTCGTGTTTGCTTGTGGTTGAACAAAACAATGAACTACTAATGAAAAAAATCATGAATCTCATCCTCTCTGGCTCTACCTCCATTCCTCAAGTGAATGCGATGACATGAAAAATCAAATGAGGGACGTGGTCAAACCCATAGGCATGGTCGGCGGCTTAGCCATGGTCATGGGACGAGGGCCGTGGTTGGAATAAATATCAGAAAAATCATGGTGATCATAGAGATGCATATTACCACCAGGAGTGAACAAATTATGAAGAAAAACAGTTTATAAAGGCAAAAAAGGATCAAGTAACAAATCAAAAAATGTATGTTGTCAATGCTGGTGTACAAGGGCACTAGTCACATACCGCATGTACACCAGGCACCTTGTTGATATCTATCAAGCATCAATAAAAGAGAAAAAAATGTCGAGGTAAATTTTATATGAAAAATGATGACTTTAACAATATCCCTCTTGTGGGTATGCCGTCACATTTAGATGTTGCTAATTTTCTTGAAGATTATAAGTTTAATAGTGGTAACTGAATTGTCACCATAATTTTTTTTCCCTATGCATTTTGTTTTAATTAATCTATGCATGTTGGATCTTGTTCTTATCCATTATAATACTTATGTACTTTTTATTTATTTTTGTGAACAATATATGGATACTACCAAATCTATGGTTGGATTAGACATCAAAGATGAGGATGTATGCCTTGTTGATAATGCAATAACGCACTCAGTATTTAAAAGTAAAAAATATTTTTCCCATTTAATAATGGTAAAACCAATGTCAATACAATATCGAGTAGTATAAATTTGATTGAAGGCTTCGGAAGAGTAAATATATTGTTTCCTAGAGAAACAAAATATATTATAACTGATGCATTATATTCCCCAAAATCCCACCGAAACTTATTAAGTTATAAAGATATACGTCTCAATGGATTTCACATAGAGACGTCAAATATGGAGAATACTGAATATTTATACATTACTGTTGTTACTTCAGGTAATAAGCATGTATTGGAGAAACTGCCCGTATTCTCATATGGCCTTTATTATACATATATTCGAACAATTGAGGCAAATAGTATCGTAAACCAGAAGTTTACTAACTCAAATGAATTTATTCTATGGCATGATTGGTTAGGCCATCCTGGATCAATAATGATGCGAAAAGTACTTGAAAAACTCATATGGACATCCATTAAAGAACTTGAAGATTCTTCGATCAAATGAATTTTTCATGTCGGCATGCTCTCAAGGCAAATTTATTATCAGGCCATCCACAAATAAAATTGGAATCTGAATCTCCTATGTTCTTAGAGAGATTCATGGTGATATATGTAGACCAATCCATCCTCAAAGTGGGTCATTTAAATATTTTATGGTTTTAATTGACTCATCAATGAGATGGTCACATGTTTGCCTATTATCAACTCGAAACCTGGTGCTTTCGAGATTGTTGGCTCAAATTATTCGATTACGAGCACATTTTCCATCGATCATGCAATTAAAAACAATGCGGCTTGATAAATGCTGGTGAATTTACATCTCAAGCATTTATGACTATTGCATGTCCATTGGAATAAAAGTTGAACATCATGTTGCTCATGTTCATATACAAAATGCATTGGCAGAATCATTTATTAAGCGGCTCCAGTTGATTACTAGACCGTTATTAATGAAAACAAAGCTTCCAATCTATGCTTGGGGACATGCAATTTTACATGCTGCATCACCTGTACGCATAAGGTCAACAAGTTATCAAAAGTTCTCCCACCCTCAATTGGTTTCTAGGCAAGAACCAAATATATCTCATTTGAGAGGTTTTGGGTGTGGAGTATACATCCCAATTGCTCCACCACAAAGAACTAAGAAAAAATTGGACCTAAGAGGAGATTAGGAATATATATTGGATATGAATCTCCTTCTATTATTAAATATCTTCAGTCGTTGACTAGGAATGTTTCACAGCTAGATTTGTTGACTATCATTTTGATGAGACAGTTTTTCTAACATTAGGGAGAGAAAATGGAAAGATGAAAATGTTGAAAAAGAAATTACATGGAATGCTCAGAGTTTAAATCATTTTGACCATCGCACAAAACAATGTGAACTGGAAGTTCAATGAATAATTCATTTACAACGAGTTGCAAATCAACTACCTGATGCATTCTCTGATCCAAAAATAATAACAAAATCACATGTGTCTATGGAAAATGCCCCTATTAGAATTAATGCCCCAGAAGGACCTCCTATAACAAATGAATCTAAGAAATACGTGCAGGCGTCGAAAAACTAGCTAGTTCAAAAGATAAAAATCCTCGAAAGAAAAAAAGGAAAAAGATCATAAAAGAAAATTGTGGATAAAATAAACATTAAAAATAAATAATAGCAAACTTCAGGAAGAGTTCAAGATCTTGAAATTGAAGAGAAAAATCAGAAAATTTCCATAAATTATGTCTCAAATGGAAAAATGTGACAGAAATGAAACAACTGTTGGCAATATCTTTGCATATAATGTGGCAATTGATCTTTTTGAAAGAAGATAAGGATTATAAGCCCTAAATCTATTGAGGAATGCGAAGAATGACTAACTAGAATGGAAATATGCAATACATGCAAAATTAAAGCTGAATCACAAAATGAGCGAGTTTTTGAATCCATAACTAAAACATCTATAGATGTTAAACCGATTATTTACAAATGGGTATATATGCGAAAACAAAATGAGAAAAATAAAATTGTTAGATATAAAGCAAGGCTCGTTGCACAAGGGTTTTCACAAAGACCTGGTATTGACTATGAAGAAACGTACTCCCGTGTAATAGATACAATCACGTTTCATTATCTACTTAGTCTTGTAGTACATGAAAAATTACAAATGCAATTAATGGATGTTGTTATTGCATACTTATATGCATAACTAGATAATAATAATAATAATATATATATATATATATATATATGAAAGTCCAAGAAGGACTTAAGATGCCTAAAGCATACAATTTGAATTCCTGAGACATGTATTCAATTAAGTTATAAAGATTTTTGTATGGTTTGAAACAACCTGGGCATGTGTGGTATCATCGCCTTAGTGAATATTTGTTAAAAGAAGGGTATAAGAATGACCCTATTTACCCATGTGTGTTCATCAAGAAATCCACAAAAGGGATACGTGATAATTGGGGTATATGTTGATGATTTAAATATAATTGGAACTTCTGAAAAGCTTCCAAATGCCATTAATTATTTAAAGAAAGAATTTGAAATGAAAGATCTTGGGAGAACAAAATTTTGTTTAGAGATTGCGATTCGAGCACTTAGAGAGTGGTGTTTTTATCCACCCATCGACATATCTGAGATAGGGTTTTGCAACGATTTAATATGGATAAAAGCATATCCATTAACAAGCCTTATGGTTGTTCGATCCCTTGATATTCATAAAGACCCTTTTTCAATCTTAAGATGACAACAAATAATTACTTGGTCCTGAAGTACCATATCTTAGTGAAATTGGTGCCTTTATGTATCTTGCTAACTGTACTCGGCCAGATATAGCTTTTGTTATAAATTTATTATCAAGATACAGTTCTGCACCAACACAGAGACATTGGAATGGTATTAAACAAATACTACGTTATCTTGAGGCAGGTTGGTATGGGATTATTTTATACATGAATCGAAAAAGACAATTAGTTGGATATGCGGATCACGGGGTATTTATCGACCCGTACAAAGCCCGATCCTAGGCGGTCATGTGTTTACGCATGGGGGAACGACCATATCATGGTGTTCTATGAAACAAACTATAGCTTCTACTTCTTCAAATCATGCAGAAATACTTGCAATTCATGAAGCAAGTCGTGAATGTGTTTGGTTAAGATCAATGACACACCATATTCAAGAAAATTATGGTTTGTCCCAAAAGGGCATACCAACAATATTATATAAAGACAATGCCGCTTGTATAGCTCAATTGAAAGGAGGATACATCAAAGGCACAAAACAAAACATATATTACCAAAGTTATTTTTCACACATGATTTTTGAGAAAAATAGTGATGTCCATATTCAAAAAATATAATCCAGTGAAAATCCTGCAGATTTATTCATTAAGGCATTACCCACATCAACTTTTTTAAAAGTTTGTTCTCAAGATTGGGATGCGTCGCCTCAGGGATCTTCAATAATGTTCTCTTCATGGGGAATCATATACACGTTGTACTCTTTTTCCTTCGTCATGGTTTTATCCCACTGGGTTTTCTGACAAGGTTTTAATGAGGCAGCAGATGAAGCGTATATAAGGAAAGTTGTACTCATTTTCTTTTAGTAGGATTTTTTTTTCACTGGGTTTTTTTCTAGTAAGATTTTAACGAGGCAATTCCTATATAATGGACATTCAAGAGGGAGTGTTATGAAACATTTAAAGTGAATGCCCATTATGTTTCTCTTAACTCCTCTTGACTCTTGGTGTTTCATTTGCCAAAAGTTTTTTCAGTTTCTAATTTAAACCATATATATATATGCCAAAAGAATAATATAAATAATAAGAACAAAAAAAAAGAATTTCCACTGCTTTCTTTTGCCCTATGTTTGTCTTGCTATATTATATAGTTTTATAACACCACGTTTGAATTTATGGGTTCTCATTTTTTTCTATGAAAAAAAAAATTTTAGATATTGTTGCTAATATGAGAGAAGATTAACTACCTCCAAATGTCTAATTGATGCATGATTTTCTCCGTGTAGATTTTTATTTAAAAATTAATATTTCTGATGAAAACTAGTAAAAGTATTTGATAAAAAAAAATGAAAAGATGTTATTCATTTATAGTTTTTTATTTTAGGGATTTTTACTTGCATACCCCTGTAAAAATCATGAATTTGATTAAATACCCCCATAAAAATGATATTTGTTTGTATAACCCTACAAATTAATTATATTTGCTTCTATGTTCCTATGGTTAAGTTGACTCTTAATAGTGTTAAATCAATGGATGGAATAAGGATAAATTACCAAAATGGGTTTGCTTATATACCCCTTGAAATATTTTTTCTTCTTATTTTGTAGACATTACTCATTTCATTCAACAAATGACCATTATGAGTTTGTTAATATACCCATCAAATTTTTTTATTATATTTTATAGACTTAAATTATTTAAATTATAGATAACCAATATAATTTTTTTATATACGCTTTAATTATTTTTAAAAATTATTAAAAATCATGAATTTTTTTAGTAAATTCATATTTTTAAGGTTTTTACAAACATCTCTAAAACATTTTAGATTATTACATGCTCTTTACAAACATAACATAAAAATAGGTAAAAATTACAACGTGTAACAAGATATAACAAATAATTTCATACTATGGTTAAGGGTAATTGAGTAATTTTGGATAATGTTAAGGGTAGTTACATGATGTTAAGGGTAATTGGGTAATTTCATACTAAAAAATAACAAATAATTTCATACTAAAAATTATGACCTTGGATGATGTTAAGGGTAATTATGGAATTTTGTTAAGTTGGGTTAAGTGGGAAGTATGGTTAATTCCATAAACCCTAACGGTGACTAACGGTAACTAACGGTAAGGATATATAAGTAAAAAAGTTAGTTTTATGAGGTTATGCAAGTAAATAATATTTTTATGGGGTATTTAAGCAATTTCATGGTTTTATAGGGGTATGCAAGCAATTTTTTCTTTATTTTATTATGTGACCAAGCCACACCACACATACTATTTACACCAATCAAGGACGATCATAACAAAAATGGGCCACTAAGTAAAATTATATTTTTTTAAGGGAAAATTACATTCTACCCTCGTAATTTTCAAAACTTCAAAAACCCTCCTACTTTTTGCACCGGACGACCCTTCGGATTAGTGTTTAACTTCCCTTTTACCCCTACAGTTCAGCGAAATGGGTCCATGTTGTGAAATCCCATTTTGGCACGAAAATGGTGGGAAAGGAAAGCCCGAATCACATCATGTTCGACCTTTTTGAAGGGACTTTCTAGCTTGGTTTAACGTTTAAATATTTTACTAATATGTTTAATAATTATCATATCCAGTGTAATACTTCCCATCTCGGTTTAACGTTATCTTTACATGTATAACTATTCATATTAGCGTGTAAATTCTCAAAAGTCTCTGCGTAAAAGCGGTGATCTTTTCGTTTGATCCCGAATTGTCTGGCGGTGGCGCGTGGCGGTGCTGAGATATGGTATCCCGTGCGTAAAATTAATAGCGGCATTAAAATTTATGCTGCGGTAACATAATTTCTCGAACACCCGATTCGTTCTCATCGGTCGATATAGAGCCCGTGTCGTTTAACTTTTTCTCGGATATGAAGAGTCGACTGCTTGTGGAATTCACACCATAAATAACGAGAAAGAACCCTCCCCATGGACGACCACTCCTCGATAGTCCTCATCATCCTCCTCCTCCTCCTCGTCCTCCTCTTCCCATGGACGACCACTCTATCACGAAAGGATGTTTACGTGAACCTTCTTCCTTATCTTGAGAATCATTTAGCCCTTGATCACGCAACAAGTTAAACTACCTTTTTCACGCCCTGAGTCGAAATGCTCTCATAATTGCACGAATCGCGGAGGATTCTTGACGGTGGATGACGAGGCGAGCGATTAAGCGAGCATTTTTGACTTGGGTAAGAAAAAAATTTTTCACGTATTTCGTGATTGCGGAGGATTCTCTAGAGGAGGAGATCGGGAAACATCCTTTTAAAGGCGGGGTTGATATTTATCACTTGAGACTTTTACATTACCATTTAAGAACATTACGTCAGTGTACAACTATTACGTTCTGTGTTTAACTATCAGGATCTTCGTTTAAGTTCGACCATGACACATTGATTAATAGTCGTTTTTCATGAATGTGTGTTGTTTAACCTTTTTAATGTTGATGCGTTGTGCGGGTTCAAGTTGATGCGCATGTTATGCAGCCGATTTGTGAGCGTTCGAATGTCTGAGACACTTGTTTAGTTATCGACGGTCGAGTCGTGAGTGTCCAAAGTCAGAGGCGGACGTTGTAAATGTTGTAAATCTTTTTATAAATAAAAAGCGAAACAAGCTTATTTGTTGTGAACTTACGAAATTTAAACATAGACCTAGTAAAAACAAACAATGTGGGAAACAAAAGAGACGTCGTTGTAAACAATAGAAAAATACGTAAAAATATGTTTTAAGCAGTGACAGCGGTGTTTAAGAAAATGTTACTCTTTAAACAATGACAGCGGTGTTTAAGAAAATACGTAAAGATGTTTAAGCGGTGACCGAGAGGTACCCATCTTCAGCGCGATGTCGGGGAAAGCATTGATTTAAACAATAACATATTATTTACATGATATAGACTTTTAGTTAAGCAGGTTAACCATTATTTTTAAACACTATATGTATACATTTTAAACATAAAAAGCTTAGCGTTTACCACGAGACTCATGTTGAGTTGAGAACATTCATTCGAGCGATGACAATATGTCTTCCTCACGACGGTGACATATATTTCCCTTTTTGCCCTTGGGATGGAGGGAAAAAAATACGCCCTGATCACATCACGTCTAGTCTAACCTCTATGCATACAAGCTGTGCACTTTTTTTGTTTGCCTTTTACATTGCTTGTTTGTTCTTTACATCTTCTACTTCTTCTTCTTACATCTTCTTTTTTTGTTCTTCAGCTTCATTTGGTTTTGTCTCGATTTGGTTTTTGACCGATATATTATGGAGAGTTTTTGTGATATTGCTAGATTCAGCGGGGAGGGAAGGGTGCTAATGTTCGCTTTGCTCGAGACTTCTTGGGAGTTGGTGTTAGGCGAGATATGTGACGATGGGGTCTCGAAGTTTCTCTTGTCGGGGGTTAAGTTCATCACACGAGATGGATATAAAGCGGTTTGCCCAATAGAAAAGCGATGTTGACTTCCGGCGGATGTGTCGCGTCCACTCCATCTTCAAATGTCTTTGTAGTTGATCTTGTCGTCGAGGGCGAGAAAATGTGCCATTGCCGAATCCTAATGAAAAGCGAGGTTTTACTCGTTGTAAGTTCCTTTTCTTTTAATTATTCCGGTTATGCGGGGTCATTATTGTGTAAATATGTCCAGTCGTTGTTTAACATATTGTACTAGTCGTTTACGTTATTAGTTAAATGCTTAAGTATTTAATTTAACGTTTAAATATTGTCATTATCACTTAAACATTATATTCTCCAGCTTAACGTATTGATCTTTTTTTATTTGGTGAAGTGTTGGCGGGAATTCGGATTGCGAGTGCTCCATTCATCCCCATGGTGACCACAGCGGTGTGGGATGTCTTCCTTCCTCGTCGGATCATTTTGAAGTCTTTGTCGTTGGATATTGGACAACGTTTTTGTCGGTGTCGAACATTTTCGAGGATGTACTTGAAATCATGCAATCAAAAGAATTTTGACTTCAATTTCATAAAAGACGAAAAAAACATCGGGTGATCTGTGGAATGTCTTTGCCGATGGTTGTCGTTAGCGCCTATCATGCATCAAAAGAGTATAACAAAAATACTTTCGAGAATCAAGACAATCAACCCGTCACACACTTGCGGTGGTGGCGTAGGTTGACGTCGCATCCGAGCGTCAAAAAAATGGGTTAGCGCACGAGTGATTTGAGAAGCTCGAGGACCGTCCCTTGTCTGAGGCCGTCGACATTCGAGAAGGACATGTTGCGGGAACATGGTGTCCACATACCATACTAGCGAGGCTTGGTTGGGAAAAGAGCATGCCGGGTGGTCCTCGGCCAGCGGTGACATCTCCAGCTCTGACTGTTGCTTTGGTATGTGGATAAGGTGGGTGAGACAAATCCCGGCGGCGTTGCGATCGTGGAAAGAGGCGGTGATCGTTTTTAAGCGTGCATTCTTTTTCTTTCGGTGGCGTGTATTGTGGGATTCAAGAGGGCTTGCGGGGCCTGCGGTTTTTCTCGATGGTACCCACCTCCTTGGAAAATATCGGGGGTACACTCTTGGGTGCCACGGGGAAAGATTGAAACAATGGTTTTTCCACGTCGCCTATACAGTATAGTCGACAACGAGACCCGATGCCAATTGGACTTGGTTCATATCTAAGTTAAGCGATGCCTTATCACGAGGATGGAGATTATCATGAGATAATTACCTTCGTGTCGAGACGGTCGAGGGCCTTGTGGCGCATGATTGCAGAGTCTTCCCTTCTTCGCCACAAGCATCTTGTCTTCGACATTTGGAGGCCAATTTTATGAAAGCCAATGTCGAGACTTGGGAAGGCATTGAGGGAGAGTCTTGGTCTATATGCTTCCGCATTGCGTGGGCATCCACGGCTAAAAGATTTCGATGATACAGTGAATGAGCTGCAGGCCACATCACCGAAGCTCATCAGCTGGTTGATTAATAAATCGGATATGGCACATTGGTCGAATTATACGTTCGGAGGTGATCGTTGGGGTGAGAAGTATTCAAGCGTCGCGGAGTCGTTCAATGCTTGGATCAAGGAAGCTCGTCGTTTCTGGGTGGCGAAAATGGTCGACTCCATAAGATCTGCGAATGTTGGTTTACACTAACATTTAGTGTTACCCTTTAAACATTCTCGATCTTTGTTTAATTACACTTGTCGACTTTAAATATTAATCCTTTCGTTTAAATATTTACAATAATGTTTAAACATATTCTACGATATTTAACCATCATCGTCTTTGTTTAACCTTATTTGCGGGTTCAAGTTGATGCGCATGTTATGTAACGGCGTGAGCAAGCGGACAAATGGGAGACCTACTTATGCCCTGAGACATACATTCAAGGTGGCGATCATTGTTGAGGGCGACCCGAAAATCTTCGTGTTGGTCGTTGTGTCGATGATCGTTCGCAGTGATCGACGGTCTGCGACAACTCTGTGGATCTCGCCATCGAACTTGTTCGTGTCGAAGGTGGCAAGTTTATGGTATCCCTTGCAAACACGCTAGCGCGACGATAATGCGAGCGAGACACCAGCGTACATCGATTTATTAGCGGGTGCTTCACGCGTCGACAATTACAAACTTGCGTACAAAGGAAGCTATATTCCCCGTACCCAGCGATAGCGAGGCCTTGAGGGCGGAAATCGTGAGCTTCGTTGGGACCACATGGCGAGAAGGCGGCTGGCGGCCTGGGCGAAAGAGGATCAGTGCATGGCGTTTGATGTCCGCGAGTTACATTGCGGCCCGTGCCGTGGATCGGTCTGATCGGCGATCTTACTGATGAAGCGTGGCCGACTAGGTATTGTTCATAAGCCCGGCGATTACGGGGAAACATTGTGTATTGATGGAGTTGTTTCCATATTTAAACTCTTACTCTTTACTGACGAATTGAATGTATTTAAGCGAGACATTGTTATTTTTAAGCGGATACTGCTGTAATTTGAAAATATTTCAGCGATGTTTAAGCGATATATGGTATATTTAAACAATGAAAGCGGAAATGTACACAACTTCTAGCGTAAATTAAACAATGAAATGGCCCGAATGAAAATTTAACACGCTTACAATTGAAAACAAACAAACTTTACATTGAGATATACAAGTTATTGATGGGCGACTTCCCATATTTATTTAAACAATGAATGCATTTAGTTAAGCGAGGCAGGTGTTATTTTTAAGCGGGTACACCGTATTTTTGAAATATTTAAAAAGCGAGATGTTTTAAGCGATATATAGTATATTTAAACAATGAAAGTGAAATGTACACAATTAGAGCGTAAATTAAACAATGAAATGGCCCGAATGGAATTTAACTGCTTTACAATTCAAAACAAATAAAATTTACATTAACATATACAAGTCATGCTCTTGAACACGAAAACAATGAATTGAATTTGTCGGTTACATTCGAAAATAAAATTGACATTCGGATATCACAGGGACATGTTCTTGAAAAAAACAAAAATTTAACCCGCTTGTGACGCCCCTTTGTCGTGGACGACGGTGCCCTCCCTCCTTAAGTATCACGGGTAACATACCGTGTCCCGAGGTGAGAGCGATGCATCTGCGGTGGCCGTAACTTCTCACCCCGAGTAATTGCTCGATAAAATGCATGGCGTGAGCAGGGCTGATCGGCGCTTCCTTGTTTTTTGGCGTGGGGTTTCTATGTGATGCGTGCAGTGGGTACTTTGCCGTCGCCGACTCGCCGAACTCCATATCGACACAATTGTCGAATAGATTCCGTTGTCGAGATATGCAAGTCGAGATTAGAATAGCGATTTAAATACCAAAGCGAGATATTAATATGACATAATTAAAGAACTTACCATGTCAGCAGCGTCCTTATCGTACCCGGACATGAAGAATAATGCATGTATTCTTGTTTATCATTGTCGGGGCGAGCGACATGGAAGTGGCCATTCATGATTATCGGGAGGATGACAATTTGAACTTCATGCAGTTTGCGCATAGCATCCCCGATCATAGCCATAATTGTGTCATGTCGTCGTCATGCTTGGACATAAAGCGGCTATAGCGATACGGTGATGGGCGGCGCTTCTTGTAAGGATATGGCTCTTTGCTCGGCGACTTTTTGTATTATGCATATGAAAGCGTCCATCACATCATCGATGACCATCTCCTTCCCCTCAAGCGGTGTGTATAATTTGTCGCGTGTGGTCTGTGGCAGTCGTTTCTTCCACGACGGTCTTTGAGGTTAAACAATAACAGATATAATAAGACCATATTATAAATATTTAAATGATATTATATATAATTAAATGTTAAGTAGACAAATTAAATGATAACATAAAAGGTATTAAACACTATTAGGTAATTGTTAAACACTATAATAAAACCTTTAAACAATATCATAAAAAAACTTTACACTTACCGTCCATAGAGCGGTTGAGGAAGATCCTCATCAACTCCTGCTTTCGTATTTGTTAAAACGACTCGAGCCAACCCATTTCTTCTTCTTGAATAAAAAGCTTTCCGAGCAAATGCGGTCCAATGTTTGATTGGCCTTGATCATCTCTCGTTGCTCGGTCGGGGTCTTGGCGACATCTTCCTTCGATCGCGGGGGCGATGGCGGCGAGCATCAGCTACGAACACATCCTTACATGGTTGTTCTTGTTGTGGGATTGTGTAAAGCCCGCGATCTTGAGGGGACGGCGGCGAGCGGCATCAACCGCAGACACATCCTTACATGGTTCTTGTTGTGGTGGAATTGTGTTACGCTTGGGCTGCGATCTTGTCGGCCACGTCCGCGGCCCGCGGCAGCGGATTCGACGATCTTCTCAGCACGTGGCCATGACAGCGGCATCATTGGGGGACACATCCTTAACTTGTTCTTGATCTTCATTGATTGTGTCCATCTTTGATGCCGCAATCTCGGCAGCCGGTTCCACCGGGTCGAGGATTTCATCGAGAAGAGAGACAGCGGCCTTCTCAGCGGCAGCGAGCCACATCATCTCGATGTCCTTCTCAACATGACATCGGCCGCCGATGGTGTTGCTATTGTTCATCGTCGGTCGGCGGTGGAGCGAGGCGATGTGTTCTCCTCTTTTTCGCAGAGTCTCTTGAATGTGGCCGCCTTGGAATGACCTTCCCGATGATGTCCTCGTCGTCAAATTCCGGCGCCTCGTTCAGTCCGGGTGCTTCGATTCTTTCGAGGGATGGCGCGGTCGGTTGTGAAACGTCCTTCCGGCGCCTCGACACGGCGACAAGCCTAGGAAACTTCGATCATCAATATCGGCATACTGCGTAAGAGTTCGCGGTGACATCTTCGCCTAATGTCACCGGTGGAGTGCCTCGGTCGGAGGGAGCTGCCATGGTCGGTGCGCCACACTCGGGGGGCTGTCGTTGTCGTGGTAGGGGGTTGTTGCAATCTGCAGGGGTAGGGGAGGGCTTCTCCGGCGTCGAGGAATGCGTGCGCGTGGTGGGCTGGAAGTAGGAGAGCGGCGTCCGGTAGCGCGCGATGAAAGCATCCCTCTCATCACGCCTTGAGCAAGTGGTTCCCGGGAGCAATGGCATCCATCCGTCGGTTGGCCCCAACAAATATTTCTTCTTGACAGTCGTCGGAACCATTTCGGGAAACTAACATATGTAAACCAAACAATTTCAGCTAAAAATCATTCATTTTAAACTATAAAAAAACTATATTTAAAGCAGTGTTTATATATTTAAAGCGTTATAGAATATAATTAAGCGGAGAACAAAATATTTAAACCGGTATGAATAAGAGTTAAGCGGTAAATACTAAAGTTAAGCAGCTAAATAAAATGTTTTAAGCGTTAAAGACTTATGTTAAACATTGTCCATGATTTATTACCTCTTTTTCCATCGGCGATGACAAGCTCGTTTCTACGAGTCGCTTGCTTCCGGTAAGTACTTTCACCGTAGCACAACATCCTTGGGATCTTGCCGAAACGGACTTTCTTCCCGTTCGGTCGATCTCGTAAAACAGGGCGTTAAGCGCGACCAGAGCAACCCTTAATGTACCACTGTGTTGGTGCTTCTTCCCGGCGCATCTATCTTGCACTCGGGCGGTGCTTGTGGAATATCCTCCATAAGCCACTTGTCAGTCGCTTTGCGCCCGTGCGTATCGCCCCATGGGCTGGTAGATCATCGGCGTAATCAGCGATCCGATTCGGAACCGAGCATGATGTATTTGGGAAGAGGGCTGTCCCCATGAGATGCACCATCGGGAGTTTGGCGAAAGTATCTTCTTCTCCCCTACGTCGAACAAGTTGCAGACGAGTGCTCTTGATGGAGTCTCTGTGTCTCTCGTGGGTCTTTGATAGATACCACCCTTGAGCGGCGACTGGTTTTCTTCTTACGAAAGACCAGCTGCGTCGCCATCGCTTGACGAGACCAAGCACGAGGGCCACATCTTGAGGTGCGAAAGCTCGGCGAGGGCTTTCCCGATCCACGAATTTATTGGTGCGACCATCGTACCTTTGCAAAAGAGAATCAAGAAGGGCTCTCTCTTGGTATATAGCTTCTAGCTCAGTGAACGCCATAATCAAAAGCCTGCGACAATAACAACACATTCAACATGCAGTATTGACAAAAGTTTAAGCGGAAATATAAGGTTTTAAATGGTAAACTCTCAGTTATTAAACAGAGATATAAAATGTTAAACAGAGACCCATTTTGTTAAGCAGAGCGAGAATACTTAAGCAGGGACAACAAATGTTAAAGCTGTAACATCTCATTTCTTAAGCGTCAACCTCATTTGTAAAAGCGCAACCATATCAAGCGAAGCGGAAATGTACATTATAAATATTACACAAATCATAATAATCGAAAAAACTAATTTGATAGTGTATACATACGAAAATGCAAAACAAAACAAAACCCCAGATGAGAAATCTCCCTGCAGACTAACAAAATCCCGGTAGAAATCTCCTGCGAGACTTGATATCTTCCAACAAAAAGCAGGGAGCACAAAAACAAAAACCGAAAAAAATCTTTCTTTGTAACGAGCAGTTAACATAAAAACCATACTCAATACCTTAGATTTCAAGCTGATGAAATGCCAACTAGTTGCTTGGAGGACTTCTCCTTGAGATCTCGGGTGGAAAGGGAAAAAGGCGATGAAATGTCGATTACGAGAGGCTTCGCGGTAGAGACAACCGGAGGCGACTTGAAATGGAAAAAGGCGAAGGCGTGAGTTGAGAAAAAGCAATTAAGCGGCTCAAATAAATTCGTCTCTCGGGGTTACCCTCACGGAAAACCGCCCACTTCCTCTCAAATCGCCGAGATGGGCTGCGACCACGACTCCCCATGCAAGGGCATTTTTCGTCAAAAATTTGAAACTCACTCCGTTCGCATCAGATTCTGAGGGGTTTGGGGGTTTGAAAAACATAGAGTTTAAAAAGGAGGGATTTTTGGGGATTGCAAAACTAATGGGGTGTTTTTGGCAATTTTACAAACTTAAAGGGTTTTTTTTGGCAATTTCCACTTTTTTTAATAAATTACATAACAAGAAACTATGGGCCACAATTTTTGATGATTAGTTAGAATTAATATTATTTAATATTATTATTAAATCAACTAAAAATATATATATTTTTTTAAAAAAATAAATAAGTTTTTTTACCAATATGATTATGTGGATAAAATAATAATAATCAATATAAATTTTTAAATATAAATTTAAAAAAACTCATAAAAATGTAGCGGCCCCAAAAAATTATGGTGCCTCATCTTGATGATAAAATAAAATTTATGTAATTTAATATTATTATAAATCAATTAAAAAATTAGGGACCCTCATCCTGATGTCCGTATGATGTATCCCAATGTCTTGCCTTTGTTCTTTTAAACCTAATCCACTTAAAAAAAAAATTATATCAACAATTATGTAATAACATCATAATTCTTATTTTTAAATTTATTTTGGAAAGTTTCAATTATCAGTGTAAATCCAAAGGAGATTATATAAAGATTAGTGCAAGTGACAAAGCTTTTAAAAAACAATCGCTAAAATAAATTCTTATTTACCGATAATAAATAGTGACAATGTTGGTAGATCAAAGTATTAATAGTGACTTGTCCTATTATCAAAATAATAATATATATATATATATATATATATATATATAATTTTATATATTATAATGATATTAAAAATATTTTTATAATATATATAATATGAATTAAATTGCTTTTTATTTTTGCACCTTTTTAAAACTATAAATAATTATCTTATCTTTTTTAAAATATAGAAATACATTTATTTAGCTCATGCTAAATTAATATTTATCATGTTATTAATCTTATATTATTTATTAATGGCAAGTTCAATCAATTATTTACATTAATATTTTTAAAAATAACTTTTTCAAAATATAAATATAGATAAATTAAAATTTTTTTATTTATCAAATTGAAAAAAATTAATAATAATAAATATCTATCTTATCTCAATTTTAATATTATGGGAAGTTCAAGTTTTAATTAATACGCCTAGGCTACGCACAAGAAAAATGAACATGCAAAAGATGACATTAATAATAATTGTTAGAGTAATATAACTTTATGTATAGTGTATATGTATATATACTTTGTATCTTCCTCTTCATACATACTATCACATACTCGTGTATTTATTTATTGGGCTGTTGCCCTTAATCAAATATAGCTTCTCTCACTTTTCCTTAAATGGTATCAGAGAAGGCTTTTTTCGGCGATTTTTTTTTTTGATAAACTCCGACCATCTATTCACCTTACCGGATTTATCTTTACTTCACCGGATATCTCCCTATTTTGCCGGAATTGTATTTTCTTTGCCAAATCATCTTCACTTTGTTAGATCTTTCAAACCTTTGTCGTCTTTTGTTTGATTTTGTCAGATCTGTTCCTCTTTTGGCGGAGTTGTTCCTTTATCGCCGGAACTGTCCTTCCTTCACCGGCATTGTCATTTCTTTACCAGATCTGAAACTTCAGCTTTGCCCCATTGCCTTATTCACTACACGCATTCCAACGCGCCTGACTTTTCAACCAAAACAAATGGCAGACATCCCATAGTGGCGCACGCATTCCTATAACTTATTATATATATACACACAGCGACATCTACACTACTACCCATAGTGAAAGTGCACTGTTGTTTACAATGACACTGTTCTCCATCATCTACAATGTCGCACAGTGTTTTCACATTACCTACACACTAAATGCTCCAGTGATTGATTTAAAAAATCAATCATGGCCTCCTCTTCATCTTCTCCAAGATCTCCGGTCAAGTACCATTACTGCCAGCATTTTGAACATATGAAGTGTTAGTGTCCTAAGCTTCAGCAACGACAGGAGCAGTAGTCTCATTGTTTGCCTTCTTTTTCTGTTATCTCTCCATCCTCCCATGCTGCTTTAGTTTTATCTCCTAATTTTCCTACTGATCTACTCTCTCAGGTTGCTCAGCTTACCGAGCAGATCCATGCCATACAATGTGCTATGCAATCCATGTCTTCCTCTGGTATGTTTTTCTACTCCTGGATTTTAGACCCTGGTGCCACTCATCAGATGACTGTAGATGTCTCTAGCCTAGTTTCTATCTCTACCCCCTCCACTTTCCAGTGTTTGCACTTCTAATGGGAGCATTCACCCTATTACACAGTGTGGTTATATTCAGCCTACTTCATTTTATATTCCCGACGTCCATAATATTCTTGGTTTAGCTTTAATCTTATCTCGGTTAGCTAACTCATTGATCATGGTCCCACAATCACCTCTTCTTCTTTTGCTTGTTTTCTACAGGATCATCTTACATGCCAGAGGATTAGGACTGGGTGTAGAATTGGTGGACTTTATCACTTAGACCATTTTCATCTTCCCACTCCTCAACCTTTTGTAATTGCTGCATCTGTGTGTTCTCTCTATCCTTAGCATAGTCATCTCAGTCACATGTCTAGTGCTCGCTTGAAACTCTTAACTACTTTAGGTAGTCTTGGTTCTATTTCTACTACTTCTTTACATTCATGTATGGGTTGCCAGCTAGCTAAGCATGCAACTTTTCCCTTCTCATCACGTGAATCTCTTTTAGAATCTCCTTTTGATTTTGTTCACTCTGATGTTTGGGGCCTAGCCCCACTCTCATTTCTTGGTGGTTTCTCCTACTATATCAGCTTTAATTATGATTTTTCCCATTATACCTAGCTTTACTTGTTGCGTTCTTTATCTGAAGTCTTTGTCATTTATTCTCAATTTGCACAAATGGTATATACTCAGTTTGGCAAACACATTAAGGTCATTCGCTCTGATGGGGCACGTGAGTATCCCTTTACATCCTTTCGAGAGTTACTCTCTACTCATGGCACTCTGGCTCACAATCATGTCCTCACAAACCTGCTCAAAATAGTGTTACTGAGCACAAGTATCGTCATATCTTGGAAACTTCTTGTGTCCTTCTGTTTTCCTCTACTGTCCCTCAAACATTTTGGGTTGAGGCTATTCTTACCTCCGTCTATCTCATCAATAGAACTCCTTCTACCACTCTTTCTGGTGTCGCTCCTTATGAGTGTCTTTACTCTCAATCTCCCTCTTATGGTTACCTTCGCACTTTGGTTATACTTGTTTTGTCCTTTTGCTTGTTGTTGAGTGAACCAAACGCTCTCCTCATTCCACCATGTGTATTTTTCTAGGCTATAGCTCTGAACACAAGAGCTATCACAACTATGATCCTCTATCTCACGGTCTTCGTATTTCCCATCATGTAATCTTTCTTAAAGACACCTTACTTTTCTTCATCTTCTCAAAATCTTTCTTTTCTTCAATCTTCCTCTAATGCGTACTCTTCTCTCCCTTCAGTAATTATTCCAGGTTCCACCATCACTGCCAATTTTGTGCCCCCTCCCATCGTGTCTAGTAACACTTCTTCTATTCCTCCATCCTCTCAGTGCATTGATGGTTCTGGTTATTCGCCTCCTCTCTTCGCCGGTTTACCGTCCCTTGAAGATGCTCTTGATGCCTCCCGTCGTTCCCAGACCGTATTTGCCATCCTCCTACCTAGTATGCACTTTCTTTTTCCTATACCTACACCCAAGAGTTCTAGGCCTTCATTGCTATTGTTCACTCCTATTTTGAGCCGCAGTCTTATCGTAAGGCTTGAGTCATCCCCATTGGCAGCAGGTTATGACAGAGGAACTCGATGCCCTTTAATGCATGCATACATGGAAGCTTCTTCCACTTCCTTCTGGTGTTACTCCTATTAGCTTTTGGTGGGTCTATTCGGTTAAGAGCCAAGCTGATGGTAGCATTGAGTGTCACAAGGCGCGTCTTGTTGCTCGTGGTTTCACTCAGGAGTATAGCATTGATCACGAGAAGACATTTGCTCCTATGACCAAGTTGACTACTATTCATCTTCTTTTCGCTATTATAGCTGCTCGTCACTAGCCACTTCATCAGTTAGATGTGGCTAATACCTTCTTACATGGGGATCTTTCTAAGGATGTTTATATGACTCCTTCTCTTGGTTTCTCTCATCCTCTTCAGCATGTCTGCCATCTTTATCAGGCTATTTATGGACTCAAACAGGCTCCTCACGCTTGGTTTGAGTGTTTTCACAGTATGGTTCTTACTCTTGGTTTCACCGAGAGCTCTCATGATTATGTCCTCTTTACTTGGCAGACTTCTTGAGGCCTCACTATTCTTCTTCTTTATGTTGATGATATGGTCATTTCTGGCGATGATACTGATACTATTCTTTCTCTGAAACAGCGGTTACACACCGAGTTTCAGATGAAAGACCTTGGACCTCTTCGTTACTTTTTAAGTTTTGAGGTCACTTATTCTCGTCAAGGTTACTTGCTATCTCAACAGAAGAACATTTCTGATATTTTTTGATGAGCTGACATCACTGATCTCAGCACTACTTCCACTCCTGTTGAGTTGCATCATCATCTCTCCTCTTCTGATGGTGAGATGTTAACTAATCCCACACGCTATCGAGCACTTGTCAGTGCTCTTGTTTATTTGACCATTACTCGGCCCAATATTGCGTATGTTGTTCACGTTCTTAGCTAGTTTGTTAGTGCTCCCCGATCTACTCATTATGTTGCATTTCTACGGATTCTTTGTTACCTCCGTAGCACTATTACTCGATCTCTACTTTTTTCTGCCACGTCCTCGCTTGAGTTGCGCACATACTATGATGCTGATTGGGCAGGTGATGCTGTTGATCGGAGATGTACTACTGGTTTCTGCATTTTTCTTGGAGATTCACTTACCTCTTGGAAAAACAAGAAACAATCCACTATTACTCTTTCCACTACTAAGGCTGAGTATGGTGCTATGCCCTCCAATGCTAAAAAAGTTCTTTGGTTGAGTCAGATTTTGATGGACTTTGGTGTTTCCACATCTACCCCCACTCCTATCTATTGTAATAACTAGAATGCCATCAAAATTGCTGCCAATCCTGTTTTTCATGAGCACAAGAAGCATCTTGAGGTCTCTCTTCACTTTATTCATAATCATTATCTTGTTGGTAGTAGTCTTCTTCCATATGTTGCCTCTACACAGCAGTTTGTTGATTTTTTCACTAAGGCACATATTGTCGCTCGATATCATTTCCTAGTTGACAAACTCTAGGTTTACGACCCACCGTGAGTTTGAGGGGTGTGTTAGAGTATAATGTATATGTATATATACTTTGTATCTTCATGTTCATACATACTTTCACATACTATTATATCTATTTATTGAGGTTGTTGCCCTTAATGAAATATAGCTTCTCTCACTTTTTCTTACAATAATGTTTGTATCACAGACATAATTATCATAGATGATTTTAATAATAATGTTTAAAATTTAATTTATTCAAATTTTAAAATTAACAAACTTAATCTAAATTTTAAAAAATTGTTTATTGATTCTTCAATTGTTGATACATTGAACGATTCTCCGACTTCTTTAAAAGACTCTTTTAAAGTCAAAGTTAGGAGTTTTAAAATTTAAAAAGAAAAATACTCCCAATCTATAATCTATGGACATCTTGAAATGATATGATTAATAAAATCATTAATGATGTGTTTAGATGATGCATTGCTAATCACTTCAATTATTTTTTATATCCTAAGTGATTACGGATTTGATATTAATATTCATAGTAAATAATATAATTAAATAATATTACTTTCATAAAAACAAATGATAATTTTAAATCAAATGAAGTTAAAGTAATACAATTTATTTATCCTTACATTAGTAACAATACCATGATAAAACTGTATATAATTTGCGTATCATTTAAAATTTACTCTTTTCAATAAATCATAATTAATTTAGGACTAAATTGCAAATACTTTTGTAGTTTAGCAATGAAGTCTCACTAATAATTTGTAATTAATTTAGAAGTAATTTATAATACAACCCCTCTAATAATCTACAATTAATTGAAGGTCATATTTCAACAATATTTTTATTTTAAAGTTTCCTTCATTTTTGAAACTATCAATAATTTGTTATAAATTATAAATATTTTTTAATATTATAATTTGCATGTAAAGTTTTCATATGACATTAAATAGTTTGTGTTTTATTAGTATTAGATATTTCAAAATTTCATCAATTTTTTAAACTATCAATAATTTTTTTGAATTATAAATATTTTTGAAGTTATACATTTGATTTTAAAATTTTGCATAATATTAAAAATTATAAAAATATGATATTAATTTTTTCATATTATGAAAATAATTTTAGTTATTTATTCACAAATTTATACATACATATATATATATATATATATATATATATTAATAATTTTAGCATAAATTATTCTTTATTTTTAATTTTATTCAAAGTTACAATTTTATTTCACTTCGAAGTTAATAGTCCATGAGTAGTTTGTTCATACTTTTAATTGAAAGTATTTAATTTTAAACAATTTTAAATTAATTTCATATTTGGAATATATGGTAATAATTTATTACATAAGTAACACATTAACTTTAGAAGAATAAAATTTAATAAGATGCTTTGGTAGGGGAAAACAAACTTATTTAAAAATATTTGGTTATATATATATATGCTAAATATTTAACCATATATATATATATAGAGAGAGAGAGAGAGAGAGAGAGAGAGAGAGAGCATCCATCTTCTACCAATGTCTGTAGATTTTGAATCTACAGACATTCATATCAACCGTTCAGTTGTGCACTATTTGATGATATGAATAGTAGCACAGTAAAAAGTGAGATACATAGTATTTTGATCTAAATCGTTTAATCAATTTGAGCACAATACCTAAACAAATCTCAATCGTTCAACCCTACACCTACATGAACTAAAAAAACCAAAAACCAAAACTAATAAACCTTAATCAACCCTACTAAACCCTAATTAGCACTCATTGTAGCTACCTAATTATTACTGTGTCGCAGTTGACGTATTCTAATAAGCATATATATATATATATATGCTTATTAATGTGTTCCCTTTTTTAAATAATTTTATTTCATTCCCTAGATGAATCAACTTAATCTTCTTCCCTAATCCGGATTTGAGTACAATTTTATGTATAATTGAAATTAATTTAGAGAATTAGTTGGGATTTATTCTTGTTTTCCAATGAAAAATTAAATATAAAGAAACTTGTGCTATTTGATTAAATAAATAAAGCAAATTAATTTAAAAAACCCTAATCTGTTTGCATATTAAAATGATTAATGATATCCCTAATAAAATTATTGATATGCATGCAAATGATAGTATCATTAATATATACAGCAAATGATATAAATAAATTATATTATTTTCATTGAAATTAAATGATAATCTAGAGTTACAATGACAGAAAATTAACACAAATAAAGTCGCCCTATATAAATTACTAAAAAAAACTTTCTTACTTCATATTTTCATATTATTGCTTGATATTGAGTAATTGGAGTGTCATCTACTCCAATTGAACTGTCATCTTCAACTATAGCTGCAAGCACTCACAAACCCACAATAGGTTTTGAAGCAGTAACAATTCATTGGACCTAGAACCTAATCAGTCAAAACCATCGATCAGACAATTAACAAAGATAACAAATGAAATAGTAATTAAAAAATATTAAATTAAGGAATTTATTGATTAATGAAAATTTGAGCTTCCTATATATAGATAGACTATATAATATTAAAAATAAGATAGAATAGGATATTTATCATTGTTAATTTTATAATTTAGATAAATAAAAAACTTTAATTTTCAAGAGATGAATTAATCTATATTTATATTTTGAAAAGTTATTTTAAAAATATTAATCTAATAAGATATTTATAATTATTTATTTTATTAGTTTTACTTATCATAAAAAAATAATCTATTTGTATTTTAAAATTAAATAGTAAGATCATTATACTATATTATATTTATTTAATATTTAATATTATTATAATATTTTATGTAAGTTTTGGAGAGAATTTTTAATAAGAGCTTGACATGTGGCACTTTTGTCTTCTACTTTAATATATATATATATATATCTATGATATCAATCAATTATTTAGTTTAATATTTTCTTAGTTACTATCATTTGTTATTTTTGTAAATTATATTATGGTTTTGACCAATTAGGTTCAAGGTCTTTTAGGGTTATTGATAGGATTGGCAATGCTTTAGAAACTATGGTGGGTTCATAAGTGCTTACAGTCTAGGTAGTCAAAACCAGACCGGACCTTCGAACCAGAGAAGGCCAAGGTTCAAAGGTCAAGGGTAGTGGTGTCAAACGGACCGTGCCGGCCCGGGTCCGGCACGATTTGGGCCGTGCCCAGCCCAAGCACGATGCTACAGTATCGTATTCGGGATGGGCACGGCCCAGAACCCCGGCCTGGCCTGGCCAGGCCAAGGTTCTGTGGCCGGCCCGACACACGGCCCGGCTTGGGATTTGCCAGCCCAGGCACGCGGGCCGACCCAGCACGTGGCCCGGCTCGGGCTATGGCAACCCAAGCACGCGGGCCAGCCCGCAACGGTCCAATTTTCAATTTATTTATTTATTTTTTTATAAGTATTAAAACTTTGAATTTATTTTTTCTTTTTGTTTTGATGGAAAGACATCTTTACCCATCCCAACAACTATCTAACGGCTAGTTTTATATATTTTAGTCTTTTTGGTGTAAATGACAATTTTGCCCTTTACAACAACTATAAACGGCTAGTTTATGAGGTCATTTTTTGAATAAGAATATTTTAAAAATTATAAATACCCCTAAATTCAAACTAGAATTTCTACACCAAACTCTCTCATCTCTCACTCAATCTAATTCTCTCTTGGCTTTTAAGTGCAACTTCCAAGCTTCAAGTTTGCAAATCCAAGTTTTAAGTTCTTCATCAAGTTTCTCAATTGCACTCAAAAGAAAATCGGCACCAAAAATCAACTTTCTAAATTATTTGTTAAAACAATTGACGTAATCCGTTGTTCTTAATTTTTAATTTTCATAATGGTCGGTTCTTCTCCCAACTTTCCCTCCGATAATTCTCCATTTGGTTTTTATGAAAATACCTCGTTAAATTCTCAGGATGATGATGTTGAGCATGTTATTGAGACCCCAAATATTGTGCCATTAAGTAACAACCCTCAAAACTCTAGAAAACGAACTTCCAGGGTTTGGTAATTTTATGATATTGTTGATTTTCCGAACAAAGGCACTCGTGAAGTTTGTAAAAATTGTAAAAAAGATTTTTCTTGCCACACTTGAGGGTCGGGGACGGGCATTTAAAAAGACATGCCGACAAGCATGCCGCAAAGCCACACGATCCCACCCAAACACAAATTAGTTTTACCGATTAGAGTATGGGAAATTTTATTTTTAATAATGAAAATGCAAGAAAAGAAGTTGCAATATTTATTGTTCAAAATGAGCAACCTTTTTATCTTGCCGAAAATCCCGCTTTTATAAAAATGCTTATTCGAGGTTTTAATCCTAATTTTAAATCGGTTTCAAGAAATACTATGAGAAAATATTGTCTTATTATTTATGATGATTTTATAAACAAAAATTAATTTCTGAATTATCTTCTTGTTCTTTTAAAATTTCTCTTACTTCGGATATTTGGTCTTCTCAATTTTGAACAAATTATCTTTGTGTTACGGCTCACAATATTGATAATAATTGAGTTTTGCAAAAGCGTATTTTAAGTCTTTTTTGAATTAGAACACCGCCGTACCACAAGTGTTATTGCAAGTTATATAACTCGGGCTATTAATGAGTATAATATTTCGAGTTCTATATTTTCAATTAGTTTGGATAATGCTTCGGCAAATAACAATGTGGTCGATATTTTAAAAATGAATTTAATGCCTTTATTTTCCGGTGCTTTATTTCATGTGCATTGTGGATGTCATGTTTTGAATTTATGTGTTAAAGATTGTTTAAAAATAATTGAGCCCCATATTAAAAAAGTTCAAAATTCTATTTTGTATGTTCAAAATGGTTCAACCCGAAGACATGATTTTCAAGCTTATTGTTTGGAAAGGGCAGAAAATATAAAAGATATATCATTGATGTTAAGCATAGGTGGAATTCAACTTATGAAATGTTGGAGTGTGCTTATAACAATAGAGATATTAGTTCTATGTTTGTTAATGAGAGATTTCCTGAAGATCATGTCACTAATTATGATTGGGAAGTTAGCCATTTAATTAAGGAATTTTTGGAAATTTTTTATGCTTCAACTAATATTTTGTCCGGTGTTTATTATTCCACTTCATCTATTATTGTCAACCAAATATTTTTTATTAGTGAGATTTTTGCAAAATACAGAGAATACCCTAATTTTGCTCCTATTATTACTCCCATGGAGGAAAAAATTTTAAAAATATTTTGGAAAAATCGAACCACTTCCTATTTTAGCTATATTTCTTGACCCCCATTTTAAAATTGATGGCACTTTTTGCATAATTGATTCTTATGATAATAATATGGGTCTTGATCATTCTTTTTTGAAAGAAAATTATTGTTCTTTATTTTATGACATGTATAATAAATATCATAGAATATATGGTGATAGAAGGACTTTCAATATGCCTCAATCTAGTGAAAGTTCCTCTTCAAGCACCAACAATAGATCCCCCACTTATGTTGTAAATATAATTAAAAAAAATTTCCATGGGTGCTTCTTCTTCTTCTTCTAATACTAGTACTTCTTCTACTTCTTATGAAATAAATCATCATTTAAATAATAATATTAATAATTTCCTTACATCAGAAGAAATGGATAGTTTTGATATTTTGGCATTGTGGAAACAACAGGCGCATAGTTATCCTGTACTTGCCGTCATGGCTCGTGATCTGTTAACTCAACCGATGTCTACAGTAGCATCAGAGTCTTGTTTTAGTGCAAGAAAAAGAGTATTGGATGATAGGAGGAGCAGAATGAATAATCAAACAGTGCAAATGTGCATATGTTTGAAGGATTGGCTAGATGCTGAAGATAGATTGCAAGCGCAAATGGAACAATTCACCCCTGATGACGACGGAGAAGGCATATATACTAATGTAGAAGAAATAAATTGATGAGCCTCAAGCTTGCAATATACTAAGATTAATCCTTTTTATTGTTTCAAATGTTCAAATTAAAAAAAAAGATAAATATTTTTAAGTTTACTTCAAAATTCAAATAATAGTTGTTAATTGTTATTTTTGTTATTTTTACTTTTTTTTAGTGATCTTTTCGGCTTTTTCTTTTGTTTTAATATTTTGTAACTTTAAGTTTCATTTAAATATCTATTTAAGTATTTAAAACCCTATTTCCTTCATTCCTTGATAGCTTTATCTTCAAGCTTCTCACCAAAGTGGCAAAGCACATGCTGAGGAAGAAGAGGGTGAGAGGTGGGTTTGGGCGGTCGGAGAAGATGGAGCCATGCTCGATTAGGAGTTTGTAGGTGAGGGATTGATTGAAGACGAAGATGAAAGGGCGAGATCGATGTGGATAGTGATGATGGGGCTGCGCTTGGAGTGGAGGTCGCGGAGGACGGGTTCAATGTTGGCTACGGTTCATCGAAGCCAGATAAGGCTTCCGATGACTGGGATCTCGAGAGGGCCAGGTGGGAGCTTCTTCTTGTTGTTGATTTCATGGATGTTAATGGTGATTGAGGGTTTGAAGAGGAGGAGGATGAGATCAGTGAGGACAAAGGAGATGGTGATGAGAATGAAGAGCCAGAGCTCCATTGTTGTTGTTGCTTTTTCTTCTTCTTGTTGTTGCTAAGGCTTTTCTTTGATTTATTTAGAGCTAGCAATTGTCCTTGCTTTAGCATCAGTTGCAATGTTTAGAGTTCATCCTCATCCTCATCTCTCTCTCTCTCTCTCTGAATTGGAATGTTTATGTATGATTTTTTTTTAATTCATCTTGTTGGTATTGATTTTACTTAATTTTGAGATATTATTTGCATACTTTACCAAAACCCTTTCAATTGAAAATCTGATTTTTTTTTTTTATGATCCTTTGTTTGAATTTTTATTTCTTCTAACGCTCTCGTGATTTTGTTCAAATTGAGATTTTTTTCTTTCACGTTATCCAAAGCCCTTCATATTCAGGAAAAATTTTTCAAATGTTCTGGTTTAACTTATTTTTGCATTCAATTTGAATACTCTTCTTCTTGTGTTCTTAAATTTGTATTAATAAATCTCATGCTCTCTTGATTCTATTCAAAATTGGGTTTTTACTTATTTTTCATTCTTAGAATTAGAAACTCATCTTTACTACTTTACCTATGAAAGACCAAGTTCTTTTTTTTTTAATGTGATTTTCTTCCTTTTTAATTTTCTTTTTGCTTGTATAGTTCCTCTTTACTAAAAATTGAGAATGGTTCTTGGGTTATTTGAATCTTTGTGTTGATTGAACTAAGGATTTAGGCCATGGATTAAAAGAGCCTGAAGCATTTGATTTCAAAGATAAGGATTTTCATAACATTGGCAGTCATTGGCAGACTGGCAGTCATGAAAATAAGAATAGATATTTTATTTTTTCAAATATTTTATATATTATCAACTCAATTGATATATTTCAATTATGAATTATCATGTTTGTTAGTATAGTAAATCGGTAGTGATAAATGATAATATAGGTTTTCAATTCTAGTAAAATTTAATTTATATTTATATTATAATCGTTAGATAATGTTTGTTATATTTTTAACTTTTTTTTTTAATTATTTCTGATTTTTTAGATATGTTTTTATTTTTAATATTTTATATTAAAAAAATATTAATGGGCCAACACGGCACGAGCCTGGCCAAAGTGGGCTGTGTCTCGTGCTGGGCCGACCCTCCACCATTTGCCGGCCGTACCGGCCCGGCAATACAAAGCCATGGGCCAGGCTGGCCCAGACACGCACAGTGCCCGAGCTGCCCTTGGTCCAGGCCGTGTCGGCCGATTTGACACCACTGGCCAAGAGGTCCGATTGCGGCCAAAGCCACTTGGTTCAAGTGGTTAGCGGCACTAAAATAAAGTGTCTCGTGTGGCCTTTGGAGTGGTGAGGGTTTGAATTCTCATTGGAGAAATTAACTCACGGGTGATATCGCAACCAACTCACGCATCATAGAGACAGGCGCTTGTCGCCCTTTAAAAAAAAAAGAGGTCCTACCGTGGTCGAACCGGGTTGAACCGGATTTAATAAATAAAAAAATATATATAGTAAATATTATATTAATGTTTAAATCAAATACACAACCTATCAAACAAAACAAGTTTTGATTCCATATTCAAAACACAAGATTTAATTGAAAGTCGAAGTTGCGCTGGTAAGGACCATTTATTGTCTCAAAAGTGTTCCCACATGGTGCTATTGAAATACTCCATCCAGAAAGAGGGACACTCAAGGTGAATGGTCACTGGTTGAAGCCCTATTTTTCATGCAACGTACTTCAGAAAATTGGAGGTAACTCTCCTCCATTTGACCCACCATGAAGGTAAGAACAAAGGTATGTCGAGCTAATGACGTTAAAAAAGGGCTTCTTAATTGTTGTGTTATCATGCTTCTCTTCATTGCCATGTGATCTAGCATGCTTATGTTCATCGTTGTGTGGCTTTATCTTCTTCTTTGCTATGAGTTTTTGTTGTTATTTCATGCGAGCTTCGAGTTTTCGATAATTATTCTTTGAACTGGTGCTTTTTGGATGAGTTTTTATGCTTCATTTGATGTGGAAATGATTATATTTTCTTTTGCTGAAGGTTGCTAGGAGTTTTTTTTTTGTGGTAAATAGACTCTTTCCCAGGTTCACAGGTGAGTTCAAGGGCAAGGTTGCCTATGAACATTGGCCGAGAGGGCTCAAGGCCAAGGTTGCGACAGTGAGCACCTCTGTGATGGTCTCTGGATGCGCTCACTGGGTGGCTCACGACCATCAGCCACCTGTGAACCCATCCAGAGGAGGTTCACACGCTGTTGGAGGAGGTTCACGGGCACAACAGCCCGTGAACCACCCCGTGAAGGGCGCGGGCGGCCTTAGGATGGGCCGCCACCCCCTCTTTTCACCACCTTTTCTCTCTCCTCTCCTCTCCTTCTTCTTTTCCTCATTTCTCCTTCATTTCTCCATTTTGTTTCTTTATTTCTTCACCATCTTATTTTATTTTTCTTGCTTTAAAACACTCTCCTACTCCTTGCCACTTGATTTACATGATTTATTTGGAGTTCTACCATTTTTTTCATCAACTATCAAAGTTATTCTCTCTTAAACCCTAATTTTAGGGTTTGTGTTTTCCTTTTTCATCCCTCTTGTTTTTCAAGTTGTATGGATGCTATTATTGTGGGTGCTTGTTTATCTGCTATTTTTGTGGTTATTTGGAGAAATTCTCAAGCTTTGTAAAAATTTTTATGCTCCATGTGTAAGGGAAGCTCTTGCAATTTTTTTGGGGGTTTACTGTAGCACTTATTGAATTCTTTCACACCCCATCATGATGAACCATTGCCTCTCTTGTTTTTGGCTTAATCTTGTGAATCTTCTTTTGTAGGTATGTGGATGAAGCGCACAACCACCAAGCGAGCATGGGAGGATGATGCCCCTCCTGTTAATGAACTGCATTTCAAAAACGAAGAACACAAGACAAGATACGCATTAGTAGCCCGAAAACCCTTTTGCACGGTCTGAAATATTGGTTGGAATGTCTTACAAACCTTGGGTTGGATGGCACTATCTTGGAGCATATCTCCCATGATGGTTGGGACAAAGTTTTTGATATCAATGAACCCACCTACCGTGAACTCACCTTGGAGGTGTTAAGCACAATAGAAGTGGTCAAGCACTGTAACTTTATTCGGCCAGCAAGTTCTCTATCATTTCAAGCTTTTGGGAAGAAGCACAAGATCGATCATGCTCAACTAGGTGTATATTTGGGACTCTATACAGAGATGTACACGTAAACACCCGACTTTTAGTGCCTACTTGTGGACTTTCTTTCTCGCCCTTCATTTGACTCATATTGGGACACCATTGCCATGTCCAAGAAAAAGAAGGCATGCCAAATGAACGACCCCACGTTTTGCTACATCCATGTACTCTTGACTAGAGGGATTATGGGTCGGTTGGACTCTACAGGAATCATGTCATACTCTGACCTTTTGATGCTCTATAGTATATTCAAGTGCTACCTGATTCACATGGGACAAGTCTTTGCAGATATTCTCTCTTATCAGGGACAATATGTGTGTCTCGGGGCTATTTTTGCCAGACCCTACATCACACAGTTGATCAAGCGCACTTAGGGTATGCACGTCGTTGGCAGCCCTACCCCTCTTGTGATGCTGACTTTGGTCTCTATAGGAATAGTAGAAAAGAGGGGTGGTACCTATTGTCTTACCCAACATCAGGGGATGAGAGAGCGTGATGCCGAGACATCACATGAGACAGAGTCAAAGTCAGAGGCTGAGCTAAAAGACGGCCTCGAATCACTTAAGTTAAGGTTCTATGAGCTAAAGACCGAGGTCCAATGTCAGTTACCGGTCCTTGAGCAAGGGCAGAAGAAGGTCGTTGCATTATAACTTCGAGCCGAGCGAGACATGGTTGAAGTCTTAGCATTCATTCGTGGGTCTTCTTCATCTATCGGCACCACATCTACTGCCACCACATCTGTGGCACCATCTTTTCCTCCGGACACACAATACTCGTATTAATTGTGCTCGACATGCATGAGTTTCTTTTATTTGCGTTGTTATTTCTAGTATTTTGTTGTATTTTGTGATGTTTTCGTTATGATGTACTCTGTAGTTAGCAAGGGTTCAGTCCTTGCTAAACTTTGATTATTTTAGCTCTTGTCATTATGCATCTCCCCATTTATGAGCTTTGAGTTGTGATCGGCTTCTTGATTTTGACAGGACTATTAGAAAGGAGCTTCACCTCTCATGGATCAAACTCACCCTGTATTTGTGTATGTATTTTCCATTTCTCACCGAAAATGTGGAAGTTTCTTTACACCATCTCCTTGTACTTATTTCATACTTTTTCACCATGTACTTCTGCTTTATATACATTGAAGGCAATGTACGACTCTAGGTGTGGGGATGGGGTATTTCATACTTATGCATGCTTGACCTACCAATGATAGCTATGATACTTAGTTAAGAACTTCCGAGCTTGAAAGAGTGATAGATGTGAGTTGTATTTCTTATCAGTGATTTAATGGAAGTCCTATTTTATCTCTAGTGCATCTTCATGCTTTGTCATGAATACTTCCACCTTGTACACTCCGCCCAACCCATCACTTTGATATTGGTGTTAGAATGTTAAATTCTAATTTCAATATTCTTCTATGAGCTTTTGGTTCCTTTTTGTCTTTCTCTAGCCTAAGTGAAGTGTAGCAGGTTTTTAAACCAGGAGAAATGAGATAAAGTATGTATATATGTATAGATATACATATATATATATATAATAGGGAAAAAGAGAAGAAAAAAGAGTCTACGACAGTATTACTCTGCAAGTAAAGTATGAATGTGTCTATATAGACATGTAATCGAGTAAGTTGGCTGGCTCTTGTGCCTAATCAGCATGTACATCCTCCATAAAGATTTTGTCCAGTCTACGTTAGTTGGAAAAAAAATATCTATTGATCTCGTGGAACCTATCTAACATTCACATAGGGGCTACAATTTTACTTAGGAACCGAACGACCCTTAACTAATTATTAAGGGTGTCTGTAACACTTCTAACACCAGTTATCATTATGTATGGAGTGAATGGACATCCTGGGGTAATCCAGGGTGCGGAGGATGAGGTAGGAAGTCTACACACACTCATAAGAGCACTTTAGATGAAACAGGACTATCTTTACTTGTTTACTTATAGAACAACTAACTATCTTGATTTCTTTTAACTTGTGCTTGTGAAGTTCTTTACTTTTGAGCTTGATATCATACATATAGCTATTTATCTTTTTGCCCCTATTCTTCATGTTTGTTTGCTTGAGGACAAGCAAACACTTAGGTGAGGGGATGTTTGATAAATGCCTAAATGTATGTATTTTATATGTATAATTTCTATATTATTCATGTATTTCTTAATGAATCGATGTTGTTTAGGGTTTAACTGGATTCATTCATGTTATAGGCCTCAAAGAAGCCTAGGTGAGCTCGACGATGCAATTGAAAAAGAAATCGACACCAAAAACAACATTTTAGAGCCCGGGTATTATAGTAACACTGCAGCAAGTATTGTAGCAATTTACAAAAATTTCGACAGAAATCTCGAGCATCTCATAGGCATCCTTACGCCCATGAATCAGATTGTCAAGCCATCCTGAGAGGAGTTTAAAAGAATTTTTTAGGGCATTTTGGGTTGTTCATCATCTTTTTCATTGGACTCTCAACTCCATACTTTAGATCTGGGATGAAAGAAGGCTATTGAAGGCATTTTTGAAGAGGAAATCAATGGAAGAAGCATAATCCAGTGAGATCTACCCTTGATTCTACTTGTAGAAGCTTGGAGACCACGAGGGAAGCCACCCCCACTATGGCATTCGTGGAAGCTTTCCTCGAGATCCAGAGAGTTATTCGGTTTTTGATCTTTGAGGGAGCCTTGCTTATAATCATTTTAGTTGTTTTCATCATTTTGAACATTGTATTTGTTTGTATGGATGGCTAACCCCAAGGTCACAGGATGTCAGTGAACCTTGGGGTAACTTGCTTGTATGAATGCTTTGTTTGCTTTAAATGCATGTGGTTTGATTTTGTGGTTCAAGCTTTGTGTTCTTTGATGTATTGAATTGCATGAGAACTCTATGGTTCAATTCCTAGGTTGTGCTTGGAAACACGGGATGCATCCTTGTATTAGACTCACTTAGCTTGGAAAGGATTCATGTACGAATACACTGAGGAATTCGGGTATTTTGTACCCCTCCAGCCATTAGGGATGAACCTAGATTTGTGTTGACCCTAATTAAAGAATGCCCTATCCCCAATGCAATCATAGGAGGATTTGGTTGGAAAAAAATTCTGAGTCAATACTCGTATGAGATTAGGGGTAATCATCGAGGGATTCGGGATTACCTACTCTAGGAATCTCATGGTCTAAAATCACCACTGCTTTGCAAACCTAGTATTCTTCTAGCATTCGTAGCCCCGTGGGAATCCGCATCCGTGACCATTTTTTCTCTAGATTTCTTACTCATTCATCCTAGTGTGTAGACTTCTTACTTTAGTTGTTTTAAACCCATTTTAATAGTTAGGACACTGCCACTCGAACTTGCAGGCTAAATAACGAGTGAAGAGGAACTAAGGGTAACTCCTTGGCTATGAGGAATATGACCCCCTGTGTCACGCACATGGTATTACTTGACGACCCCTTGCACTTACAGGAGATCACAATGAAGTTTTTGGCACCGTTGCTGTTTCCAAGGAGCCCAAAATTTTCCATCCAAGATAATCGAAGTAACTGTTTTACCTACTAGACTTTTAGATAACTTATGGCCTGTGTAATACTTATTTGTCACCAATGCTTGCAAGTAATGTTTATGATCATAGATACTTTTCAAAGTAATAAATGTAATAGCAAAATGTGTTCCTCCTGGACGCACAATCTCTTTCCATCCAGATTTTTTCTCAACCAAGATAGTATGTATATATGATTGTAGACAAAAATAGTGACCTTGGAAGCATGTGATACAAGCTCGGCTACATGATCTCTTTTGCCAATATGTTTCAGAATCAAATTCAAACAATATGTAGCATAAGGAGAACAATAGATATAATCATATTTTTTTTATTTATTAACCTTCCCGCCGCAACATAATTGCTTGCATTATCAGTCACCAAATGAACCACATTATCCGGTCTAACACACTTAATAATCTCCATGAGTAAATTACATAAATTGTTAGCATCTTTCAAAATATTTGAAGAATCAATAGATTTCACAAATGATATCCCTATAGGACAATACACCAAAAAGCTAATCAAAGTTCTTTGCCTTTGATCAATCCAGCCATCACCCATAATTGTGCATCTACAATTACCCCATTGGCTTCTGTAGCTATTAATAAGCAACTGACATTCTTTCTTGCAATCCTGCAATAAATTAACTCGCTTGTCATTATAAGAAGGAGCTTTATATCCAACACCAATACTCCTAATAACATCTAACATTGGTTGAAAATAAGGTGACCACATAGCATTAAAAGGAATGCAAGCATCAAAACACCACCTAGCAAATGCCATATTTGCCTTATAGATTGCTTGCTTACTTGCCATTACACTCTTGATTGCTGGTTAAGATAGTGGAGTCGTCTTTGATGTTATAAAATTTTCTAGAGAGCCTTTTGCTTTCCTTTTTCCAAATTTCATGGTAAGATTTAACTCTTGTTCTTCAACCTCTTCTACTTCTTCATATGCTTCTTTAACTAATTCCCTCTCTTTTGATTTGGAAGATGTGGAGTTAGTAATATATTCTTTGATGCATGCCTGAACATCAGGAGGGACTTTCCCACAATGAAGTATGTTGCCACTTTTTCCACCTAAATGTTCCTTCATTCTATAAATTCCCCCTCCTTGATATTTTTTTTCCACAATAGAGGCAATGGTATACCTTTGTTCCTTAATTATTAATAGATAAGGTGAAGTGCTCCCACGCTGGATCAGTCTTCAAACAAACATTACCACTTGAGGCTGATGATTTCACATTATTTGTCTCCATTGACTTTAAAAAACATTAATTAATGGCTTAATATATACCTCATCACTTGATTGATGAATGATAAGTTCAAGCAATTAATCATGCATTCCCCGAGAAGGTTTTTGGAAATGTTGACAAATGTTGAATACTTTATCCTTGTGTACCATGTGATGTCAATAGAGTTATAAATTCTTAAGTAATAAAGAACTAAGGATCAAATTCAAAACTTATATTTTTAACAAATAAATTTTACAGAGCAATCAACTAGTTTTAGTATTGTATCATTCAGTCTTCTAACACCATTAAACTATTCAAATTCTACATCAACACATATATATTATTTATAGGTACTCAATTCCTTGGGTATCTCAACTCCTTGGGTATCAATAACCATAAGTGCTCATAACTCATAAGTCATAAGTCATAACAACAAAGCATAGGACACAAACACCCAGAAACTATAATGGCAACTTCCATCAACATAACACCAAACATAAAAATAAAATAGATGTTTCTCATGGGATGGGTGGTGAAGGGAAAAATAAAACAAATAAATAACCAACTCACAACAAATAGAACAATGTATTATAAAGCTTGCAACTTGATAAAACTTAACAAGGACAAAAAGAAACATATCTATGAACTCTGCATCGATGATTCCTATGATTATTGATTACTTACCGTCCTCACTTTGTGATAAATATGATTGGTACCACAAACTTTAATGACTATTTTCATTTGCCAGAAGAAACTGCATTGCTTTTTTCTAAAGATTGCCACTTGATAAAAATTAAAATATAACAAGGACAGGAAGAAACATACGCATAAACTTTGGCACCGTTGATGATTCCTGACTTCCTGTGATTGCTAATAATAAAGAAATAGAAGTAGAGGACTACACAACATGCAAGTTATGGTCGTCATTTGTGTGATAAATATGATTGCAACCATAAATGAAATACCCCAAAACACTAACCTTCAGCTGCAATATAACACTCTTGATAAGTAAACAGATAGGCTTGATTTGGGATTTATGGTGGCTGAGGCTGTGATGGGTGGTACCGGTGCTTGGCGGAAGGAAGATCCGAACTCCAGAGTACGGAGATGGTGTTGTGGGTCACAGCCTCATGGGTGAAGAATAAAGAATCTGGAGACCTAGCTCACGGGTAGATAAATCTTGAATCAATGATAAGAATCATTAATCATAATAACTCATAAGATGATAGATATTAGGCTGGTTTATTTGATTTTTAATTAAGTGTTGAAACCGGGTGAACCGGAATGGTTCATCGGTTCATGGTGGAACCGGCCAGTTCATCCAGTTCATGCCTGATTTTTTCTTTACAGGGTTTTCTGGGCTGAACCGGACCGACCTAGTACCTAGGTCCGGTCCAACCCGATTTTGACTACCTAGCTTACAATTACTTTGTCACACCCCTACCCTAGCCGAGCACATGGCAATCGCCATGACAACAAGGAGTGAACCCTACAACGTCCAACCTCCTAGTTGTCGTAAGGCTCAAAATAATTATGCTAATACTGCTCACTAAGGAAGGAGACAATAATAACAACAGAACCAGCTAGGGTTCAAAATACATCCAAAAAGTATAAATACAAAATACAGGACAACACGCAAAAGATCAAGTCTAGTGGATCCCTAGAATTTACATGCGCACTGCAACTAACCTAGACTAGGGAAAAAGATAAGTCCGTCTATTACCTGCCCAACACAACCGAGTCTAATGTCACAGTCTAAGAAAGAAGAAAGGAGAGTGATGAGTAATAGATGTTACCCAGTGAGTGGTGACGGCGTAGATATAACAGAGTAGTAAAGCATTTCAAATAGTAATCACCACAATAATAATAACATATAAAAGGAGTTCTAAGTATTCAACAAATTAACAGATAACAAAATGATTTACAAATAGTACAGGTAAGTAACATTTCCCAACACATTGAGCACCACTCAAAATACAGTCTGGCCTCAAACAATTCATGAGCTATTCATGGCCGCGACTAGCTACGGGACCACCAAGGTGTTTTAAAACTTTTAAAATTTAAAATGTTGCTTTCCTTGGTGTTGGCCATTGAGATCCCCATGTAGTGACCACGGGTTTCTCACATAAAAGACCCTTTTGTCAATGGCTCCGCGCACCTCTTGACCAGGGTAAACTCAGGATTGACCACGCCGCCTCCCATCAAGCAGGACCGTGGAACCCCATGCTGCAGTGTCGTACAAAAGTTTGTAATCACCACCAAAACCAAATGCCACAATGTAATTCTTTCCAATTCTAACTTGAGAAATCAACCATACAATATTTGAATACGAAAAATGTACATCAAACCATATTTCATTTACATGTGAATACATATACATGTAAACATGCTTCTTTCAAAATAAATGTATAAGCGTACTAGAATCATTTCTGCTAAATAACTCCATGCTCAAAATATCTATCTATCTATCTATATATATATATCAAATGAAATATGATTTATCATCAAATTTATGCTATAAAACACATAATGAAATACTATAATACTCTTATTAAATCTATGCAATTACGAATTGAACCACTTACTGAACCAGCCATCTCGCCTCGAGACGCGCTCACTGTTCAGCAATTTCCTTCCCCTTGGAGGATGCTTCGCCACACTAGAATCAAGCAGGGAATCCGAGAACCAATGAACACAAGAATGGAAACTAAAATGCATGCGAATGCAATGTTACATGTCGAACATGTAACTCTTGGGTTTTTAGGGAAAAACGATGTCATTTTGGACCCAAACGACCTCAGACTGGAGGAAAACTAGTTCCAATGAATTCTAAGTAAGAAGGGATTCGATTTGGGCCAAAGAAATACAAGAAGAGCCCAAAGTTTTTTTGGCGCTACAGTAACCAAGCAATTGTTACAGTAAAATCGGACCTTGAACAGTGGTTTCTTGCTGATTTACAACACCAAATCACAAAATTTCTTTAGAAACATACGCACAAATGAATAACCACGATACTGCCTTCAATTTGAGCCTAAAAACAACACAATTCATAGGGTATTTTTAGGGTTTTAAAGATTTTTAAAAATGATTAAATACGAGAAAAATATAAGGAAAAAACCTTGGATCGAAGCCTTATCAAGCTCAAGAGAATGAGAGGAAGAGAGTAGGAGCGTTGATTTGTCGCAAAAACTCGCTAAAGAATTTTTTTTTCAAAGATGGAGCTCGGCCGAATGGATCTCGGCCGAATGGAAGAAGAAAATGAAAACAAAAGAAGAAAGGAAGGAAATGAAAGAAAGAGAGGCAACCACGTTGCTTTATCCTCTCATTTCCATTTTTTTGAGAAAAAAGGAAATGACCAAAATACCCTTTTAATAGAAATAAAAAGAAAAAGGTCCAAAAGACTAATTTGCCCCTGATTTTCAACTGGTTTTCACACACAACCTACTGTGCAATCATGCAAGGATGCCACTAGTGCTAAATGACCATTTTACCTCTAATGCATGCACAAGAATCTAAAAAAATGGCATGAGGTCGAAAATCAGGACAGGGTATCACATACCTGATAAAACTACTAATGATTTGAGACATGATTCGACAAGGGTAATGTTATAATTTGACATGAATTATATAATTCTAAACCTAAAAAATACAACCATTTATTATATAATAAATTTTTATTTACCTTCACTTTTCAAAGGATGGATATCTTATTCTGTTGACACTTAGGTTAACAAAATACAAATAAAAACTTAGCATAATGCACTGGTTATGAGGTGACAATAATGAGTTAATTTCAAAATATATTTCAAGTTCTTATATTGAAATCATGTTTGTGTGTAAAGTAAAATAGTTATGTTTAGTAAATAATTACTTTTCAGATCTTATTGCAAAAAAATAATATTGTCATGAATCTAATGTGTTTTTTCAACTTGATATACTAACGATGCTAAGTTGAAGGTATATTTACCTATTATTAATCAAACACAATTAATGTTGTACTAAACTTTAAAAATAAATTATGAATTCAAAAATGTTTATAATTCAAAAAAAATATATATTAATAGTTTCAAAATTTAATGAAACTTTGATATAAAAATATCGCCAAAATAATTGTAAATTATTAGAGGGCTTGTATTGCAATAGCAAGAAAATATTTATAATTTAGTTATAAATTAATTATAAATTATTAGAGGGACTGTATTGCTAGACCATAAAGGTATTTACAATTTAGTAAAAAATTAGTTGTAATTTATTAAAGAGTGTAAATTGTAAATAATATGTAGTGCAATATCTTATATATACAATTTTATGATGGTGTTTTTAATAATGTATAAAAGATAAATATTTTTTTATCATTTTAACTACATTTGACTCAAAATTATATTTTAGTTTTGTTGAAAATAATGTTGTTTGATTATATCATTTGCTATGAATATTACTATCAAATCCATTGTCACTCACTTCATAGAAGAATAAAAAAATAATTGAAGTGACTAAGCATGCATCATCAATGATTTCATTAATTATATCATTTCAATATATCGATAGATCGAGAGTATTTATTTTTTAATTTTCAAAACATCTAATTTGGTCTTCAAAAAAGTTAGATAATCATTCAATAGTTGATAATGGGTCGATGGTTGAACCGAGGTTGACCCTGTCATGAATATAATATATTTTTTTTATAATTTTAATTATATATAAATATATAAGATGTATTATATATTAATAAAAATTTGAAAAACAATAAGATAAAATTTCAACAATCAAATACTCTTTCATATAATTTATAAATATTAATTTGATATCTTAAATAAAATACAAGATGATAATCTAATATAATTTAAAATACAAATTTAAGCAAAACAGAACATTTGAAAAATAAATAAATTATATATACAACCCAAGGGTTGACCCGGTAGTACATGACTAGTTGACCAATTCAACTGGGTACTTAATTGAGTTATCCGTGTTAATTCCTTGTGCCAGGTTTTCATATGACCTGACCCAATAACAAAAATCGGGTTTGGACTTACATGACCGGTTGACCAGCTCAACTGGGTACTTGATAAAGTCATCCATGTTAATTCCTTGTACCCGGTTTTCATTTGACCTAACCCAATAACATGACCGGTTTTGATCAAACTAGGTCAAACTAGGTTTCAAATTATTGACTTACATATATGGCGTTCATCTCTCCAGTGCATAGCACAAGCATAATACTAGTAACAATAATTATTATTATAATGATAATTATAAAGAGTAGAAAGGTCTTATGAGAGTTGAGATGTCAGTGTAAATACTTATACATTTTTAAAAATATAAGTTTTGTGATGGTCTTGATGTTGAATATAATATCTCATAACTTTTGTGACCACATTGGTGTTGGTCACAAACAGTTATAGTTTTTTATGATAGCATAGTTGTTGGTAGCTAAATTTATAGTTTTTTGTGACAACATTGGTATTGGTCACAAGAGATTGTAGTTTTTACAACAGTGTAGGTGTTAGTTGCAAAAGCTCATGGTTTTTTGTGATTGCATTGGAATTAGTCACAAAATCTTAGAGTTTTTTGTGACGGCATCAGTATTGGTGGCAAATGCTATTTGTAAATATTGCAAAATTATATAACACCATAAAAGGCATATGGAAGCAAGAATAAAATTGCGATATGATCTAATTGGTTTAATGAACACTCTATTTAAATAAAAGTCTAAAAAATTACCTCTGAATCTTCCAAAGCTTTTTTCTTTGATGTGCTGAATTAGTCCTTGGATTGTCATAGATCTCCTACCACCGAACAAAAGTCCCACGTCTCTAGTTCACACACTGAAATTGAGAATAGTCTCTTCTACAAATAGCGGCTAGGGTTAGAGAGGAAAAGAGTGGGGATTTTCTCACAAGAGAATCAATTGAATTACCTCTAGGATCATAGAGGAGTCATATTTATAGAGACTTCATAAAACATGATAAATATCATCATTCAAATTCTATTAAAAATATGAGTCCTAATGTAACTAAAAGTACTTTTGTCTTTAAGTCCTTATAATTTTGATTAATTATTCAACTCCATCGAATTTGAATCAAAATTTAAATTTAAGCCAGAAACCTAGACCAATTTACAATTTCATTCATCCATGAAGTAAAATTATAAATTGACAATTTTATCTCTACATTCAAAACGAGACTAATTCTTAATCCCTTTAAGCATAACTCTCTAAATTCATTTGATTGGCAATGGGAGGATATCAAATGACATGAGTGACACCTAGCCAGCCCTATGGCCTCACGTCGTAGCCCAATTGAACACAAATGAGTAGATTATCATGAACCTTTCTGATTATGATTACCATACGTGTATAAACCTTTCATTCTTGTATCCCAACCGAGTAAAAGCCATGGTAATTACTAAACTCACCAACTTGATTATATGCAAATAACCATAGTAGAGGAAGAATATCAAACTACCCTTTATGTCCCACACAATTAGTTTGACTGTCTTGGCCAAGGTCTTCTATTCTCACATACTTATAATTGCATAAAATACTAACTCGTTTACATCCGAGAGAACGAATTTCTTTTTGGTGATCACTTACAACTGCTACTTGTCTGACATAACTGCACTTCGAAATTGGCCCTACCAAACGATAAATTGAACCTAACGACTCTAGTAATAGACTAGACGTTATAAGCATATTTTAATCATGATACCTCACATCTAAGGTCCACTAATAAGATCATAACTAATAATCATAATTATTGATTGTTAAAGAGTAAAACCCATGTGATTGGATTGTTGCAAGTCATGTTCAAATACACCAATCCCAATGATGCATTTATGACATATGCTCTCACTATTCTATAGTGTTCAACTATCACTCTTTGTCAAAGTATATGTCATGCAAATCCTTATGAATTTTTAATGCCCAATTAAAGATTCTCTGATTTGTGATTATTTAAGTGTATAAGTATTAAACCCTTCTAGTTCTCTCCTTCTTATTCCATAAAGAGTAGAAGATTTAACTTAATACACAAGGACTATAATGTTCAAAATTAATTAAAATGTCATCACAAGTTTTATATGAACATCAAAATAAATGGCTATTTAATAATAAGAAGAATGTATAATACAAATGAAATTCCCTAATACAAGTATCCTCATTGGCATTTGAGGGCATAATCCTAACATGCTTACAATTTTCAAGACGCCCATTTGTGTTGATCACAAAAGCTCATAATTTTTGCAACGGCTATAGGGGTGGTAGCGACAGTATCGTTGTTAGTTGCAAAAGCTCATAGTTTTTGGAACGGTTATTGGTGTTGACCGTGAAAACTTATAGTTTTTTTTTCAACGGCTATTATTGTTGGTCACAAAAGCACAGTGCTTTTGTGAAGGGCATGCAATCTTTTAGTTGTAAATAAATAATTTAAATATTCACATAATATTTAATATATACATATGTTTTAATATAATTCCATTTGTTGTATATGCACATAGACACATACACACACACACACACACACACATATATATATATATATATATATATACATATATAAAAAATAAAAAATAAAATTGAACACTATTCCTAAATCTTTTCTTCTTCTTTTTTCACTAATTCATACAACAATATTTTGAATACATAACATATATATCATACAAACCTCATAGTAATAGTTAAGATCAATTTTTTTAGTTAGATTAACAAATCATAAGTTGCCTCCTTTCAAACAAAGCACTAACAAATCTCTATTAGTATGTTGAAATAAAAGGGTAGGATTACTCAATAATAATGGCTTATAATATCATCAAAATGGCTATTTGTAGAAAGTTATTTCCTACTAAAAAATAATTTATCATAAGTCTTAACCTTCTCAATAATTTACTAAGAAGGTTTAATGAGGCTAATTGGTCCCTATCATAGAGGCAATAATTGCTTCTAACTCTTTGTATATATCATGATTTATTGTTGACAGAAAAAAAGGCATAAATAAATTAGATTGAATGTATCCAAACTTCACTTAAATTACAAAAGAGAAAAAAATTGACATAACTTACAATTTTAATAAATAAATACCTAATAATTCATCAAAAAGATCTCATGAGGCTAATTGGGCCTTATCATAGAGGTGATAATTGTTTCTACATCTCAAATAAGATGCATTTTTGACAAAAGAAAAAAAAAACATAAATACATTAGATTGAATATATACCACTAAGATGACCTAATGAGGCTATGTTATTTCATTGGTTTTTATCATAGAGGCAATAATTTCTTCTAACTCTCTATATATCAAAATGCTTTTTTTGACAAAAAAAAATAGGTATAAATACATTAGATTGAATGTATCAATATGTTGAAATAAAAGGGTCGGATCAGTCAATGATAAAGGCTTATAATATCATCAGAATGGCTATTTTAGAAGATTTTATGTGCATAATTATATTAATGTCTCATGTCAAATCAATACTTGCTCAAAATGATTTAAGCAAATAGAGACCCATTTAGTATATATATATATATATTATAGTTTGGGTAGCTATTTTTAATGTTAATAGGTCATGGCTTACCAACGCTTGATCTAAAGAACTCAATTAAGTAGTAAACCACCACTTAGTGTAGATGCATCATTGATTGTGTACCTACCTTTCTTCAAGCTTAAGGTTTGAATTGAAATTTAGAAATATATTTGTTTCTTTTCTCCGATATATATATATATATATTTCTGGCATTTTCCCTTCTTGAACATTCAAATTTTTTATAATTCTTCAATAATTCTATGTGAAAGCAATTTTTTAAAATTTTCTAAGAAAATAATCTCTTAGATAAATTTGGAAAATATGCAATAATATTATATGTATAGGGTTTAAATATATGTTCTTTTAAAAATTAATGATGACAATAATAGAGGAGGCATAAATAAAAGGACATGAAATGATAAATATAATAAGCAAGAAAAAGTCTAAAGTAAGATTGTCCTTTTCCATGCAAAATGTAGAGCACACATTTGGAGATACTTTTGTGAAAAAAAAAAAAAAAAATCACTTTTTGACGTCCTTTGTTTTTGAAAAGTTAATTGCTTTTAGTTTTCAAATGCCATGCTACAATCAAAACAACCTACAAAATCACCATCTATATCTTTTATATTATCTACAATCACAAGAAAAACCTTGATCTCAACTTTTAAATTATCAAAATCCATTCTAGACTAATCCAAACTCATTTTCAAAGAAAGACATAAAGAAGGAATGAAATCAAAATAATGAAATCTTAAATTAGTTCTTATTTCAAAACTTCATTGCATATTGTATGCATTTAAGAAAATCACTACATAACACTAAATTCCATGCGCAAGAAACTGGAATAAAAAGAAACATAAACACAACAAATATTACATAAGTTATGAAAACAAATTGAATTCATATTTCCGCCTACAAATTTCACTGTAAAACTCTCTATCTGATCCGTCTTCACCTAACAATTCAATATAAATTATATCGTTGGCATTTCATCCAAACAAGTGGTCTCACACTCTCATCTCTCTTGTTTTTATCCATTGACCTTCAATACTCCATACTTTATCTCTAAACAATTTAATTATGGAGTATCGGTAATTGTTTATTATAGATTACTTGATTTATTGCCTTATATTAGTTTTGAGACATTATCAACTTTTTCATTAGCAACCATATTCAACATTGTCATTCCAAAATAACATGTCATTTGATTTTGGTACAAAATAATCCCCACTGCATACCTTGCAACCAAATGACCTTTAAAAGTTGCATTCTTTAGACGTTGGATGCTTGAATCCATTTTCATCTTATTTTTCTTGAAAAATAATTTAAAAAAAATACTTTCCAATGTTATTAGTATAACCTTTCTAAGATTAAAACAAATATTGGAATTATAAATTTTTCACCAAGCCAAATCCTAAAATAGCTTCTAAATTCTCACTACATGCATAATTCTGAAGAAAACTAATGTACTCTTTCATGTCAAGGTACCATAAATTGTCTACCTGCACTAGCTGCTCAATTCTCCCACTTTTAGATGCTTCATAAAAAATCTTACAATTGCACAAAAAAATATATTAAATCATTTTCATATAATTCAAATAAGTAATTATTTCTTTTTTTATGAATGAAATTACCATCTATGCAAAATTTTGAGATCACGAAGGGATTTAGAAGATGTTGATATCAGCTAGGGAGCAAACTAACTTGCATCCTTGAATATGAATAACGTGTTAAAAGTGGATCATTCTATGCCAATTTGCAACATTTTTGATATAAATGCAGGTAAAGAACCAAGTGGAACTTTTCAAACAATAAGCCAGATGTCATCAAGTTTGGTGGATTTATAAAGTTCAAGTAGTCCTTTATAGATGCTCACCAAAGTTTGTAATGAAGAAATTATCCAAGTTATGTGTATAATTGAAAATGCTATTATATTATATACTTTAATACATATTTTAGCATTTTCAAATATCAAATTCCTATTGTTTTGAATTTATGGGCAAGATTTATTTGTATCTGTTTTTGAATAAGCGAGATGAAAAAGCTAGGAGCAAACAAAACAAAAACTACAACAAAACTAGAATTGCATATCACTATCCAGAGCCACCTCCTCAAGCCAGTTAGGGAGGTTTAACCCTTTATGGAAAAGAGAAACCCTCGGATTCTACAACACGAATTTTGCAAGTTTATCAGCAACCAGATTCAACTGTCTGGTGATGACCTCCAACCGGACAGAAGTGCATTCCTTAAGGTACCCCCGAATCGCCTTAATCTTCTCACTGAACCTCCAGTTCGTCACCAGATCATCTTTGTGAATAAGATCTACCATTGTGATGCAATCCAAATACACTTGTTGGGGATAGAACTTTCTAATCCTGCATCTCTTTAGGGCCTCCTCCAACGCCAGCAGTTCAGCAAGCGTTCTTGATTCAGCCTGCCCATTTTTTTGCACCTGCAAAGATTACCATCTTGTCACTGTTAACTAGAACAAAACCAGTGCTATAGCATTGGTTTTGTTCCTCCCAGGCCGCATCAGTAAATAAACACAAAGAAGGATTGAAAGGTCTAAGACATAGCTTCCCTGAATTAATTTTATGGGTATTCTGCAATTCCTCCACAATGGCAATGGCTCGCTGTCCCATTCCAATCTAATTTGGATCCTCATTGTTAAACACTTCGGTACATCTAGCCTTCCAAATCACCCAAGCACCAGATGCCACAACAGCTTTCAAGAATTGGCTTCCACCATTCCGGTTCCATTACTGGGTAAGCCACTCACCATCTGATAGCGGGTTGATAACATTTAGATCTACCCCAATGATAGAACTAATAACATTCCAGGTTAAATGACTTTTAGCTCAAGTCCATAGCACATGTTCATCACTTTCAGCCTCCAACCCACAAAAACTACACTCTCTATTCGGGCCAATATTCAACATATGAAGGTATGCAAAGGTAGGAGTTTTCCTGTGCACCAATCTCAAAATAAACACTTTCACCCTCAGAATAGTACAAAGTTTCCAAATCTGATCCGTTAAAAAGGGTACAAGTAAAACCCATACCTTATCCGTTGAAAAGGGTACAAGTAAAATCCGTACCCATACCTGTACCTTTATATATATATTTATTAAGGTAAACATTTACCCAACAATTTACCTAAGATCCATTTTCATGGAGATTAATTTGGAAATAATACTTTAAATTTTTTCTTAATATATTATTTTGGATTTTATTTAATTTTTATATTTATATTTAATAGAACATAATATTTATCAAAATTGAATTTTGGATTTATATTAAGAATCACAATTAAATTTAAAAAAATTAAACATTATAAAATAAATATAAAATAATAATGTCATAATAATTTACTAGTGTTATGCTTGATATGCACGGGAGATATAAACATATGTTAAAAATAATACTCGTACCGGCATAATTGTGATGATTTTGATAATAATGTTTGAAAATTGAAACTTAACCAAGTATATTGTCACTCAAACTTTTAAAAACAACACATTGACAATATTTATCCTTCTTAAATTAATAAAAAACACTATAATAAATGAATTTATACTACATATCATTTATAAATTGCTCTTTTCAATAAATTATAATTAATTTACGGTTAAATTATAAATACCTTCGTGGTTTAGCAAGACAATCTTTTTAATAATTTGAAATTAATTTAGTTTTATGTTGTTACAATACAATCCCTCTAATAATCTACAATTAATTGAAGTTTATATTTCAACAATATTTTTATACAAAAATTTGAAATTATCAAAAAAAATTTATTTATAAATATTTTTTAAATTATAATTTTCGGAGTAATTTCTTGAATAATTACTGAACTTTACTTTATTTTCAAAATGATCATTCAAGTTCAATTTGAATCAAAACAGCCATTGATTTTCAATTTGTTTTCACCGGTGGGTCATTTGGTTGTCTCTCGACCTTCTTTTCTGACGTGGTAGCCGGAGAAGTTAACTCAGCAGTCTAGCCACACACCAAGAGCTGATGTGGCCATCTAAGTCATTTAAAATCGGCCAAATCAGAGGGAGGATTCCAGTTTGGCCAGTCTTCATCTTCTTCCAAGTAAGTGGCAACAATGGCATAGGACTCCAACGGATACCATGGAGGAGAAGATCTCGGTGCTTCCATTTGTACAACAGGCCAAATCACACATGGAGGAAGGCGTTCGCATGTCTCACTGGTGGTTAATGCGAGAATGAAGTGTCAGAAATCATTGTTGGAAGACCTAATTCCATCGCGTGCTTGATTTAACGGTCGGTTGCATATGAATGAAAGCCCTTGAGGGAGAGACTGTAGTTTTATTGAGAAAGTGGGAGAGGGGATGTAATATGGAGGTATTAGGGGTAAAGTGTATGATTTCGGACACCTTGTTTGTTTTTTTTTTTAGTTTTTCCATTTGCTATTGAATGCGTTGATTGTAATCTAAGTTATCATAATTGAATTCAATGTACATTGTAATCTAAGTTACGATACTGAATGGAATGTACATTCTCCTTATTATAAACCAGGATCTAGAAATATTTTGATTATCATGAAACACTAAAACTTTACTTTATTTTCAAATTGATTGTTTTAGAGTTTGTAATTACAATAATGGAATGCATCATGATAGAATGGAAGAAATTCTTGAATGCCATTTTTAATCTATACATAATATGCATAATCTGCAGCTTTAATATGAAGAAAAAGTATGGATGTGCCTAACACAGAACCTGTGTTCACTATAAGGAAAAAGTTCTTCTATTGCAGGTATTAGTCCCTAATTTTTGCCAACACCCACAGACACAACAAGAATCCCATCAAAATGAAGACAATTAAAGTATTAGACAGTGTAATTAAGAAGCTAAAGAGACCACCATAAATGTTTAGAATCTTTTTTTCAACCAGGAATGTTGATAAATAATCATAAGTAATCATACAAATTTAATTGAATTAACTTCTTGAATGATCACTAAACTTTACTATATTTCATATTGGTCATCAAAGTTCAATATAATGCACATTATACATATACAAGATGAATGTTGTGATGAATTTGAAAATACAATAAAGTTTAGTGATTCTTCAAGAAATTAATTTCCAATAATCACTTTATGTATCAAATAGATGAAACAAAATTGCCATGAATAAAATTTGTAGGAATTTGAAATTGCCCTATATGAAAATAAAGAAAAGTTGCCCAAATATATAATCTAATTCCATGATGAATTAAGATCATAGTCCTATAGCTAATCTAATCATATTGAATTAAGAAAATCTATAGCTAATATAATGACATGATGAATTAAGATCACAATCCTATAGCTAATCTAATCATATTGAATTAAGAAAATCTATAGCTAATATAATGACATGATGAATTAAGATCATAGTCCTATAGTTAATCTAATTATATTGAATTAAGAAAATCTATAGCTAATATAATGACATGATAAATTAAGATCACAGTCCTATAGCTAATCTAATCATATTGAATTAAGAAAACCAATGAAACAGAACTGACCTTCTGCCTATCACTCATGAAGGCCTAGTGATAGCTGTTTGTCATTTGCAGATCCTCTGCCAGTAACTCCAAGAACCATTTCCAGGTTTCCTTTGTTTCTCTACTCATAGTGGCCCATGCAATTGGGTACATGGAGTCATTTGCATCCACTCCTACAGCTGTCAGTAGCCGACCTCCATAAAGTCCCTTTAAAAATCATCCATCCACACTGATGACATTCCTACAACCTGCCAGAAAACCTTCTTTGAGGGGTGCCAAGCATACATACATTGCTTGAAATACCCCTGCATCACATTTGAATTTTACTGTTGAACCTAGGTGGCTTCTCAATAGCTCCAACCTGTAGTTATATAATCCTGCCATTTGACTCTCATCATCTCCATCTATAAGCCTAGTGCATATCACAAAATTAAACAAGAAATGGTTCAATTAATAAAGTATACCATCAGAATAATAGTTACAAACTTTACTTACAACCATAAATCTTACCTTAGTGCAATGCATTTGGCCCTATATGCTGTTAACCTACTAATTTGAGCTTCTTGATTTGTTTTTACTGCTTGGATGATACCTACTATCTTCCAAGATGGGCCTGCTCTGAATTGTTCCAAATATACCTTTGCAATCCAATCAGCACTGACATGTCTGTTGTTGTGGTCTCTTGTGCATTCGTGGTTTAAATAGCTTGATTTTATTTGCACTGTAGCCTTATCTTTCAACTATGGTGATGCCCATAAATAGAACGGATAACCTCTCTTACAGAATGCCCTACATCTGTCCTTATTGTTTGGCCTGAAGTTCATTACAAACCTCTGCTTAATCCCATAATTTTTCACTGCTTCCTTGAACTGCTTGAAGCTCCCGAACTTCATCCCAATTTTAAAGTGGGGATCCTTCATGTCACATTCCTCATTGAATTCAGAATAGCTTGGTTTTTTGGATTCTAATTCACCTTCATCAGTAGATGAGCATGAATGTAATTCTTTAGAACTCTGCATAATCAGACTCCATTCTATCATCATTACTCTCAAAGTTTGTTGGTTTTCCACTCACAGGAAAAATTTTCCTTTGTGTTTCTCCGATGTCTCCACCTTGGCCATCTGAGTCATCAGTAAACTCCACTCAGAGTCATGTATTTCACTGTCCTCTTCATCATGTCTATGCTTATTGTCTTTTCCCTTGTTCAGTAACCTGGCCTCTAAGTTACTGTCTCCATCTACATGCTTATCAAAAACCCCAGCATTGGCACCACCACTAATTTTAACACACACAAGCACCTCCCTAGTTGAGTTCACACTCTAGGCCATCATAAGTGCATCCATGTCATTTTTCATCTCCCTCATGGCTTTGAACTTAGTGAAAGAATCCAGCCACCATATACTGCAGAGATCAACATTTAAATTAAACTCCTTAGCCATACTAAGCAACCCAATACTGGACATCTGGTCAGCGCTATAGAAATCCACATAACCTGCCAGTCCTTCTATCCCAGCAATGGTATAATGCATTCTTATACTAAACAATTCGGCACCTAGCACTGAAATGGAAGTACAAGACTTTTTGAAATAAATAATTTGCTATGCAGGAAGTGGGAAGATGATTAAAAAAAAATATGAAAACAAAACATGTGAAATAAATAATTTGCTATGCAGGAAGTGGGAAGATGATTAAAAAAATATGAAACCAGAACATGAACCTAAACTATCTACTCAGTAACACAATAGTACAAATTTGAGAGATTAATGGCAACACAAGCTAAGTAGAGTACAAATTAGATGATTAAAAAAATATGACAACTGAACATGAATTTAAAGTATATATTTAGTAGCACAGTATAACAAAATATGGATACTCAAAAAATATAGTAACTCAGTAACAAACTCAGTCAAAGGATAAAAACAATAATTAATGACATCCACCATTGCTCCAAAAAACCCCATTAAATCTAAAGATGGATAATCAGATTGCAATGAAAACTTGAACAATTTCATTATCACAGTGACAATTTGAGAAAAAAAAATAACCTATGCAAAACAGAAGCCAATTTACCAAGTTATCTTTTAAGAATAACACCATCTATAAACATCATAAACAATACAACATAAACCAAATTTGGTTTAACACATGAATTGGGAAAAAACTTGAAAATGGCACTATACTTTCAACAATCAAATCTTAAATGAGGTACCACATAGCCAACATAACAGAACAAGTGCATCCAGGGCTATACTAATTTCAAATAAAGGAAAATCGGTTAACTGGATTGCAACAAAATACCCAACATCACTTCAAAAAAAATTCCATGATATTCATACAGCTGAGCAAAATAATTTTACTGGATTGGAACTTCATAATATAATAAGTTCATCATCATCTGTATTTTTTTGGCACAAATTTCTCCAAAATCCTCCAACCCGACAAAGCTAAACCCATTATGTATAAGACTTTAGTTGCTTTATTACTTTATGTACACCTTTAGTCAGTGAAGTTCAACTTATCAAAGGAATTCATCACATTATGTATTTTTCTAAGTTGGGGACCACATTAAAGGGGACAATTCCTCATTATGCACATGTTGTACAAGACATTGTTGGATTTAATCACAAAAATTATCACCAAGCAGTACGACACACTAAACAAGACCAACACTCTTTAGATATAAAAACAAAACAATTCGCTTATAGAGCCCCACATCCAAAATTGTCATTACAATGTCAGCCATAACAAATTCCACAACCTTAGTATTAGGGTTTACAGAAAATAATTCTTACAGTACTGTGGTGCTTCGTCTTCTGATGCGCGCTTCTCCCAGTTCACCGACATCACCACTAAAAGAAAACTCGTCTGCTTGATCACGTCGGAGGTTGCAAAACTCGATCGTCTCTTTCCTCAACTCTGAGTGAGGAAGTCCAGGCAATCTTCAGAAAAGTGGGTGGAGAAGACGATGGTCACCAACTACTAGGGCATTGTCTGAGCTCCTCGAAGATGGTGATGTTCGGTGCTGATGTGGCATCGTGGCCAGCGTGGAACAATTGAAGGATGTTGACTGCTGAGTCAACTTCTCCGATTGCCATGTCAGAAAAGAAGGGCGAGAGACAACAAAATGACCCACCGGTTAAAACAAATTGAAAATCAATGGTTGTTTTGATTCAAATTGAACTTGAATGATCATTTTGAAAATAAAGTAAAACTCAGTGATTATTCAAGAAATTAATCCTATAATTTGCTTTTAAAGTTTTGGTACATATAATTTTAAATAGATGCAAATGAAAATCAATCAACTTAATATCTTATATAAATCAATTTGTTATATATAATTTTTATGTGATTATATAATTTAAGATAAACAATTATGCATTAAAATAATTTTTTTAAAAAACATTAATGTTGACTATTAGCATTATAAAAAAAAATGAATATGTGTTTATCTTTTTGGCCAATAAATATTTTATTTTAATTATTTTTAAAAAGTTTTTAATTGAGATCAGTTCAAAATAAATAAATAATATTATTATAATTATAATATTTGTAATTATTATGCATATCATATAATATAATAAATTTCATGATTTAGTTTAAGGGCATCTATAATCGTTAGACTGTCTTAGAGTTTGATACTCACGTCACCTCATAGACCCATTAAACTCTCACCAATTAAACTATCTTCCATAATATTTATATTATAAAATAGAACCCACAATTATTTCATTAATCTTTTTTTTTAACTATTTACATTATATATTTTATTAAAACATATTTATTTAATAAAATTTTAAATATAATTAAGAAAAATAATTAAATAATCTATTTTAAAAATTATATTTCAAAATAAATATTTAAAATAATAAAAATAAATTATTATATTATAATTAATAAAATAGTTAAATAATAAATTTTTTTAATGGGAGATAGTAACACCAACATCGTCGTTAGTAACCCCGATGCTGGGGTTATTAACCCCTCCCCCTAGATTTTTTTTAAATATTTTTATTATTTTTGTAACCAGGTTATTCACCCCCTTTAGATTATTATTTTTTTATTTTTTATATGTGTTTTTCACGCAATGTGGTGATTATAATTCTTATCTTAAAATAATATTATCCAAGTTACAGTCATTTATAATTTAATTTTGTGAAATAGAAATATTTCTTATTTAAATTTAATGGTAAAAATTATTTCTTGTTTTAAGTTAAATTAATTTTTAAGCATAATATTAAATAAATAGTAAAAAAATGTTTAATTAAAAAAATCATTGTTTAAAAAATCTTTGGTAATTTAAAATATTTTAAAATAAAAATTTAAAATAGGTTAATATTTGAATTTTTTTTTAAAAAAAAGAAAAACAGAACAAACAAGCCCCCCAAATCGGCAAATCCCTAATCCCTCACTCGGTCACTCCTGAGTCCTGATTCCCCTCGGTTGGCCCTTTCTGGTTTGGTTTCAAAGCATAACAGAGTGTCAAAGCCACTCATGAAGTCACCCTCCCCGCCGCGCTCCACCTCCATTTAGGACTCACAAGAGTCTTCACCGCCGTTGCTGCCTCAAACCTCTCTCTTCTCCTCTCCCTCCTCTCAGGCCCGAAAGGGACTGAAGTTCATCGGAGCTCAAGAACCCGCTGGTGGTCTCCCAATCCTTCTCATTTTCATTCAATTGATTTTGGAACCTCTTTAGCAGGGGTTGAACCAAAGGATTTAGGATATGAATTCACATTCTTCATTGGATTTTTGAATTTGAATTTTTGATTTCATACATTATTTGTTATTATTTGCTCTGAAGGTTTTTTTCATATTATTCAATGCATTTAGTTGGGTTTCTCCTCTAAATATCAATGTTAAATTTTTAATAGTTTGTTAATATGTCAACAAGTGAAGGTACTCCTCTTTCTCTAGTAGAATTTAAATTGCAAGAGTAAGCTCCTACTCCATTAGAGGCTGAAAACCCACATAGACACAGTGCAGTTACAGCACCTATTGAAGCTTTTAACATTAAAACTACCAATGAAGGAAACTCCAATAGAAAAGTTAGCGATGTTTGGCAAACTTTTACCAAGAAGACAATGAATGGGATTATTAAGGATGAATGTAAGCATTACTAGAAGTTGTTGGTCGCTGGTGCAAAGATGGGAACAAATCATTTACGCCACCATTCAAAAACATGTACTAGGAGATGTAATATAGACTTAAGATAAAAGTTATTAACAAAAGTTGTTATGCCTAAAGATCTCAAAACTCAAGCCTTTGATCAAGATGTGGCAAGAAATAGGTTGGCTTCAATGATCACAATTCATGATTCTCTTCTCTCTATGGTTGATCATCATGCTTTTCAGGAGTTTTGTGGTTCCCTACAACCATTGTTCAAGTGTCCAACACGCAATACTATCAAAAGTGACATTTTGAAGCTATATAAGCTTGAAAAAACAAAGGCAATCAAATTCCTAGAGAAAAATGAGAGTAGAATTGCACTAACAATTGACATGTGAACTTCAAGCAACAAAAAAAAAAAAGGATTTATGGTGATTACTGCACATTTCATTGATAACTCATGGATATTACAAATCCAACTTTTGAGGTATGTTTTATGACTTATTAAATAATTAATTAATTATCTAGTCAATTTTTATTTACAATGTTACTTGCTTTTGTAAATATGTTTATTTATGTGCCATGTCCTCATGCCATATTCCTTGCTTTTCTAAATAGGTTTATGGATGCACCATGTCCTCATACTAATCAAGTGTTAGTTCAAGCGCTAGTTGAATGTATGTTAGATTGGAATATTGACCAAAAATTATCATCTATTACGGTTGACGATTGTTCTAGTAATGATGCTTTGATTGTTGAGGTTAAAAATAAGTTGGAAGAAAATCTTTTGATGTTGTCTGGTTGTTTCTTGCATATGTGTTATTGTGCACACATTCTAAATATAATTGTTAAACATGGTCTTGATATTATTAAGGATGGGATTGAGAAGATTAGAGATAGTATTGTTTATTGGTCTTTTACACCTAAAAGGGTTGAGAAATTTGAAAAAATGACAAAATAGTTGAAGTTCTCAAATATCAATAAATTGATTTTAGATTGCCCAACGAGATGGAACTCCACATATATGATGTTAGAAACTGCTATTGTCTATAAGGATGTTTTTTCCGCTTAAGACAACATGAATCTCAATACAAATGATTGCCAAATGAGACTAATTGGGAGTTTGCTAAGAAGATATGTAAGAAGCTAAAAATATTTTACACAACCACTGAAATCTTTTCTGGCACAAAATATACAGCTGCAAATTTTTTCTTTAGAAAAGTTTGTCAAATAAAGATAGCTTTAAACCAATGGTACTTGGATGATGACGATGATGTTATGATTAGTGTAATGACTATATTGATGGAGAAGTATGACAAGTATTGGGGTGCACTACATGAAATGATGGCAATTGCTTCTATTTTAGGCCCTCATCACAAGTTTGATACAATTAAATTTTATTTCTCTAAGATATTTGGTTCAAAATATGATGAGAGTGTTGAGAAAATTCAAGATATTCTACTTGAGTTGTTGAAGGCTTCTGATTCTTCTAAGTATAAGAGTACTACAGAGAGTAATGTTTTTTTTTCAAAAGAATACGATGTTAATATTAATGAGGAAGAGTTTTTAGCATTCAAGCAAAAAAGGAAAATTGTTAAAGTAACAATGATGACAGAGTTAGATCAGTAGGTGATTGATTCAAAAACAGACTTTGATGTTTTGGTATGGTGGAAGGTAAATGGTATGAAGTTTCTGACCCTGTAAGCTATTACGAGAGATATTTTTGCCATTCCTATATCCATAGTTGCTTCAGAATCTTCTTTTAGTATGAGTGGAAAAATGTTGACTCCTCATCGAAGTCGTTTTCAACCAAATACCATTGAGACATTGATGTGTACACAAAGTTGGTTACTAGGATATCTTCCAGGTATATTATTTATTATTTCATTTGTATATAAATTATTGTTGATCTTGCAATTAACATTTTGCTATTTTTGTAGGAGCTGAAACTCTCGATGATACAACCGATAATTTGGCCGATCCTGAAGATTTGGATATTATAGGTATTGTATCTTTTTTAATTTATGTACATTATTTTCCATACCGATATTAAATTGTTTATTTATCTCACTTGTTTTTTTGTTAGAATCGCTGGATACTAATGATGTAAGCATTGGTGGATTTAGTTCTTGAAGATTTTTCACATATAATTAGTAAGTGTGAAACTAATATTTTTCCTTGAATTTAATGATAGTTTGATCATATCACTTAATATATTTTTTTATGTTTTGTAGCTACTTGATTTCTTCAGATAGTCAATTGTATCAATGACATTCTAATGTCATTTCTATTACCTTTTGTATTATAAGCATGCTAGTAAAAACCATGAGCTTGAAATGTTGAATATGATAATATGTGCTTTCAATATGTGTTCTTTTTTTGAGGATTTTATAACAAGCTATGATTAATTTGTTTTTTGTTGAGTTTATAATCTAAGTTACAATGTTGCCATTATGCTTTTGGAAAATTCTTAGGAATGAGGATGGTGATCTCTTTGTTATTAGGAGATTTATTACAGGGGCATGTGCTGGGATGATGTCAACTCTTGTGATTTGTTGTGATAAGCATATTTCTGTCACAGTTCCTAGATGAAGTTGGCTCATAAGAATTAGAATATATATTTCTTATGTGAAATTTAGAAATATCTTTAGAAGGAAGTTGAATTTTTTACTTTATAACATCATTTAATTTTTGATCCACTCATTGTGGATTATGACATGCTGGAGCACTCAACAAAATGAAGGAGCATTATGGTGATGAACAAGCATTATTAGTTTCTTTTAACAATATTTTGATGATTTTCAATTGATGTGGATTTGTTTCTTGTTGTTGTAGGTTTGTGTAGTTTGCTTTTGGAGTTGGTGTTTTTGTTTGTTTGATAGCCTTCATTGGGTATGTTTTTGCAGATGTGCCCAATGGTTGTTGTCTCTATTTTGTATCCTAATTCATTTGAGTTTCTAAAGATTTTACTGAAAAGAGATGATAAACTGGTGTTAATTCTCTTATTATTATTATTATTATTTTGTGCTTTAGTTTGTTGTTTTTACTGCAATTTTCAGTACTACACTTGATTCATGGTAAGTACAAAATGAAATCTTTTTCTTCATAATTTTGAGTTCTATATCATGCTAATTTTCTTGCATTTATTATTATTATTATTACTATTATTATTATTATTATTATTATTATTTAAATTTAAGTAAGTAATTTGAACAATGGGTAAGCGGGTAACCTACGGGTACACCCATACCCTATGGATAAGGGTAAGGGTATAATTGTTTTTACCCTGGATGGTACGGTATGAGGTATGGGTTATAGGTACGGGTAAGGGTTTTGGCATACCTTACTCGTTGCCATCTCTATATATCGCAAGGCTTTCCTTTTGCTCTTCATGTTTTTTTTATATTGATTATACATAGTGATAAGGGAAGAAATAATGTTTGAAAATCTTTTTCATTAATTTTTTTTGTTTGTGAATTTTATGTATTTCATATGGGATTAAAATTTCTACAACTTCTAAATGGGTTTTCGATAATTTTGATTGTCATTCAAGATAAGATTCATATTAACCATTAAAGTTGAATTCCCCAAAATGGAAACGATAATTAACATGAATGCTTTAGTAACGATAGCAGGTTTCTGGTGAAAATGGGACAAAATTCATATCCTGAGTTTTCTCGTGAATAATATGGCAATCCTATTCAATGTATTTTATGTGTTTGTGGGACACAAGGTTTGCAACAATGTGAAGACAAATTTTATTGTCACAATGCAATGTCATAAACCTTGAAGGGTTGAACCCTAAACCACTGTCCACAAATGGCTGAGCCAGGAAATTTATAATATGGGTCAATAAGTAAAATATTTTCACATGACAAATATGTTTTCCTATATACAACAGTCATAGTTAAACAATTATAAAAAGCACAAATAACTAAAAAAAATTCTAACACAAACCACATATATTACTTGAAAGTGTATAAAAAATACATCAAATTTATCTTCTCACAATCTTCCGGGATGACAAAAACCACATAAGAAGATGTTGTTCCTTCTTCCTTGAGCATGAAACACAACCTAACAATAAAAAAGTAAAGTTAATTATGTAGAGTTTGAAAACCAAAAGTTCCTACAATAAGTCTCTTAACATATTATTATCATCTATAATACAAGAAAACCATGTATATATTTAGAAATATAGTTAAAACATTATAAAAAAGATAAAATACAAATAACTAAAAAAATATTTATCAAACTTATACCTATCATTTACAGTTGTCCACGACGAGATTTCATATTTTGAAAATGTTGGATGATTGTTTCATTATCAATGTTGTAGAATATATCTCTTTCAATAGATGTAACCAAACAATCATTCATCAAATTATCTCTCATTCGGTTCCTTAAACAATTTTTAACAATCATCATTGCTGAAATAGTCCTTTGAACACTTGCAATTGCAATAGGTAATATTGAAGCCAATTTAACCATTAGAAAGACAAGTGGATAAACAATATCCTTCTTTGTCTCCACCAACTTCTCAGCAAGTTGACCAAACTCTTTAATACTCAAAAATTCAGAATTAGAGTGCATATCCATAATATAAATTTCAAGTTGACTGTCAAGCCCCATAATATCCACAGATGACAAACTCAAGAGGAAAAAAGTGATCAAAACGAATCAATTTTTCTTTATTAAAAGCAGCAAAAGAGTCATTTGGGTTGAGACATAATGCACAAAGAAGTAACTCCGTGTTAATCTTGGTAAACCAGTTGTTGAGCTCTTGAAGTTGTTTATCTATAACAACATTGAATATGTCAACTCGATAATGATGCACATTTGAGACACCAACTACTTTACGTCTTGATCTTCCAGGAGGTGCATAATTACCATCCATGCTAGGAACCAAAATGCTATATTTCTCACAAAAAAAAAAGGATTTCATGTAATAAAGGATCCCATCCATCATGTCTCATCATTTGTAGCCTTTGTTTACATATTTTAACTAACTCCATACCATTAACTATGTCGTGATCCTTTTTTTGTAAAGACTTTGACAATTCATTTGTAATACCTAGCACATTTATCATCAAATGTAAGTTGAATATGAAATCAAATGATTGAATCATTTGCAATAAGAATTGTGCTTCCACCCTTTGGTTAGAAATCAAACCATTATCACCAACATTTTCAAATACATTAATCACATAAGGGAACAAAATAATTAAGTTGAGCAATGCACCATAATGCGAGCCCCATCTAGTATCACCGGCATGTTTAAGACTAATTTCTTGGTTAATCCTTTTCCACTTGCAAGTTCATCATTTTGTAGTGCCTTAAAAACTCTAGCAGCTTGACTTTCTCTAAAAATATCATACCTCTTACATGAAGCTCCAACAACATTAAGAAAACAACCAACATTCTGAAAAATTGAAACAACTAAATCCTCATTTTTTGCAACTGCTACAAGAGTTAATTGAAGTTGATGCGCAAAGCAACGAATATAAAAGGCGAACTCATTTTCCTTCAAATCAAACTCTTCAAGACATTAAATTCACCCCTCATATTGCTAGCCCCATCATAACCTTGTCCACATAATATTGAACACTTAATCCATGCTTAGAGAATATAGACTCAATTTCTTTTTCGAGTGATAATACAATAGTGTCAGAGACATGAACAATAGCTAAAAAGCATTTAACAGTAGAACCTTTATTGTTCATGTAACACAAAACAAGGGTCATTTGTTCTTTATTTGAGACATCACAAACTTCATCTACTAAGATTACAAATAAATCATCTCCTAACTCATTAATAATCACCTTTGTTGTCTCACTTGCTGCAACACTTATAATGTCATTTTGAATATCATGAGTTATCAATTTTAGATTGTTAGTAGCATTCTTCAAAAAAGCACTATTGATACCTTCATTATGCTCACCAAGAAAATGCAAGAGTTCAATAAAGTTTCCTTGATTGTTTGATTCTTTGGATTCATTATGACCACGAAATGGTAGCCATTATAGTAAAAGAAATCGAAGACAATCTACTGAAGAAGTCAAGCTTATGCGATATTCACTTCGAGCCTGATTTCCTTGCTTAATCAAAATAGATTGAATATTTTGATTTTGATTCATCAGGTCTTGACATTTTCTATAAGCTTAATTATGGCCATTATTGAGACTGCCAGTATAAGTTCTCAATCTTTCTTATCCAATTTATAAAACCTGCAATGACAAATGAGTCTACACTCCCTTGCTTTCTAATATCTGGTTTAAAAAGATAACAATATAGATAGAATGCAGCATATTTGGCTATGCTATATTCTAACCAACTGCCATATTCATCAACTGAACTTGGATTAAATCGACGCAACACATTTTCAATGCTTGTTTGTAGAAATTTCTGATTACGTGGTTGACAAGGTTCCTTTTGTAGGTATGCTCTTCTTACTTTATCTTAATCATTAGGATGATAAGTTAAAATTTGAGGACGAAGTCTTGGATCCGCAGGTAGATCTTTTAAAACAACTTCAACATGAGCTTGCTATGAAAATTGTTAAGTTACTTGAGTTTTATCATTACTTTCTAGAATTGAACTTGATTCATCTGACAATGATTTTCTTTTAAAGTAATTTTCCATTCTCTAACATTGAAAAATTATCAAAAGATTAATGATAACTAATGTGATCATAATAAGATATATTAATATGAAAATTTTGATTATAACCATATAAACATATTAATCATGATTTAAAACATATTTGATGAAAATGGAACAAGATTAATTGATAAATGGAAGAAACTAATCAATGAAGAAATATAATCTACAAAAAAAACACACACAAACAAACAACCTACTCAAAATCTTTCTCCAATATCCAAAATGAGATTGTTATCTTTGTGACCAAATTTATAAGCTAAACAAGCAAGAGATGCCTAGTTCCCCCACATGTTAAGTCACTAGCATTAGCAACACCTAATAGCTTTGGGCCTTGGCCTTTGTCCATTTCTCTCTTCTTTAGTTCTTTTGATTCTTTTTCCCACCATGTAAGTCAGTAAGTGGTTGGCTTGGAGTTTTGCCTTGGTTCTCCACACCATTAATTTTGATTTAATCCCATTAACTGAATTAATTGATTACATTAAACGAATAATTCACATCACATGATGCCATGATTCACATCAAGTCTCTTCATCAAATTTCACTAAAGAGCTTGATGATAAAAAAAAAACCCCCAAATAATTCCACTAATTCAACTTTGACAAAAACTAGAAGTCAAGGACTAAGTTTCTAGACAATGTCATCATCAAAGAATGTAATTTGTATTATTGTATAAGACATTGTGAGTCTTGAGACTATCTTTTGATATAAATTCATTAAAATAAAAGGAGAACATTGAACATTGGAAATTATAAAACATTGTATAAGACATTGTGACTATCTTTGCAATTTGCAAAGCACCAACACATGTTACACATCAAACAAATATCCAAACAAATCTAGCAACAAACATTTAACATTGGAAATTATAAAAAAAAATTCAAAAATAAAACAAGAAACCATAGCCGGTAGGCCATAAAAAAAAATAGAATGAAAATTATGAAATCATGGAGATTAGGGTTTTACCTAAGGTTAAAATATGGATTATATGGAGGAGGCAGTTAGCAATCAAAGAAAGCACTAATTAGGAAATGGTGAAGAGTGCTTCCATCACTCTCAGAAATCAAATGGTGGTGGTCTCGACCGTTTGGTTTGGTGGGTGGCTTGATGAAATTCTTTTGAAAGAGCTTTAAACTTTAGAGACTTAGAGCTTAAGTGGAAGGGACTAGGGAGAGAAAGGCTAAATAGAAAGATAGAAAAGAAAGCTCGAGATTTGGGAAAGAGTAAAGACTAAAATAAATGTTACCTTTTTTTAAAATCATATTTATATTATATTATTATAATATTAATATTATATATACATATTATTTCTATATTAAAAAGAAAACTTGGGATTTGGGAAGGAGTAAAGAGGCTACTTTTTCCAAAATAAGCTTTATATTATATATATATATATATATATATATATATATTATATTGGATGGATGAAATCTATCTCAAAAGACTAAAGTTGACCCCAATATTTCAAAATAATGGGGGCCAATCTACTATTTTTAAATAACATATATATATAATTATAAGTTTTGAAAATTTTTGTGGGGTTATCTGACCCCATAAAAAATATATATATAAATTTTGAAAGGTCATCAAACTATACCTATATTTCACTTAAGACACCAAACTTGAATTTTTATCTTTTTGCCCACCATACTTCAATTTGATTTTAACGAGAGAATACTCAAGGGCTTCTGATGAGAAACGACAGACGTGGACATTGGATAAGCAACGTGGAGAAAATTTCGCAAGAATATGCTAATGTGGACTAGCCATGTCATCCCCTAGGGCTACATCATCTATCCAAGTGCCATTAAATTTTATGCTAACATTACTCTTAGGGTGTCGTGGCTAGTCCACATCAACATATGACGTGTCTAAATGCCTCCACGTGGCTTATACGGTATCCACATTAGACATTTCTTATGGAAATCAGTCAAATACCCTTCTGTTGAAATCAAATTGAAGTAGAATGATCAAGAATATACAAATTAAAGTTTTTACTTAAATGAAGTTTCTTCTTTTTTTATGATGGCAGGATATTGGGAATACACCTACAAGTGTTTGCCAAAAAACGACAAAAACTACCTCCAATAATGTTTTCATATATGTCTCCTTATTTTTTGATGAGTTACAACTCCAAAATAATTTGTTTCAATTTTTTTTTCTTGACAGAAGAGAAGTACTCAAGCTCCTGAACCAGTAAATGTGTTAGTTGGCAGTACTGCAGCTGCCAATGAACCAAGTCAGCCTCCTGATTTCATAGATACATAGCAATCTCAGACAAGGCAAACCAAGCAATATGATCTACTGCACAATACCACATCAATCTCCACTTGCAAATAGGGTTTCTTCCTCAGTCACGGGTGGTAAGGAAATGGAGTGTTTTGATGGCAAAATCAACTAACATGCTTATGTAGTACTATTAATGGTTTTTGTTATGAACATTGCTATCAGTTGGCATACTTGTTAATGTTTTTATTATGAACTTTGTTTTCAATTGGCAAACATGTTGATGGTTTTTACTATGAACTTTGTAAGCATTGATATTTTTTTATTGGTTTGATTGAACAAGTTGGCTTTTGAATGTGAATTTCATTGATTTATTTGTGTCCATGTTTTATAATGATCAGGTCATGCCGGGTGATTTGTTTATGTCTAGGTTATAAAATGTGATTCTTATGCATGATGAATTGTTTATGTACAAGGTTTAAATCATTCATTGTCTTTTGAATGTGAATTGTCCAACAGTCAATTGTCCAAGTTTTGAATTGGTCAATCAAATGTAAATTGTCCAGGTCAACCTGAAGTTTGTGGATCAAATATTTACAAATGTGAACCGTCTAGATTTTAAATTGGTCAATCAAATATTCCCACAAAACTTGCAGGTTTGTGCAATGGCTTTTAAATTGTCCCGATTTATGTGCAGGTAAACATGCAGATTTGTGTGCAATTTCAATTTTATTTGATTCTGTAAGTTTTTGCATTTGCAAGTTTATGTGCAGGTTTACACAATCAATTGTCCTGGTTTTAAATTGTTCAATGGCTTTCAAAAGATTAACAAAATTTGCAGATACACAAACCTGCACATTTACACAATTATTTACACATTTACACAATCATTTACACATTTAAATTTTATTACACATTCAAATCATAACTAACCCCGTATTTTCACACAATCAGTTACACATTTAAATTTTATTATCCATTCAAATTATAACTAAACCTGCACATTTACACGCATTTGATGAACAACATAAACACATAAAAATTTCCCTAACAGATACAAAGCAAACAAAAAATTTCCCTTGCCCTTCCAATGAAGTTCCTCTCTTGTCTTCTACTTCTTACTCCATTGGTAGGATGATACCCTTACCCCAAAATTCCATCTCCTGTCAGCCCTTCCTCATCTCAATACCCAACCCTAAATTTGAGTTTTAGTAGGGAGAGTCAGCAATAATAGCCTAAGGAGATGCCTTTGGCTAGCAGCCTTGGTATGTCCTAATTTGGACATTAGGGTCGGCTTATCATCCCCCTTCCAAAAGAAAAAGGTGATGACAAGGTAATGATGAGGTAGCAAGCTTAAAGGCTATTGTATTGGACTGCCACATCAGAGGGTGATGATTTTAATATGCTTTGCTGGTAGCCATCTCAGCATTATCGCCGGAAACAACCTTGAAACATGCATATGTGGCCTTGCGTGTGCCCGGGGCAAACTTCTATGGCCGTCATGTTACAGTTTGTGACAATAGAGTTATATTAGATGGATGATACCTATCTCAAAAGACTAAAGTTGACCCTAATATTTCAAAATAATGGGTACCAATCTACTATTTTTAAATAATATATATATACAATTAAAATTTTAGAAAACTCACATGTTTATGACCATTGCAAACTCACATGTTGAGGTAAAAATTTTGAAAGGTCATCGAACATACCTATATTTCACTTAAGACACCAAACTTCAATTTTTATCTTTTTGGTCATCGTACTTCAATTTGATTTCAAGGAGAGAATAACCGAGGGATTCCGATGAGAAATGACAGACGTGGATATTGGATAAGCAACGTGGAGAGCATTTCGCAAGAATATGTTGACGTGGACTAGCCATGTCACCCCCCGAGAGCCACATTATCTATCCAAGTGCCATTAAATTTTATGCTGACACATTAATCTTAGGGTGACATGGCTAGTCCACATCAACATACGACATGTCTAAATGCCTCCACGTGGCTTATCCGGTGTCTACATTAGACATTTCTTATGGAAATCCGTCAACTACCCTTCCGTTGAAATCAAATTGAAGTAGGGTGATCAAGAATATACAAATTAAAGTTTGGTATCCAAATTGAAATATGAGCATAATTTTATTATCTCTTAAGATTGTTACCCCTCACATGTTGGGGGTACAGTACTACATCCCATATTAGTTGAAAAATCTGACAAATTGATAGTTGTCTAAAATATATATATATATATGTATACATTTTATATACTATTCATGTATTTTCATTGAATCAATGCCCGTTTTATGAGTTAATTGGTTTTACAGTAGTACTTTTACAACACACAACATGAATAGTACATGCATGCAGTCCGCACGGTATCGACATGATCAGTCCATAACGCCAAGCGACCGCATAACCCGTCCAAAAAGCTATGTGACCTTCATGCGCCCGCATGGAGGCTGCATGAACCCCTAGTTTGCCAAAAGCTTATTTTTGTGACTCATGCGGCCTCCACGAACTCGCATAGGTCCCTCGCGCTTGAGGAAATATAAAAGGATGAAGTTTGGGTTTTGGAAGGGTTTTGGCCACCATTCAACTCCACACACTTCCATTTCGAAATCTTTTTGGGAGTAGACTCCTTTAGGGCTCAAATTGAAAAGAAAGAAAGATAGATCTCAAGGGATACATCCCTAGAGCTTCAACAAAGAGAAAATCAAAGCAACTCTGCATTGTGGGAATTCTTGGAAGGGAGCGTTATTGGGATCTAACGAGCTTCTCCACTACGGATAGGGAGTTTCACCATGGGCTCGTATGTTTTTCATATATATTTTGTGATTTCCTTTTCATTCATGTCAAACTAAACTCCCAAGCCTACCAAGCATCGTTGAACTATGAGAGGATGACTTTATATGGATGACTACTTTCTTTATTAATGCATGTTGACTTGTTTCTCGGGTTTAATCCATGTAGCTTCATGTTTAATCTACAATGGAAGCATTTTGTAGGTTAATTTTGAATTGTATGTATAAAGCTGGATATTTGCATGTACTAGGTCATTTATAGATTATAAAGGGGTTCATTGTATTTTCACACCAGAGTTTCCACATATTGATAGCCTCCCACATTAGGGTTTTACCCTAGGTTTAGAAATTCCTTGCACCTAATGCAATCGTAGGGGTATCCAAGAGTCAAAACCCATATGGAACTAGCGTTATTCATCAAAGGTTATTTTCTCTTTATATCATCATTGTATCGTTAGTACCCCCAAGGATATCCTTGCCCGAGGCCTATTTCATTCATAGAGACCTCATCTCATTTGAGTCGTTTGGTGGCATTTGTTATTTGTTTATTTTAGTTTCAATTAAGGCATCACTCTCTTGATTGGTAGACTAAATAGTGATATGAAAAAAGTAATAGTACTTCTTGAGACCCTAGAGATATGACTCTCTCACAATCACATGCGGGGGGAATTTATTACCTGATGACTCACGCATTTGCAGCTAGGAGAGTGACATTGCTCACCCCTTTCATCACATACAATACTTTATCATTTGTTTTTCATGAAATATGAGTGATGACGATTATAATACAAAAGCCAAATTTAATATTGGGTTATGGGGCAACTACATAAATCTGAATAATAAATCTCATTAACTTATTAAGTCGGAATGTATAAGGATTTTCTTTCCTATGTCCTATAAAAAGATAAGAGAAGTGTCAAGATAAAAGTTCAGGATTGTATTCATAGTTTAAAAAGGCTTTTGAGGTGTATGCCTTAAAGCCTGCCTCAACACGAGGCGGATGAAAATAGCCCCGTTTGAGGTGTATGCCTTAAGGCCCACCTCAACGCGAGGCCGATGAAAATAGCCCCGAGGCATGCACCTTTCCTTTACTATTCAATGCTTACTCCTTTTCTATATGAGATTGTACGCCTTGAGATGTTACGCCTCTAAGTGCAAGAGGTGCACGCTTTAATTAGTTGGGTTATCAAATATGGATTAATCTGTATTAAAAAAAAACCTATATTGGTTTTAGGATTTTTTTAAAAAAAACATTAAAATTATTAAAGAAATAAAAAAATAGAAGAGAGATACTAGACTAGTCGCGGAGCGGAAGAAAAGAAGCAAGGGAAAAAAAAGGAAGAAAAAGAACTTGCATCACTCATGATAATTCTTTTATCATATTATAAACATTTTTTAGGTATAGAAAAAGACCAACATAGCATTATTTAATGCTGAAAAATCTCAATGGGAAGAAGTTGAGGTTGTTGACGTTGAAGATAAAGAAGATAACAATAATTTTATGAAAATTTTTGCTAATGATAAGAAGTAGTGAATGATGGTGGTGTCTATGTTATATTTTTGGTGAACAATTACGAAATAATTATAAAATAAATTTAAATCAAAAACTATAAAAAATTACCGATAACAAATCTTTTTATTATGAATTTTATGATATTTTATTACCTCATACTTATTTTCATTGTTTTAGATTTTTTTCTTTTTTTTTTTAATTTAAATTGAAGCTTACACCACATCTCACAAAGCTAAAAGGCCTTAGATACGTCTTTGGTTTTTTTAAAAATGGTTTAATTGCTATACAGGTCCCTGTAATTATGTACTTTCTGCCCTTTAAGTCCTTGCAATATTTTTAGGTACAATTAAGTCTTCATATTTAGTCTAATTGGATCATTTTAGTCCGTGGTGTAAATGGATAAGTGTAAATTGCAAGGACCTAATTGTACCTAAAAATATTGCAGTTGACTAGAACAACCCAACTCGACCAAATATGATGACTTAATTGTACCTAAATATATTAAAAGAAAAGTACACAATTATAGGGACCTGTACGGCAATTAAACCTTTAAAAATTGATTGCATTGAAAAGAGAGAATTAAGTACATTGCTAATTATAAAACCAAAGTACCAGCATGGTAGACTCGAAAAGTTTACGACAACAAACTCAATGAATCTTCTCTAAAGGCAATTCCCGGAAGTACTCAATGATTCTGATCCAAAATGTCTACATTGAAATACTAAACAATGGCATCACCTTAATAGACAAGTTCAACAGTCTAAAAGAGTAATATGTTGTGTAGCAGCCCCCTTCATCCTTGATAACAAAAGCCCTCTAGCCCCAAAAGCCCTGGTCTTCCACTGGTGTTCTCGTTCGCCCCCTCTTGCCATGGCAAGCGGGGATCGGCGGCCACCCTCCACCTCCCAGCAGTCTCAGCATCAGTCTTGGGCACAAGTTGCCTCCTCCCTTCGTCAATCTACTGACAATTCCCCACTTTATAACCCTCACATCCTCCATAAGATCAAAGAGCCCACTACTGATTTTGTTCGGCTAGACAATGACGCCATTCTCAAAGCTGGTAGGCGCTTCCAATTCACTCTTTATGGAAAACTCTTTGGCAAGCCACCCCAATTTTCTCAGGTCAAGACTGATCTCCTTTCCAAATGATCCTGCTTTGGTGAAGTCCTTATTTCGGACCTACCTAACGGATTTTTGCTGATCCGTTATCCTTCACATGAGGTTATGGAACACATTCTTTTGGACGGGCCGTGGTCTGTGAATGGAATCATTCTCCAACTGTCACAATGGAAACCTTTCTTTGAACCATCCTTTGCAAAGCTTAGCACCGCTGCCATTTGGGTTCAGTTTCATAACCTCCCTGTTAAATTCTGGGATGGAGACACTCTTGAGTCCATCTCTAGCCATCTGGGTATTCTGCTCAAGATTGATGAATTAACTATATCTCTGACCCGATCCAAGTTTGCTCGGGTCTGTTTGGAGATTGATCTTGCTAAGCCTCTTAGTCAGGGATTTTGGCTTGGAGATGATGTTCACCGGGTCTTTGTTGTTGTCCAGTATGAACGTTTGCCAATTTTTCTGTTACAATTGTGGGTTAATTGGACATGGTAGCAACTCCTGTTCTTGTTCAGTGACGTCTGGAGCTAGTAGTAGTCCTCCGCCTCCTTGTTCCAAGGAACAGATGGTGGTCGACTCTACCCTGGTTTCACCCGTCAACGATCAGAGAATCGACGATATTGCCGCTGATCCTGTCCATCCTATTCATCCTCCGGAGACGGACTTCGGTCTGTGGATTTTGGTTTCCCGGCGGCATGGCGGTGCACGAGGACACGGAGGAGGCTCCCGGGTCCCATGCATGTCCCCGAACACCGCAGCCGACCCATGCCCCGATGTTGCCAATTCTCGAGGCGCTGCCTCCCGCAGCTTTCCAGTGGGGGTGGGAAGGGTGGCTTCAGAGTAGGCGCTCTCCTATTCCCCATAATGTGTTTCCATCTCTACCGGATACTGAACAGTCGCCTACGTAGGACCAATCCAATCTTAGCTTATCTGATCCGTTCGCCCATTCCAACAATCCACAGGATCTGTCTCTTTCCCGAGGCCCTGAGATGTTCTCTCCCTCAAATTTATTGAAAAACCCCTCCTCTCACGTCCGCCTAGAATTGCCGCCCATCCCATCCACTAGTAACATCTTGGCTCTGCAGCCATCTCCACCCATTAACCCTTCTTTAACTTTGCCGCCCACATTACCCAATAACTCCTCTTTATCCTTGCCGCCCACACTGCCCATTAAATCCCCTTTAACCTTGCCGCCCACTTTATCCAATAACTCCACTTTAACCCCACCGCCCATTCCACTTATGCATTCCACTACTTCACTGCCTCCTACTGCCTTTTCCCGATCTAAATCCCCTCCACCTGTCCTTCGGTCTTCCATCTTGCCTTCCATCCCGCCCTCTCTTCACATTGTTTCCCCTCCGTCTTACTCCATGACTGTGAGCAAAGTCTGTGATGCTCTCAATGTGGGTGACATGGAAGAGGACTCTAGTGAGGATGATGACTATTTGGATGACGAAGACAATGATGAAGATGATGCGATGTCAGGAGATGATGGGCCTGATGACAATATGACTCTCAATCAATATCAAGTAGAAGCTAGAAGAGAATCACTAGTTAGAAAAAGCTCTCACACTATCGATCCCTCTCAGAAAAAGGGGAGAATGGAATCGGTTGATCCTGGAGTCGGTTCTAGCCACTCTTATCATATGGACTAATCTATCTTCCTTCAGGGAGTCTCTTGTCACCTCTTTTTAATTGTTGGACCATGATTTACGCTAATATCGTTTGTTGGAATTGCAGGGGTATTTTGGCCCGGGACACCTCTTCCCGTATTCTTCGTCTCATTCGCGTTTATAAGCCTCTCCTGGTTAGCCTCGTTGAAACCAGAGCCAACTCTGATAGAATCGACCGTTTTTCAAACAAGATTTTGAGAAACTAGGACTGGGCGGCCATCTTGGCGGATTGATATTCTGGTGGTATCTTGGTCCTTTGGAATAAATCTATCGGTCAGGTTACTCCTATAGCTGTTTCTAGAAGGGCTCTGCATATTATTATTACCATTAACCCCACTAATAGCATTCTTGTTTCAGTGGTTTACAATTCCTCTCGTTTTCGCAAGTAGTGTGTCCTTTGGCATGAGCTTTCCAAAATTACCCCTTTGCAGCTTCACTGGCTTATTTTGGGAGATTTCAACTCCATTCTCCACATAAATGAGCACAGGGGTGGTTCTTATGCTTATTATGATCGCAAGGCTCGATTTTTTTTCAGATTTTGTTGAAAATAATAACTTAATCGATCTCAACAGTACTAGTCCCCTGTTCACTTGGTGCAATAATCAATCTGGTATAGCCCGTAGATGGGCTAGACTGGATCGATGTCTTGTTAACTTACAGTGGACCAATATTTTTCATACTAATAACCTTAAGCATCTTAACCGTGCGTTTTCTGACCACTCTCCTCTTTTTCTCTCTTCTTCCTCCCGTTCTTGTTCTAAGAAAAGCTTGTTTAGGTTTGAGAATTTCTGGTTAGATTATACGGGGTGCCACGATGCGGTTTATGATGCCTGGTATCATAACCCTCAGGGTAACCCTATGCACTCTTTTACTCACCTCCTTTCTCGCACCCGTTTTAAACTCACGCATTGGCATCGGCTCGGTGTCAATAAGCTTGAGTCTTGCTTGTTGGATACTGAAGCTAATATTAGTCGCCTAGAGTTTTCTGATCTATCTCCCAATTCCCAATCCCTACTTTTGGACCAATATGCTAAACTTGCTGCTCTTCAGCGTCAGTCTAGCAACAAATGGGCTCAACGGGCCCATTTAGATTGGGTCAAGAGTGGGGATACCAATTCTAAGTTTTTTCATTCTACCACTCGTCTTCGTTCGTACTTTAATTCCATTGCTCAGGTGGCGGATCTTCATGGTAACATTCACTCTGATCAATCAAGTATTGAGCATGTTTTCCTCAACTTTTATAAAGATCTCTGGTCCTCCGGCTCTGATCGTTCCCCTAATGTCTTCAACTCCCTTCCGATTAACCTCCCTCACATTTCTGACTCTCAGGCCATCGACCTTATTCGGGAGGTAACCGCTAAAGAAGTGTATGATACTATTCTTGACCTCCTTTCTGGTAAGTCCCCTGGTCCTGATGGCCTTAACGTTGAATTTTTTCGCAATTTTTGGACGGTAATTGGCGATCATCTCGTCTCTGCCATTCGGTTTTTCTTCGATCATTCTATCATGCCGTCCTCTTAGGGTATAACTTACATTATTCTTGTCCCTAAAAGAGATAGACCTATGTCAATTTCTGATTACCGGCCGATTTCCTTGTGCAATGTTTGTTTTAAAATTATCACTAAAATTCTTGCCAATCGGCTTAAGACTGTTCTTCCTTCTTTAATTGGCCGTGAGCAAACCGGCTTTGTTTCTGGTCATAGTCCTTTTCATAACATTATTGCGGTGTAGGAGATTGTTCACTCTATGGATAATGACACCAAGACCCCCCCTAGGATGCTAATCAAGTTGGACATTGAGAAGGCTTATGATACTTTGGACTGGAGTGCAATTCTTGCCGTGCTTTCCAAAATGAATTTCCCTACAACTTGGATCTCTTGGATTCAGGCATGTCTCACTTCTAGCTCTTTCTCTCTGGTTATTAATGGTAACCCTTCCCCTTGGTTTACTTCTTCCCGTGGTCTTAGGCAAGATGACCCTATCTCTTCTTACCTTTTTATTTTGGTATCCCAGATCCTCACCTCTATGCTTAATTTTGGCCTCGCTAGTAATTTAATTCCAGGTTTCAGCTGTAACCTTTCCTATAATTTTAATCACTCAATGTATGCGGATGATCTCATCTTGATTACTTCGGCCACTCGACATGCAGCCCGTAACATCAACCTCTGTTTAGCTAAATATTATCACCTCACTGGACAACAGCCTAACTTAGTCAAGTCCCAAGTCTTTTTCCCTCACTGGTGTAACAAGTTCATTCAGAAAAGGATTTGTTCTATCCTTAACCTTACTTCAGCTTTCTACCCTTTTAAGTATCTTGGCATCTTAATCTCCCCTAAGAAAATTGTTGTCGCCGCTTTTAGACCTCTGATTGACAAAATTAAGCATACATGCAATAGGTGGTCCAACTTTCATCTCTCTGCTGCAGCTAAAACAATCTTGATCAACTCCAGTTTGCTTTCTATCCCCATTTACACTCTATCAGTTTATCCTATCCCTGACTCCATACTTTCCGAGATCACTAAAGTTGTTAGAAAATTCTTCTGGAACCGGTATGGCAATGGAAAGGGCATCCATAATGTGTGCTGGCAAATTGTTAATGATGGTAAGGCTGAGGAGGGGCTTGGTGTTAGAAATTTATCCATTGCTAAGCACTCCCTGATGGCTAAGCATATATTTAAGTATCTTAATTATGATGCTGCCATTTGGGTGGATATCCTGTTGTTGAAATATGGCAAGATTAACTTCTGGAAAGATCCCGCGCCGGCCAAGTGCTCTTGGTTCTTCCGTGGTCTTTTTAATTCTGCTGTGCACATTAAATCCCAGTGTAGGTTAATTAGCATCAATCCCTCCACAACATCTTTACTTTGGGATCCTTGGTGCTTCGATGTTCCAATTGCTTTTAAACCTACTTATGTTAATGTCAATGCTATTGCGGATGGAGATTTTTTATCTTTTTCTAACCTTATTGTGGATGACCAGTGGAATTTTGCTAATCTCAGCATGTTGTTCGGTTCTAACAATGTTTATAATGCAGTGAATTCCTCTTCTATTGATTCTGCTTCTACTAATCAGTGGGCCTAGAATTCTTATTCGGGTGGTCATAATCTAGCAGCAACCGTATATCATCATCTTAATTGTAAAACCTCTGGCGAGGGTTGGCTTGGCTGGAATATCGTTTGGCGTATTTACTCTGCCCCACGCGTCAAGCACTTTCTCTGGCTTCTTTTGCATGGTCGTCTTTCCACTTCTGATTATCTGTACCGTTTGAATATGGGCCCTGATAGGCCATACATTTTGTGTGGTCTTACACAGGAGACGATTGATCATCTATTTTGCTTTTGTCCTAAGGTTATGCCTATTTGGGCATTGATTAGCAGCAAAATTGGTAAGAATATCACCTTTCCTTGCGGGCTCCAAGCAGGTTCTTGGATTACTGATGGCTATTATAATTTGCATGAAATCTCTGTTATTACTGCCACTGCTTGGTTTGTCTGGAAATCGAGATGTGATGCCATCTTCTGTAACATCAATCCTAATTCTACAATTATTGTTTGTAGAACCTTGGCTCATGTTCATGATTTTTTAGTTAGCCGGACGAATCTTCTTAGCCAACGGCTCATCTTGAACAATTTTTCTTTTTTGGATGGGCAATTTCTATTCATCAGTTCCTGCTTCAACCAGTGCTCCAAGGTTTGTTCCTCAGGATTCTCTAGTGTCTCTTCTAACTTCGTTGTCTCCATTGCAGGCTGTTTCCCCCAGCATACTGATAACTTCATTTCTCACAACCTGCTTGCTTTGGAGACCGCTCTTCAAGCTGCTCGGGATAATCGCATCAAAATTCAAACATATATTCACTGTTGATGCCTCCTTTTGTCACATTATCAAGAAGCCGGATGTTACCTTAAATTGGAATTTCAAAGCTCAGCTTTCCAATATTTTGATGCTCTTCAATCTGCATGGTCGTCCTAATGTTCATGTCATCCCTGGTTCCTGGTTAATTCCTGCTAGATCGTTGGCCACTTTTGGTTTTAATGACTCTTCACTCAACCTTTTCCTCTTTGGAAGAGACCTCCCATATTGGATTATGAAGTCCTTTAATGTTTCAGAATTTATGTTCTAGTTTGTTGTTTGTCCCCAGCCGTTCTTTTCTTTATATTTTCTTTTGTTTTTATTCCTTGTTCCCAGTCTTTTCTTTCCTCTGTATGTAGTTTTTTCTTCCTAATAAATTAGCCCTATTTTCAGGGTTCTTTCAAAAAAAAAAAAGAAAAAAAAAGAGAACCATTAAGAAAGAACAAGGTTGCTGAGATATTCATCCTTTCTTTTTCATTTTCTTCACTTCTGTCTTTTAAGGCGCAAATAATTTAAGGCATGCAGAAACATGAGAAAAGCAGTTATAAGGATATCACATTATTTTAATTACTTCAACACAATGAAATCAAAGTTAGTAAGCTCCTAGTTAACTTCAAAATGAGGCTATAAAGACCTGCAGTTGTACATTCAAGTAAAAGTTACAAATGTCTTTATATGCATGTTTAGAATCTTTACATATAAATCTGCATATCTTTCAACCACAAACGACAAGCAAATATTCAAAACTAAATCATAAAATGGGTAATAGGCTGCATTTACCCAAATAATTCAGTCTTTCTATATAAAGAGATACCTCCATCACCTTACCTCTATGGCTGCATGTACCCCCCTCAAAGAGATGATGCATCTAATCTATCAAGATTCATGGTATATTTATCCTTGAGATCCATATTCTTTGTGGTTCTTCTCACACTGTTTGACATTCTTTTTTATTGAACAAGAAGAAACTGAAATTTACATCTGACACTTCCAGATTTTCATTTCAAGATTGGTTCAGTCAATGAACATTGTCATATAATCTCCTCACTAACAGTTACATTCACAATCAATTCACAAATAAATGGCAAACAGAAAAGGAAGATTCGGTCTAAAAAATATAGTGATAATAATAATTGCTTCTGCTAAGCACCTTGAGTAAGTTATTATAAACAGCACTGATTACAAGACCTTTAACAAAAATATGGTAATGATGACTGATGGACCAGTCATGAATTTAGTTAGTATGACTAGTACTTCACATGTTTATCCTCTAAATAATACCCTACTTCTGCAAATGAGTAAAGGCAAAATCAAATAGGCTATAGCAATCAGATTCAAGTCTAATGAATTTGATTCAATTCCTACCAAAGTCAATTTTTGATTCAGGAAAGTATTTGCACACCATAATTCCTCATCAATTAAATTATCGGTTAGACATTTACAAGATTAATTCACATGTCTTCTCACTTAAAAGTCAAGCCAACAAATCTCACATGAAAATCCTATCAAAGCTAAATTAAAATACATTCCCCAAGGATAGTGCTCTTATTTTAACATAATCAGATATCCAGATTATGCATAGAATATTTCAATGAACCATCAAATATCAATGTTCTATCTAGAAATAGTTAATATATAGCTCACAAAATTTTAAAATCAAATGCAAATATCAACATAGATAGTTAGCTTTAAAATAAAGAACAATTATAAGGTGTTTCCACCAAGAAGTATGAAAAACCATGGAGCACTGATTTGCCTGCTCATTGAATTCATCAAACCACCTCCACAAAGGGGTTTTGTGAATTCACTAAACCATGCTTCGCAGCTCACAAAGAATAGAACACTATTGGTTGGAAAAATGTTGATTGGGAAGTTGAAAAAGAAGCTTCGGCTGAAAAAAAAAATTGGAAACTGAAGACAAAATTGAGATTTTATATCTTTTATGCTGATCATTCACCTTAATGACACTGTGAATGTTTTAAGTCAAATCTGAACCTGATCTTTGAAACAAGAATCCAATGGAGTTACATTCAAGTTGTATTTCTCTCAGCTGTGACTTCTGTAATTCTGAGATTAAAAATCTCCACATCTCTAACTCACTGACAGAATTTAAAAATAGCAGTTAACAAGTACAGGATTGCATAGAAAGTAAAAACCAACAGTATGTTAAAATTAGTAAGACAAAGCTGAAAGAAGTTCTGCATGGTAAAGACGACAAACAATAAGAATAGATCTCAAATTATAAAAAGAGCATTAGGTTGAAATTTTCTTAGACATTGCTAGTAGAAGAATAATCTATTTGTTCCTCAATAGGTGTCAAATGTTTCCAAAGCTCAACATCATCAATAAAAAAGCAAAAATGGTGGAAGGAAGAGCAAAGGCACAAAGGTGTACATGAAGCATTTGATCAATCCAAGATCAACATGAAATCATTCACAATAAAAACACTTCAAATTGCTGTTTAAGACTACAATAACAATAAGAAGAATGTGAATATGTTTATATAAGACTCAATTAAAAACCCATCCAACTAACAGAGCAGTGAAAATGCCTATCAAACAATATGCAAAAGACAGACTGGATGAATTATGAATCACATATAAAAGCAATCGAACATATTAAGAATCAAACACTATTGCATTTAATACATTAAGGATCAAACACTAGCCATCCATAAGGAGCTATTTGACAAAAACTAAAGTATTTCTCTACAAGCTAATCATATCCTTCTATTATATTGAGTTCTGCAACAGCCGCAAGTATAACATTAGATGGATATAGTACAGAAGTTGCAATATTTCAGAAGCTTATATGTACCTCATTTTACAAAGCCAAGCGTCCAAAACGTCTGAGTGGTTCAAAGGGTCAGCTGCTCCATATCTTTCGTGCTTTTCCACATGCTTTCATTCCTGGGCGATCTCTCTTCAAGCTGTTCTTCACTAGGATTTGTCCGTGCATTAGAGCTTGCTTCCTCCACTTCTGAAGAGCCGGGCCTTTCAGTCAGGAACTGCTCCCAGAAGACATCATTCACTCTTCCCGTAGCAGCAAGAGCAGGAGGAGCAGCGGGAGCATGATTATTACTCTGTTGATTTTCCCCAGAATCACCAAGATTATCCTGATTCTTCCTAATTTCTCTACTAAAACCCTCATCTCTTTCTTCATTGCTCATCCTCAGTACACTGCCATTTCCAGCACTATGCTCCTCCAAACTCATAGTCCTGCTCGGAAACTGATTCGAATCCACTTGCATTGAAGAAGATGCAAGAGTGAGATTGAGATGGCATGGCATGAGCCCATCCCCATCCTCAACCGTGCTTGAGAATAAAACACTCTTCCTCGAACAGAAGGAGGTGCCAGTGTCAGAGAGCTCAACGGTCTCAGGCACTAATGGGAGACCCTCAATCATCACTTTCTCATGCTGTACTGGGCTCTCCTGATCCTCATTCGAGCTATGCGTGCAGGCAGACACCAGATTGCAATCAGAGATTGCCGGGGAGAGCTCCAACTTCAACTTATCACTAAAATATCTATGAAAAACATGCCCGACAACTTCATTCTTCGAAGTAGTACTGTGATCATCATAGTAACTATTATCATTGGGCAGCCTTCGCTTCTTGTGAATCGCCGAGAAGTCCATGGACCCAGCAACAGCCATCTTCACAAGAGTTTCCATAAAAGTAGGGTTTTGAATGGCTCTTTGGATGAAAGAGATCATCTTCTCCTGCCTCTGCTCCATATCATGGAGTCGTTGATCGAGACCATCGAGTTGGGACTTCATCCCTGGCTGCTGCTGCCTGAATCGGCATAGATCAGCCTGGAGAGCGGTCTTCTCACGGGAAAGCCGATCGATCTCCTCCTCCAGCGCCGCCCGCTCTTGGTCTGGCGTATGGCTATGGCTGTGGATCGGCTTCCGGCGGTGAATATTCTTAAGCAGATGCTTCTGGCCTTGAATGAATTCCTCATTCGCGAACTCCCACCGCTCTGGATGGATCTTCCTGAACCCCTATAAAAAGGAGAAAAAACCCATCAACGAATCGAGAGAGATGGAGATGAAAGCGAAATGGAATAAGGCAAAATCGATCACGTAGGTGTTGAGCTGACGGATGAAGCTAGAGAAGTTGTTGTGCTTGAAGAAGAGAGGGAGGAGGCGGGCGGAGAACTCGGGAGGGTTCCAGACGACGAAGCTGGCGTGGGAGGAGCTCCAGGAAACGATGTCGTCGGTGGAGGAGTCGTCGATCATGTCGTAGGTCTTGATGAGGAAGGGGGCAGGGCCGCCGCCGGCGGAGCCGGAGGTAGCGGCGGCGGCGGCGGATTCCATGAGATGGATGGATGGATGGATGGACGGACGGAGGACTTTGGGGACGTCGGAGATGAGAGAAACTTGTTTTTAGTGGAGTTTGGGGGGATTGGAAGAAGAACGCCTCCGTTGACAGCTGTTGCATTTCTTGACTTTTTTTTCTTTTTTGTTTGTTAGTTTTGCGTTTATGCCCCTGCAAAGACTTTTAATTACTTAAGTGTCCTTGTATATGTGATTCAATGATACTGGTTTCCTCTGTTGATTGGGTTTTTGCTTTGTTGATTTTATTATCAAAATGTACTTGCACAGCTTTGCTTTATGATTTGTAGCAATGTGTTTGTTTTGTGGCGGTGAGGATACTGATGTTAAAAATCGATCATTTTAAAGTGTTTGTTTTATAATTGTCATTTATAACAAGTTTTTGTACTACGGGTATCTGAGTTTTTATTTCAGGTATTTATTTTTAGAGAGGAACTAAAATCCCACATCAGCAAAAGTGAAGGTATAAATATTTGTTGAAATTATTTTGCACTTGTGTAGGTATATATCTAACACGTGTCATAAAAAAAAAATAAAAAAAATATATATAATATTTATTTTGGAGAGGACTGAAAATTTCAAAGCAGCAAAATGACTTCACAAATATTTGTTGAGATTATTTTGCACTTATGTATGTCCCTAACACAAATTTATTGTAAAAAAAATAAAATAAAAGTGATATATATATATATATATATATATATAATATGAGAAAAGATTCTGTCAAACTAAATTAACATACCAAAATCTTACTAGTTTGTGGAGAGAGTTTTTTTTAATGATTTATTAACTATTTTAATGATAGTTAAAATTAAATAAAGAAAAAAAATAAAAAAAAGGAAATAATAAATTTGATTTAAGAGACAATGAGAAAATAAGAATAGATAGATAGTTCCACTTTGGCTCGACTCCTGTCTAATACATCTTCTCGGTCTTCTCCATTATTTTCAATAGAAGTTTAAATATTTGACACATGTTATATACTCTTTCAATATCTAAGATTTAAACTTGGTTAATATCATCTTTTTTATGCTCTAAAATTTAATTTAGAAAAATTTATTAAAAATTTTTATTTATTAATTTTTTTAATATTTATGAAACTGTCTAGCTTATGAATGAATATCATATCTTCCATTATTTTAATAAAGTTTCATGTTTTTTAATTGAATAAGGACTAAATTCCAATTATACATTTTACGAGAGTTTGACCTAAATTTTATTCCAATTGGTTTTACTACACTAAATTATAATCTAACCATAAATCCAAAAAAAGGTATATTCTCATAATATTCGTTGCACATCCCATTTTTTATTATTATTATTATTCACTCATAAAATATTTGAAATTAATTATTTTTAATAATAATTTAATTAAATATTTTATTACAATGTAATATTTTACTAATAAAATAATCTAAAATATTTTAATGGTTAAAATATTTTTAATTTATGATTTAATTTATTTAAAATTTTAATTATGAATTTTTAAATTAGGTTGATAAATAATGAAATTATTTTTTCATATAACACAAAAATATTTAATACTTAAATACATCAGTGATTGCAATTTTAACAACAAAAAAATTTTCTTAAAGACAAACATACAACAAATGCTTATATTTAATCTGAACGAGTACAAATTATACAAAAAATGGCCATTTTCAATAACCACCTCCTTTAGCCTCCAATCCTTTTAAAAAATATTTTGACAATATTGGTGGAATTGGTGTTGTTTTCTTGAATATTGATATCTTGTTTTAATATAATTAGTTTTTACATTGCATTAGTTTCTATTAAAATTATTTAATAGCTCAGTTTATTATTGGTGAATGTTTATGTAGTATTATCAATATTATTATGAATATATTTTGTTATAAATTCGTAGTGAATGTGTCTTTCATTGTTTTTAATATATTTTTAACTATTTTAGTTTAATAAATTTATCATAAGTTAATTTAATTACTATTTTAATTTAAAAAATTTATCATAAATTAATTTAATTAATAATAATATTATTAATTAATTAATTGCACACAAAATTTATAATTATATAAATTGAGCACTTATAATTTTATTCATAAATGGTTAATTTTATAATTTTAATAATAATAATAATAATAATAAAATATTGATTAAAAATATTAAATATGTGGGCCCCTAAATTTGGGGTTAATTTTTAGGTGACACCAAATCTGGAGTTTGAAAATTTGGGGAAAATAATTAAGGGTGAGTTAATTTGGGATTTAGAGTCATGGTTGGAGATCATCTAAAATTTTCATACATTAACTAATAAGTCTTTCTTAATTTGTTTGAACTTCTTAATTTTTTATAAATGTTTGGTTTCTCTGGCACCCAAATGTAGTTTTGCCCGAATCTAAGTGCCCGAATCTCACATTACACTTACATTTGAGAGGGCTTGCCATATTAACAATGGTAGAAATGTTAACATTTTCCCTCAAATGTTAATAATGTTTTCATTTTGTGTAAGTTGAAATTAAAAATTAAAATCTTATTTTTTGGCAGAAACACGATCACTCACATATGGAACTCCATGCCAATAGACCAAGTGCTCATTGGTTTAAATTTTTAATAAATTTAAATAAATATTTAAATAATTTGAAGAGAAGTAATTTTGTTATTTTTAAATTTAATAACAACTATGCATTTAGTTTTTCAGTGATAAATGAAATAAAATTTTTATTTTTAGAAAAAGTGAAATTTGAACAGGCTTAATAAATGAAACCAAACTTTAAAGAGTGTAAAAAAAAATTGGCCTCCATTTTTTTTTTGACAAATTGGTGACAAGCATCTTTTTATTATTTTCACATTATACTTGAGAGGTTTTGAACTTGAGACTTTCCAAACATAAATAAAATAAAAAAATTATAAAACTATTTTAATATAAGTAAGTTGTCCTCGCAAGTTTATCAATTGTCCTTCATATTACAAGCAAAACAACACTATTCATGAATCATGAGTATGTTGTAAGATTGCAATGTCAACAAATTTGAATAGATAAGGGGAGACGTCATTACCTATTATATCTTGTTTGATTAGACAGAAAAAATGGGCAAAACCTCTCCATGTGGTGTTGAAAAAAATTAAAGGAATGGTTTTTGGGAACATTATTCTGCTTTTCACAGCAGTAAGTAATGATGGAAATGAAGGTTTGCTGATAATAAGAATAGTGGCAAAGATATTCATTCTAATATATATTTATATAAATTCAAGTTATGGTGATAAGAGATCATGAAATTTGAGATGAAAGCAGGAATATTCTAGTGAACTTTATTTTAGATTCAACTAAAAATTTAAATTAAAACTATATTCCCCCGATAGCGTACCCCTAAGTATTTTTTTTTTTTTAAAAGGTGGATAAACCACTTACTAATAAAATAAAAGAGTAATACAACATCACCGACCCAAGTCGGGCCGACAACCAAGCTGAAGCACACAAACAACAAACCACTAGTTGTGGTTACAAAAGGTACAACAAAACAAGAGTGCACAAAATAAAAAGAGAAGCAACATCAGCCACAGGACGTCAAGACATCAAAAGGATGAACATCGTCCTCGGAGACAACCGACCGGGGACCCTATTCCGCGCTCTGACCTTGTATCTCCTCAGCCACCCTTGTCCCTAAAGACTCCTCGGCATGAGGTCCAAATAACTCCAAACTGCGACGGATGCAAGCCATGGAGTCGTCAAGCTTCCCATGGCCACTATCTGACACTGAAGAGAACCAGAAGAGAAGCATACGATCAATTTTCAGAATCAAATCAAACACAGAACATACTTTGGCATTAAAAATACAATCATTCCTAGCAAGCCACACATTCCACACCAAAGCTTTCACAAGTAAGTCACACATAACCCTTAAATAAGGTCACACAGACGATCTCCACAATCCCCAGATAAGGGACATAGACTCAGGCGGGTCCGGGATCCTCAACACCCTAGCGAAGTAATCCCAAATTGGCCGAACAAATGCACAATTAATAAACAGGTGATCAACAGTCTCAACCCCCGAGTGGCACAAGACACATGTAGCTGTGGGAAGCCTGTTGCACAGTCGCAATTCAAGATTCTCAGAGAGAGGACCTTGTTCTTCCAAACCAACCAGTTAAACAGATCAATCTTTCTCGGGCAGCAGCTACGCCAAAAGAATCTTGCAATCGGGCAGCGTAAGCCCCCGTCCTGGATAAAATTATAAAAAGATTTCACCGAAAAAGCCCCATTCCCAGAGAGCTTCCAGTGAGCAGAAGGCATCCTCGAGTTGAACTCCAAAATCACGCGATCGCGAAAGGCCGGCAAGCAACTAAGTACCCCTTTCCAAAAGTAGGAAATACGACCCGATATCCTTGGGTGCAGATTTCATCTTGAAATGTTATAATTAAAACTGGATCACTTTAGATCCTAACCAGTCTGCATCCGTCATGAACTTCCACCACCACTTCCCAAGTAGGGCATGATTGAAAGATACCAAGTCCAAGATTCCCCAACCCCCTTGCTCACGAGATCTACATAAGTGTTTCCAACATACCAACCTACAGGTTGGTTGGTCAATGTCCGGACCCGACCACAGGAAATCCCTCCTGATCTGATCAATTTTCTTAATCACCCAAGCCGGGATTCGAAAAATGGACAGCCAATAAGTTGGTAAAACTGATAAAACAGAGTTAACCAGTGTAAGACGACCACCTAAGGAGAGGAAACGGCCTTTCCAGGTCGATAGACGCTTCCTAACCTTGAGAATAACACATTCCCAATCTTGTCTTCTAGGGCATCTACCCGAAATTGGAATACCCAGATAAGTGATAGGCATCTAATCCCTATTACAGTTTAATGTCGTAGCAGCATCCTCGCCTGGAAGAACCCAGAGTCACTTGAGTATAGACAGGTCTTAGCAAAATTGGTAGCTAAACCCGACATCCCTTCAAACATGAGTAAAATCAATTCCACAATTCGAAGGTCTTCTACCCCGCCAGTGGTCATCACCAACAAGTCATCCGCATAGTGAAGATTGCAGCGTTTCCCAAACCCACCAATAGGAACACCAACTAAAACATTGGATTGAAGGGCATGGGTAAACATCGCACTTAACACATCAGTAACCAACACGAAAAGCAAAGAAGACAGCGGGTCTCCTTGCCGAAGCCCTCGTTTATACCGGATGTAGCCATTGGGCGAACCATTGATAAGTATATTAGCCTTTGAAGAGTTCAAAATGCACTTGACCCAACCCATCCACTTAGCACCAAACCCCCTAGCCTCCATTAAATCGAAAAAGAAAATCCCAGTCCACCAGGTCAAAGGCCTTAGCAAAATCAACCTTGAGAACATGACCCGGGAGACACCGTTTAATCATGCTAAACAAAAGTTCTTCAGCCGTGGCAATGTTGTCAAGGATGCATCTACCCTTCAAAAATGCAGACTGATCTTCACCCACCATTTTAGCTAGAACAGTACCCAGTCTGGAAGCCAACATCTTTGAAATAATTTTCAGAGATGAATTGATAAGACTAATAGGCCTGAAGTCACCTGGGTCCTCAGGGGCATCAACCTTCGGAATGAGAGCAATGCTAGCACAATTAATTCGTTCCAAATTAGCACGACCATCATAAAAGTCCCGACAAAGCTTGTACATGTCCTCTTTGATGATATCCCAGAACTGTTTAAAAAATTGAATCGGGAAACCATCAGGACCTGGAGCTTTATCACCCCCCAATTCAAAGACAGCGGACTTAACCTCCTCCATAGTAAACGGTCGCTCAAGCTGAGATAGCTCCACAGGACTCTTGAACGCTAACAACGTTCGGAGATCCACCTTAAGTCTAGAAGCCCGGCGTTGTCCAAATTAGACTGTAAATCGCTCAACAAAAGCCTTGCCAATTTCCTTAGGGTCAACCAGTTCAACACCATCACGACGAAGACAGGGAATAAAATTCCTGTTCTTACGTCCATTAGCAACCGCGTGGAAAAATTTAGTGTTCTCATCTCCATCCTTCAACCATTGCAGTCGAGACCTCTGTTTCCAATAGATAGCCTCTTGCTTATTGATAACCCCTAGTTGGTCAATAAGGCATTGTTCATGTTGCAACTCCATCCCCGAAAGCCGCCTAGATTCTTTCAGAATGTCAACTTTTTACATTTTTTGCAGCAAATTGAGTTTTCTAAGTTTAATAGAACCAAAGCTGAATTTTGCCCAATTGCGAAGAAGATCCCGAACAGCTGCCAGTTTCTTAGCCATAATGAATGCCCCACAACCCACAGGAGAACGATCCCCCCACCACTGTGTTACCAAATCCTTGAAACCATCCACGGTCGACCATGCTAACTCAAATCGAAAAGGCCGCTGGGTGTAGCGGTGTTGACCAACCTCTAAACGAATAGGGACATGTCCGATCCCACTCTAGGGAGGCATTTCTGTAAGAATTTTGGGGAAGTGCATCACCCAATCACAATTAACCGGGAATCGGTCAAGCCTTACCCAGATAGGGTCAGCTTGCCCATTTGTCCAAGTGAATCTCCGGCCCACCATAAGGGGTTCAATCAGACCCAAGTCCTGTAGCAAATCATTAGCTGCGCGCAAATCCACTAAATTCGGTGTCCCAAAACTACATTTATGAATAAAATAAATAAATAAATAAATAAAACTACATGACCACCTGCCTTTTGCTCTTTGTTTTTAATTGATTGAACTTTGCCCACCCTTTCGAATTATTCAAAATTTATTATTACTGTAATAATTAGAAGGATTAAGCCATTTTATTTTTTATATTTTGTTCTAATTTTTTATTTTTTATATAGTTTAAAATGTATATTTATTGTATTTATATTTTACATTTTTATTCATTTCATAGTTGATGCTAAGGCCATCTCCAATCAACAACCCCAAATTTCTACCCCAAATCTCAAATTTGATTCTATTATAGTAAATTATACTCAAACTACAAACCTCAAATTTTATCCCCCAAAAACCATATTCGCAAAATATTCCTTCTACATTTATTTATTATTATTATATTTTCAACAACCACCTCCTTCAACCTTAAATTTCTGTAGAAACTATTTCAACAATTTAGACGGAAGTGTTGCTAATTTTCCAGGAATATTAGTTTTAATATAATTAGTTGTTGCATTGTATTAAGTTTTATTAAGGTTATTTTTAATAAAATTTTAACTATTAATGTTTTATAAATTTAATTAATAATTTTATTATTAATAAAGTGATTAATTGCACATAAATTAATATTGTATATATATGATTACTACTTATAATTATATTAATAAATTATTAATTTTATAATTTTAATTACAATAAAAATAAAAAAAAAAATAATTACTTAAAAAAATTAATATTTATATGAGATTTCAAATTTGGGATGATCCCATCCGAATTTTAAATTTGGGATAAATTCAAATGTGGATTGTCAATCCACACCTAAATTTAAGATCTGAGTCGTCATTCGGAGATTTCCTAATATAAGTGATATGTTTAGTCTAAATTTAAGATCTGAGTCGTCCTTCGGAGATGTCCTAATATAACATGAATATTAATTTTTTAAAAACTTATTTTTATTTTTATTATTATTATAATTAAAATTATAAAGTTAATAATTCATTAATATTGTTAGACAACTATCTTGTCATAACCTCCTCCACCATATCAGTGAGTTGAGTCAAATCCTATATGGTAACTGACTTTGCGTGTAAACGTGTGTGTTATGCTTGTACTTGACAAATATCACTAGACATGAAATGCATTTTATTGTGTGGAATTATACAAACTTTCATGGTATCAGAGAACTTGTTCCATCCATGTTAGCCCATCTACCTTTCCTTGCCATGAGCACCACCTCATCCTCATCTTCCTTTTCCTCTGATCCAACCATTCCCCTTTCCACTTAGGCCATCAATGTAGGCCATCAATGTAGTGAGTATCAAGACCCATGTACTTATCACATTGGATCTTCAGTCTTCTAATTACTTGAAGTGGCGCACCTTGTTTCTTTTCACGCTTGGGAAGTATGGTCTCACACATCATGTCGACGGCACCAAACCCAAACACGACTTCAGAGAATGGACTCAGCAGGATTTCCTCGTCCTTTCATGGCTCCATGGATCCATTTCGATGGAGATCTTCAACATCGTGATGCAAGCTGATGCCACCGCTTATACCATATGGACAAGCATTGAGAACTTAATCTGTGATAATAAAAAGAGTCGCGTTATCTTTCTCAAGGCAGAGTTTCGCAATCTCGTCCAGGGTGACATGTCCATCACGGACTATTGCGGCAAGCTCAAGACACTCGCTGATGCTCTTGGTGATGTTGACCAACCCATCTCAGACGAGATGCTTGTTCTCACCACACTCCATGGACTGAACAAGAACTATACTACCATGGCCACCTTATTGCCCATGCAAACGCCATTTCCTTCCTTTATTCAGGCATGCTCCCTACTTTTGCTTGAAGAAACCTGTCTTGCTAATGTTGCCAAGAAGACCGCAGCCACTTTCCTTATGTCTGCGCCATCCTCCATCAGCTACAATTCCAACGATGGCTGTAAACGTGGTGGCTGTGGTAATAACAGCGGACGCAGCGGCGGGGGTGGATGTGGCGACTGTAGTGTCTATCGCTGCGGTCGTAATTGGAGCGGTGAACGTGGCATGAGTCGTGGCTCCAGCGCTTAATCACCACAGTGGATGCGCTACTTCAACCCATGGACTGGTACCATGGCAATGTGGTCTGGTCCTTGGTTCCAAACCTCAGCACCCGGTCTTCTCGGCCCATGACCACCTACCTCGACTCATTCTCAGTAGGAAATTGTTGCATCGTTTCCTCCTAGCATTGCACATCAAACACATGGATCTACACCTGCTACCGAAACCACATCACCACCTGCTACATGGGATTAATCCGCCCTCATCAATGCGCTCAATACGATGACGCTTCAGCCTCCTTTGAGCGATGATTGGTACATGGACTCTGGTACAACTGCTCACATGACATTTGAACCCGGTAATCTCACTTCTCTCCTTTCTCCTATCTTATATACACCTAAACACATCATCGTCGGTAATGGTTCTTTCCTACCTATAACCCACACTAGCCATGCTTCTTTGTTCACAATGTTCTCGTTGCTCCTAACATTATTAAAAATCTTATTTCCATAAGTCAGTTCACTATTGATAATCATTGTTCAGTCGAATTTGACCCCTTTGGCCTGTCTGTGAAGGATCTTTGATCCAGACACGTAATTCTCAGGTGCAATAGCACTAGAGATCTTTATCCTCTCTGACCGTAGTTGATAAGTGTCTAAATGTACATATTTTAGTGTATATATTTGATGTAGTTAGCATGTATTTATATAAGGATTGATGCCCGTTTTGTGCTTAATCATGTGTTATTTGCTTTGCAGGGCATGGAAACGCCATGAAGGACACGAAGATACAATTTGTGCGAAAAAGAGAAGAAAATCAGGTCACGGTACTGTAGCGTATTCACTACAGCAAAATACTATAGCTGGAATACTGTAGCAGCGGTAATGTAGCATCAACACTGTAGCAAAAACATTGTAGCTGCCACTATAGCACCTGGAGAGTTTTTGAGTCAAGATTTGATCCAGGCCATACGGCCTCAATGTTGCCTGGATTAACCCCGGAATAAATATTGTAGGCAGAGAAGATAAGAGTTTGTTTGAAGTCATACTGAGTCAATGAGGTTCTCATTGACCCAGTATGGATACTGTTATGAGAGCTAAAATGGAGTTTGTCTACTTCATATTGCCTCAATGAGCTCCTCATTGAGGCAGTATGGAGGTCCTCATAGAGCTAGTATGAAGCCAGTATGGATGCCATTTTGGGGGTTTTTGAGACTCATTTGATGGGTATATGGGCTATTTTTAGAGGGAGTATATTGGGGTATATGAGGGCATTTGGAAGCTTTGGAAATGGACTTTTGGTAGCCAACACTTGTGGGGGGAAGGAAGAAGAGAAGAAACGAAGACATCATTTTGGGAGAGCTTGGTTTGAGGCTTGGAGGCTTGGAGGTGATCAAGAGCTTGAACTTCAAGGGGAGAGCTTCATCATCAAGAGAGGAGGAACATTCGGCATTCCTTGGGCTAGAGGAAGCGTCATTTGGCAGGCATTGTTCTTCTTCATCATCATTCGGACTAGGGAGTGCCTCTTATGCATTTGCTTTATGTTTTTCTTGAGATTGTTACATTTGTTTGTATGATGGCACGCTAGACCCCCAAGGCCACCGGATGCAGGTGAACCTTGGAGGGTTCATCATATATTTTGGATGCTAAACCTTTATTTGGAATGCATTGGTGTGATTGATGGTTTGGCTCATTCATTATGCTTCATGCCTAGAACTATTAGTTAGAGAAATCTTTAGTTCTTTGTTGAGTTCTATATGTAGACGTGATCTACTCGCGTGTACTAGATCTTTAATGAGCTAAAAGGGGTACTCTTTGACCAACATACCGAGAAATTGGGTGTCGGTAGACCATCCGAACCATGAGGATAAACTTAGGTTAAGTGTATCCTTATCGAGTGATCTCCCTACACTTAATGCAATCATAGGAATATGATTAGGGAGAGATCCTTGTCATCATTCATATGGGATTAGGGTTTAACCGCCGAGAAATTGGGGCTGAACTAATGTTGAGGTCCGTCGGTCTAAATCACCCTTGCTATTTTATTCTTATGCATCCATATATCATGATAACCCCTCATGGGGATCCACATCCCTAGGCCTATTTACATCATCATTAATCTTGTGATCTCCTTTCTTGCCTTGGAATTGTTATACTTGTGATTTATCTGCATTCTTGCATGTATTAGAGTAGTATACCATGTTTAAGTTGTAAGGTTAGAAAGTAAGTGATGGAGGAGTAATAGTAGCTCCTTAGCCCCATGGAATACGATCCTTGTATTTTTGCACAAGGTATTACTTGGCGACCCCGTACACTTGCGGGCATGCAACCAAGTTTTTGGCGCCGTTGCCGGGGATATTAAGGAATTATAAGAAACTTCTAGCTTGTTGCTCTAACCATTTTCTTTTCTTTTATTTCTTCTTTTCATTTGTCTTACTTCTTTTTTTTTTAGCTTAACTTTCTTTATCTTTATTGACTTTGCAAGGCACTGTACATGACACGAGCAAATCCATCAAACCTAGTTGCACGAGACAGTGAAATTGAAAGAACCCTGCATCGAAGACTTAGAGAAGTGGGTGAAAGCACTAGTGAAAGAAACATCAAAATTGAGGATAGAGAATTTGTAATCATGGCCGAAGAAGACGTACTTTGTCCGAATATGAAAGGCCGCAATTCACGGGCGAAGAATTTAGTGTGCAACTGCCATCCATCGCCACAAACAATTTTGAGATCAAGGCAAGCACCATCGGCATGGTCCAAAATTCAGTCCAATTTAATGGTCTTGCAAATGAAGATGCCCATGATCATCTTTCCGGTTTCCTTCAAATCTGTTCCACTTTCAAGATAAACAGGGTGACAGACGATGCAATCCGGCTAGGACTATTTCCATTCAGTTTGAGAGATGGAGCATACCGCTGGCTCACATCCTTACCGCCGGGATTGATCAAACTATGGAAAGATATGGTTGAAAATTTTTTGGGAAGGTATTTTCCTCCTAGCAAAGCGGCGAAGCTAAGGCAAGAAATTTCGGCATTCAAACAAGGAGAGTCGGAGACACTATTTGAAGCTTATGAGAGATTCAAAGACCTTCTTCAGAGATGTCCCCATCGGTGCTAATGATGCTCTTGCCACAAAGGTTGATGTGTTATCTCGGAAGCTAGACATGCTTATGGGTAGTAGCTTGAAGTCAGAGTCAGTGATGAGTTGTAGCACTTGTAGTGGAGGGCATGGAGTTGCCCAATGTCCTATTGCTAGCTCCTCCATCATCCCAATTGAGAATGTTGATTATATTGGGGGCAAAGGCCAGAAGGGAATCATTACAGCTCAACTTATAATCCAGGGTGGAAATAACACCCGAACTTTTCATGGAATCAGGGGTAACAACAAAAAGCTGCATCACCTCCACAAGGTTCCCAAATGCAACAACCACTATTGGAGAAGAGATTTACTACTGAAGATGTGCTTGCCAAGTTCATGATTAACACTGAATCAAGGTTCAATAGCATAACCAGCAGCATGGATACTAAGTTCAGTAAGGTGAATGCTCAGCTTGCTCAACACGCCGAACAGTTCAATGAGATAGGCTCCATTTTGCGGAACCTTCAAGCTTCTGTACAATCCCTTCAGCACCAAGTGGGACAGCTTGCTAAAGCAAATTCTAAGCGACCTTCAGGCAGTCTTCCTAGCAACACTGAGGAGAACCCAAGAGAGCACTTGAAGGTCATCGCCCTTAGAAGCGGGAGACAGGTTGAGACAAGGGTTGGAGTTTACCCAAGTGTCAAGGAAACTGGGGTAGCATACATGGAAGACCCTAACATAGTGGAGGAAGTTATTGAGAAAAACAAGCAAGATGAAGATAAGGAAATTCCACAAAAGGGTTCATCAAAGCCGTCTAAATACAAACCTCCAATTCCTTATCCGGCTAGATTGAAGCAAGATAAGGAGGATGCTCAATTCAGAAAATTCATCAACATCTTCAAGAAACTCCACATAAACATCCCGATAGTGGAAGCGTTAACTCAAATACCCAAGTATGCCAGGTTTTTAAAAGAATTGCTTACAAACAAGAGGAAATTGGAAGAAGAGGGCACATTTGCACTTACGGGAAATTGTTCGGCCATTTTGGAGAAGAAGCTCCCACAAAAATTGAAAGATCCGGGAAGCTTCATAATTCCATGTGTATTTGAGGATGGAGTTCAAGAAAATGCACTAGCAGACTTGGGGGTAAGCATTAATTTTATACCCTATACCATGTATTTGAAGCTTGGTCTTGATGAACTTAGACCCACGAGAATGATTTTATAATTGGCGGATCGATCAACAAGGAAGCCTCGTGGGATTGTGGAAGATGTGATTGTCCGGGTGGACAAATTTGTATTTCTTGTGGATTTTGTCATCATGGATATTGATGAAGATGTGGAGATACCGTTGATTCTTGGTCGGCCATTCCTCACTACCTCCGGTGCTCTAATCGACCTTAAAAGAGGAAAATTAACACTAAGGGTTGGAGAGGAAGAAGCAGTATATACTCTATCGGCGGCCATGAAACACTCATTAGACCATGATGATACGCTTTACTTCGTTGATGAAACTAAACTTTTAATTTCTGATTGCGTGCAGGAGGTGCTATCATTAAACCCATTGGATGAATACTTGGGAGAGCTAGGAAATGAAGATCAAGAAGAACCTCACTCTCCTCTTCCAAGTTCTAATTTGAAGAAGATAAAGGATAAAGTTATGAGTACCAATGCCAAAGAAAAAGAAAAAAAAAAAGATTCAATGTTGAAAAAAATTTGGAAAAAATTTGGAGGGAGGTCCGGGGAAAGAAGAAGAAATGTATCACTCACTCTCATCCAATACCTTAAGAAAAGAAGGTACAATATTTACCTCCCTTTATTCATGAAAAATATGAAATTCATTCATTGATGTCCTTGAATTTACCGGGAAGAAACACCAACAATTCGAAGATGACCGGGGGTAATTTCAAATTATTCGAACCTCCATAAGGTAAGTAATAAGGTACGTCAGGCTTGTGACGTTAAACAAGTGCTTCTTGGGAGGCAACCCAAGCATTCGGGGGTTTATTTCCGTGTTTTTATGTTCTTTGTGTTCATGTTAGCATGTTAGTGTTCTTTTTCGTATTTTCTTTAATGTTTTGAATGTGAATAAGTCCATGTTCTCATAACTTTGAATATTATTATCATCGTCCATGTGGTTGTTTAATTGTGTGCATTGATGAGAAACACTTGTTTTGGCTATCATTTCATGCATTAGATCAAAATTTTGAACCATTATTTCATGTTGGAGATGTTTGTGGAATACTTTGTAGCAATGCCCATGTGTTTGGAGAAGTGAATGAAGTTTTAAAACATGTTTTCAAGGGCATATGGCCTCAATGAGGAGCTCATTGAGGTCGTCTGCCCCAAACAGAGAAAAATAACTAGGGCGTACTACCTAAATGAGGTCCTCGTTGAGGCAGTCTGCCCTATCCAGTGAGAAATAACTAGGGCATACTGCCTCAATGAGGTCCTCATTGAAGCCGTATGAGGTTGGGTTTCCATGTGTATCTTGCCACCTTGTCTCTTTCTTCATTCTCCTTCTTCTCCAACCGAACCCTAGCCTCCATTAACCATCAAACCATGACCAAATCTCATCATTTCTTGTTCTAAATCATCTCCTCATCTCTTTGGGAAGTAGATCTAGTGTTTTTCTTCAAGCTCCACTCAAGTGTTTTCAAACTTTCGTTGATAAGAAACTTGTTGAATTAAATTTATTTTCTTCTTTCTTCTTGCTTTCTTGAGCTTATGTGTGGATTGTTTCAAGCTTTTATCTTGTTTTGTGTGGTATGAGCATCATGTCTTTGAATTTTCTTGAATTTATGTACAATTTTTTTCGAATTCATGTTGATGGGAAACTCTTGCAAAATGAATAGTATACATACGGCCTGCATATGGCCGTATGGATCCTATTCTCTTGCATTTCTTCATGATTTTACCCATTTTCATGCCACACTTTACATTATCTTGGATTTCTTTAATAATTATACGAATTATTATTGATGTAGGAATGTCGCACGCTAAGAAACTCGTTTCTAAACAACCAAGGAATGATTCTTGCATCCCTGATGAACCCCATTTCTCTTGTTCTCTTCACAAGACTCATTATGAAAGTTTAAAGACCAGGCCCTTTGGCACTTTTCTTCACATTGAATGGAGTATTCTAGGAGAACTCAGGTGGGATGAGCAAGTGAAAGACTTATTTGCTCATAATGGTTGGACGGAATTATCTTCAATCAATGAACCCACTTTTTGCCAACTCACATTGGAGGTGTTGAGCACATATGAGGCAAAGCAAGATGAAAGGAGTGTTATCACTCGAAGACAAGGTGCCATTAAATTCCAAGCCTTTGAATGAATTCATGAAATGAAACAGATGGAATTTGCAAAATACTTGGGAATTTATGATGATGAATTCATTAGCACGTCGTTGCTTAATCGGCCCCGCATTGTTTATCCATTTGGCATGAGTGCAAGCAAATATTAGAATTCCTTAGCGCCTAGTGACACCACAAATACGTGGAAGGCTACTCGTTTGGTGAACCCCCTCCACAGATGCATTCATGCTCTTATCACACGCTCTATTGGAGGTCGGAAAGATAGCACGGGTGTAGTTACACAATCTGACTTGTTCACCATGTATGGCATCATTGAGTAGTATCCTATTCATCTTGGGCACCTTATTTCTAAAGCTTTCATTCATCAGGGTCAGTTTGTTCGTCTGGAATCCATCTTTGTAGGGTCCTACATCACCAGATTGATTCGAGGTATGAATTTGTTAGACCGCACTCAAGGCATGACTATAGTCGGGGATGTGGCATCTCTTGGAGAACCTGTCTTGCGAGCAATTGGTTTGTTAGAAAAGAAGAGTGGCATATACAGACTTGCTTCACACTTGACCACAGGAGAATCTAGTCAGCGTGACTTAGATGACTCAGAGTTCGAACCTGATGAAGCACCCACTCAGGATCCTCCTGGCACTTCATTCCTATCAGACTTTGACTCTAGATTCAAGGTTATCGAGGTTGACATTCGAGCTATCCGTTATGAGCACTGTGAGATGCGAGGACAGATCTACCAGATTTTAGAGGATCAGCGCCAGTTCACAGAGCATTTCCATCAGTTTGTCATCTCCTCTCGCGGATCATCCTCACAGACCACTACTGCTTCCTGCTCCATCGCCTCACCATCTGCAGCACCTTTTGATGATCTCTTTCACTTTTGAGCATGGACACTTGTTTTATTTCTGTAACTTGTTTCTTTGCTTTACTTTTGTTGCAAGTGTGTTTGTTTGGTTTTAATAAGTTGGGAAGGGGATGCCCAACCAACCTTGTGTAGAACTTTACTTTCATTTATCTAGTATGTGTGTTTTTGGCTATTCCCTAGCATTTTAATTTTTGCAATTTAAATTTTAATTGGAATGATGATGCCCCTTTATGCCTTGCAGGGCATTAAGGGAGCTTGGTGAGCCTCTCCACATTCCATGGAAGCTGGACCCGACACGCAAAGCTTGCACCACCCTTTGTTCGGGTCACCTCTCGCCGTGTGCACAAGATTAACCGGGGAAGTTCATTCCATCCTCCTCCATTGTTTTCATTGCATATATTACTATGATTTTCAAGTCAAGCTCTCTCTCATTTTGTCGGACTTCCTCCATTGTTTGTAAGAACTCAACGCATGATAGTCATGTATGATTAACCGGGGAAGTTCGTTGCATCGACGTCTTGGATACCTTGGTCGCCAAGCTCTCTCTCATTTGGTCGGACTTCCTCCATTGTTTGTAAGAACTCAACGCATGATAGTCATGTATGCCATGCATGTCAACTTGGCCATCATATACGTCTCCCTTTTTCTTTATCTTGCACACAGTCTAATAAACCTTTCAATCTCATCCATTTTGATCTTTGGACATCACCACTTGTTAGCATTTCTGGTTATAAATATTACTTAGTTATTTTGGATGATTTCACAAATTAACTCTGGACATTTCCCCTGCTCCTTATATCTTACGTTTTTACTACTCTTTCACAATTTCATGCCTATGTCTCTACACAATTCTCCACCTTCTTCAAAGCTATTAAGTGTGACAATTGTAGGGAGCTTGATAACTCTCTCTCTAATTCCTTCTTCAAGCAGCATGACATTCAACTTTGAATGTCTTGCCCCACACCTCATAGCAAAATGGTAAAGCGGAACGAGCCATCCGCAGCACTAATGAAATCATGTGTACTCTCCTCTTTCAAGCAAGCTAGCCTCCTATATATTGGGCAGAAGTACTTCACACTGCTACCTATCTTCTCAATCGTCATCCCACTAAACCGCTTTAGTTCAATACTCCATATGAAGCACTCTTTCGATCTCCTACCTCTTACACGCACTTGCGCATTTTCGGGTGCCACTGTTTCCCTAACCTTTCAACAATAGCAGCTCATAAACTCACACCCTGTCCACTCCTTGTGTCTTTCTTGGCTATCCCTCCAATCATAAAGTTTATCGTAGCATCGATCTCTCTACTTGGCGAATCATCATCTCTTGAAATGTTGTCTTTGATGAAAACTCCTTCCCCTTTTCTTTTGTAACTTCCACACCAACAACCGACTATGACTTTCTCACTGATGTTGTAGTCATATCCTCTCCACCACATATTTCCATGCCAGTGCCTACTTCCAATGCATTTCCTCTCATCCGGTCATTAACTCGTCTACCCTTTGTAGTAACTCTCATCCTATGCTAACTCGTAGCAAGGCTGGTATACGTACTCCCAAAACAATATTTAATCTTCAAGCTACACGACCTTCTTCCATCTCTCCTTTGCCAAAAACATATCAAAGTGCCCTCAAGGACCCTAACTGGTATGCTGCAATGCTTAAAGAGAACAATACGCTACTTGCCAACCACACTTGTGAACTTGTTCCTCCACCACCTAGTGCTAATGTTGTTTCTGGGAAGTGGATATTTCATCATAAAACCAAAGTCAATGGCTCACTTGATCATTATAAAGCACATTGGGTTCTTCGTGGCTTCTCCCAACAACAGAGCATTGATTATAAAGAAACTTTTAGCCCAGTCGTGAAACCAGCAACTATCCGCACGATCCTTACTCTCGCTCTTTCTCACTAATGGCCTATACATCAGTTGGATGTTAAGAATTCATTTCTTTAAGGCAATCTTGCTGAAACTGTGTTCTATCAACAACCGTCGGGATTCTTTGATCCATCAAAACCAAGCTTCGTGTGCCGCCTAAACAAATCACTTTATGGCTCTATAGGCTCAAACAGGCACCTCGTGCTTGGTTTTGACCTTTTTCTCTTACATTTCTACTATTGGCTTCACTAGTTCTCGATCGGACACCTCACTCTTCATCTACAAGAAGCTTTACGTCGATGATATTATACTCACTGCATCCACTACCTCTCTCTTATATCGCATCATCTCTTTGGTACAATAGGAGTTTTCTATGAGTGACCTTGGTGCCCTTCACTATTTTCTGGGCATAAGTGTTACTCGGAATGCTCAAGGTCTATTTTTATCACAAAAACAATATGCTGCAGAGGTTTTGGAACGTGATGGTATGGCCTCTTGTAAACCATGCACAACGTCCATCAACACACGATCCACACTACTCGCCGCGACTAGTCCACCAATCTTAAATCCTACGCACTATCTGAGTTTGGCAGGTGCGCTCTAATACCTCACATTCATATGGCCCGACATTACTTACACAGTCCAACAAGTCTGCCTCCATATGCATGATCCACGTGATCCACATTTTAACCTCATTAAGCACATCCTTTGCTATATCAAAAGGCACCATGGCCTTCGGCTTACAGCTTCACCCCACTTCTCCAAGTACTCTCGTTGCCTACTCCGACGCTGACTGGGCCGGGTGTCTTGATACCCGTAAGTCCACATCGGGATATTATATCTTTCTTGGTGATAACCTCATCTCGTGGTCCTCCAAAAGGCAGCAATCAGTGTCACGCTCTAGTGCGGAGGCTGAATACCACGCAGTTGTGAATGCCATTGTTGAAGCATGCTGGTTATGCTAGCTACTACATGAGCTTCACTCTTCTTTGCCACAAGCTACTGTTATTTATTGTGATAACATCAGTGCTGTCTATCTCTCTACAAATCTAGTTAAGCATCAACGCACAAAGCATGTCAAAATTGATCTACATTTTGTTCTTGAAAAAGTAGCTCTCGATGATGTCCGTGTTTTGCACGTACCCTCCACATCTCAGTTTGCTAACGTCTTCACCAAAGGCTTGCCATCATCACTCTTCCTCGACTTTCGTTCCAGCTTGAACGTTTGTGTAGCTTCCACTCTGACTACTGTGCATGGACCATACATAACCTCTTCCACCATATTAGTGAGTTGAGTCAAATCCTATATGGTAACTGACTTTGACATGTAAACGTGTGTTATGCTTTTACTTGATAAATATCAACAGACATGAAATGCATTTTATTGTGTGGAATTATACAAACTTTCAAATATAAATATAAGGAGTCATTATATACCTACAAAATTAAATTTTGTTTAATTAATTAATTAATTAATAATAAAATTATTAATTAAATTAATTTATGATAAATTTATAGAATTAAAATAGTTAAAATTTTACTGAAAATAATCTTAATAGAAAGTTAATACAGTGTAAAAACTAATTATATTAAATTAATATTCTGGTAAATCAGTAGCACTTCAACCTAGACTATCGAAATAGTTTCCAAAGGCATTTCAAATTGAAAGAGGTGGTTGTGGAAGGATATGGAAGGAATATTTTGTGCTTCTTTTGGGTAAAATTTGGGGTTTGTGGTTGAAGTATAATTTAATGTAGTAGAACCAAATTTGGGATTTGGGGTAGAATTTTGGGGTTATGAAATGGAGATGCCCTGCCTACTCACTAACCCAAAACTAACTAGTAGTATAGCAAGCCTAGTGACAGGAATCTCTACCCTGTGACTCAGAGGGTTAGCCGACCAGAGTAACCCAATGCCATCCTTAAAATTCATATTGGTAGCCCCCTAACCATTGAGCCAATTGTCTGACCACTCAAATAGAGTTTTTTTTTCCTACAAACTAAAAAATAAAAACAGGTTTATAAAAGAAATTTTTTTTTTATTCAATTTTTTCTCAATACATATATACCCATCTTCAATTGCACTATTTTGTATTTAGTGTCATTTTTTTATTTGAATTGTTATGCTTAATTTGCATATATGGATTGAGACATGCTAAAGTTTGGCAATAAGATGCAGAGATGAAAAGTCTAGAAGTTAGTGGTTTTTTCTTCACTGATAACATGATGTATACAATAACAATACCCAAGTATAAGCAAGATGTAAAACATGATGCTGATAAATAGGCAAGTGGGTATAATTCTGATCCAAGGTAAGAGAACTAATTAAGCTTTAATTCCTCTTGTGCCTAAGAGAATGCATAGATAACTTAATTTGACAAGTAAATAAACCAAGTGCAAGCCTTTTATTTTTTATTTTTTAAGTTATTTTAAATTCTTATGATTTATTAAGAATAATTTTTATTTTTTTAAAAAAATAATTTTAACAACAAATTTGTGTTTTTCTTTTATTTATTATTTTTTAATAACACCACAATAATGGAGTGTGGATCACTTTGTTAGAATGTTTGGGGTGAAGTCTTGGCAACCAAAGTTTGATCCTTGCTACATTCACTCAATAGTTTTAATTTAATAATAAAAAATATTTTAAAAAAATATTAATAAAAAGATATTATAAAAAAACTAGACTTTATGAACATGACTCGGTGAATTGATCCTGCCAAGCCTGGCTAACTGGCTAGTGCCCCTTTTTGCCTTAGTTAGTGTGCTAAGAAATCTCATCATCTCCTTACCTAGTTGACATTGAGGAATTTCTACCTAGAAGAAGGTAGAGAAGGTAAATATTTTGAAAGAACTCATACAATCTTAGCATAAAAAGACATGTGGACATCATTGAGATCACCACCATCATCTTATCTGACTCATTAATCATGATTTGTCTTGATCCTAATGAAAGATAAATTTCAGGAACTGCAATTTGGCGCCTTCTATGGGAATGCTTACAAAATGTTACAAAACTCTACCATGACAAGGAGAAAGCATAACCACGATTCTCCTAAAATAGAGGAGAACATCTCACAGCACAATACTGTCCTAGAAAACAGAGAGAATCACCTTCATTAAATTCTATTGTAGCTCCCAAAGAGGAAATAACACGATCAAAGATTTCAACCCCTTGAAGAGAGAATCAAAGCATTGGCCAAAGACTTTTATAATGTAATACCCTGAACATTTGGATACCTGTAAGAAATTATATTCAAGGTATTATGACAGATGCAGTGAAACTATCCTATAGAGCGGTTGTATTGAGAAATCCAAGTGGAAAGAACAAGGACCTAAGTGTGAGAGTTTATACAAGATTTTGGGTTCATAAGTAGTAAAAGGATTTGATTTGAAGTGTTTCTGGAGACCAAGGATTGAAAGTTAAGTTTGAAGGGACTGTTTTGAAATATTAATTTATAACTTAGGGACCATTTGTGACTTTCCAAGGACTTGTTTGTAAGAAATTTTTATTTTCAGGGACTGAAAGTGAATTTTTGGCAGAAATTAAGTAGAGAGAAAAAGGGTGGAAATGGCTGTTGATGGAGAGGATGAAGTGGACCTTAGTGATGGCAAAACCTGATCCACCCCAAAGTTCCCGCCCCGATCTGGCCCGATTTTGGTCGAGGCGGGGCGGGTTTGGTATTTGCTTGCCACCCCTCACCGATAATAATTTAATTTATTATAAATATTATATAGTGTATGGGGTAATTGAATTTTTTTTTAAATTTTCAATAAATTTCTTATGAGCTTGTCTTTATAAGTATATGTTTTTATAAAAAAAGAATATATTTTATAAATGTTATTAAGAATTTTGGTTACTTATTTGTAAATATGAGCAAGGAGGGAGATTTATGAGAAAAAAATGGGTAGGAATAGTGCCCCGCCCCGGCCCCGCCCCCGCCGGTGCCCCGCTTATTACCATCCGGGGCAGGGATAGTAGAGGCATGCCCCGCCCCATTGCCATCCCTAGAAGTGGTAGTTATTAGATGATTTTGTTTGGAAAAATCTTTGTATTTTAAATTAATCTTGCTTGTAATGGTGAAGGAATTCTTGGATTTACTGTATATTACTGTAACAACCGGGATTAGGGCTTGTTTTGGTTAATTAAGTTGATAATGATGATTAAGATGGTAATAATAATGGCTGAGCTTAGCCAAATTGGTTGAGTTGGTTTTGATTTGGTTTAGTCAAGTTCTTTTCAATGGGTTTGAACCTAGATGGTTGAATTTGGAATTGGGTTTGGATGAGAGTTAATGTGGTTGGGTTCAACTGAATTGATTTGGTCTATGTTTGATCAAATCAAGATTAGTTGTGGTTGGACTTGAATTATTTTGGCTAAGTTAAGTTGGTTGATATTGATTTGGGTTTGGTTCAGGTTTTGAGATAATGATTTTGGGGTCAACCAATTAAAGGAGAATTGGGTTCAGTTGAACCAAGTTGGTTCAAGAGGTTTTGTATAAGAATTGGAATTGGTTCAAAGTTGGTTGGTTAAATTGAACTTGGTTAAGTGAAATTGAGATTGGTTCCGGTTGGTTTAGGAGGGCTTCTCCCAAATTGAGTTGGTTTAAGTGCAAGCTGGAGGCTAGTTTGATTATGCAAGGTCGGGTTTGAACTGGTTGGAGTGAGTAGGCCTAATTAGAGAGTCAGTTACTTGTTTATTGTATTTTTTTTGGTTTAGTTCTGTTTTTAGTTTGTCTATTTATTTATTTTATTCCATTCTCCTGTTAAGTGTTGTTTGGGCTTAGGAGGAAGTTCCAGGTCTAAAGGGAGACCAGATGAGTTAGTAGTGGCTACTATTTTGAAATAGCTTGTTAATTACTAATATTTTGAAACAAGTGCTTAATGGCATCTATTTTAAAATAATTGTTTAATTATTTCATTATATTATGTTTAATAATTTATATACTAATATTTATTTGCAGTTTGTTGTGTTATAGTAATTGTATTAATAGATCTGGTTTTGTATAATTATACATAGTTTTAAACTATGGAAAATACATGTATATATGATTTAATTATTTATTTCATGCATTTATTTTAATGGTTACATATGCCTTGACTTTGAATGGTTTGTGAAACCATTTGTGCATATTAAAATGATTTACCGTCAATGCTTGTAGAATCGGTTTTCATTCCTGGTATAGGGATACTGTCCTGGATACGGATTTCACGGATATCATGTATGTATTGTGCTATTAAGATTTCGCAAGATTTTAATGGTGACTACAAACTTTAGTCCGACATTGCAGTGGGGGTTCCATGGTCCGACCTGATGGAAGGCTGTGTGGTCAACCTTGAGTTTACCCCTGGTCAAGATGTGTGTTGAGCCATTGATAGGGTTTAGTTCTGTTGAGAAATCCGGGGTCACCACACGGGGATCTCAATGGCCAACGTCAAGGTTATGAAGACCTTGATGGCTCTCAACCTAGTTGTAACGGCGGCAAAGTCGGGAGTGTTTTTAGGCCAATGATTTGAGATAGGTTTTAATGTTCAGTCGTGCAAAACATGTTATTTTGAATTGTGATGAGGGGGCAAAGCTCAGCTATCGCTCTCAGGAAGGCAGTCTCTCACAAAAATTTATATTCCCTTGGAAAATTGATTTGATGATGATTCGTGATGAGTTTATCTTTAAAAGCACTTAAAGGTTGTATTTTCCAAAATTCTGGCATTTGTGAAAACAAGGAAGTTATTTGAGAAACTGATCTTTATATACTTTATATACGCTATATTTAATTATTTAAAATTATTGAGCCACTATCAACCAACTGAAATGTGTTGCAATTGCAGGAGCATGACTCTTCTAGATTGCCTATGCGAGTATAGAGCCAGTTAGGGTTAAGTTTAGGATTACAATGGTTCCCCTTTCTTTCTATTTGTTGGTGTCATGATTTTGTAGCTGTTGTACCTGCATGTTGGAGTAATTATGTGTCTTATTTTCATATATTTGAACCTGTAGTTGGTGTAAAGTTGTAAGTTGTATTTTGTAAGTATGTTTTTGTTTTCAGGGGTATCAGTTTTCCTATTAAAAATGGGTTTTTAACTGATGGATGCCACATTTACCTCTGTAAAAGGGGTGGGTGTGACATATAATGTGGAGCAACAAGAATCCCAACCTTCTCAAGCCTTAAATATGAGAAGGATGTTCTTATAAGACGCATCGTGCAGTAGTTGCTCCAACTCATTTGGAGTCTGAGGTATGTCAGAAATTTCAAAGATGAAATTTCTTTAAGGGGGTAGAGTTTTGTATTTCGGTTTCCTTTCTTGTGTAGAGTGGTATGTTTCAGTTTTTTCTTGTGTGTTGACTTGATGTTTTTGTCGAGTTCTTGTTATATTTAGCTAGGGCCATCTTACCGAGCTCTTTGGAGTGTATTTTTTGAAGTTTTAAAGGTGTGTGGGCTATGCACAGCCTGCATAGATCGTGTGCGGGCTGTGCACAGGCCACACAACCTCACCTGGGGATTGTGCAACCTTTTGTGCGGCTACACAGGAGATTGCACACCGCAGGCTATGGGGTGTGCGGCTTGCACACCAGGAAATGCACACACATAAAGGGTCTTTGTAAGCCCATTTTAACTCCTTTTTCTTGGGTTTCTTCACCGAGCTCTTTGGAGTGTATTTTTTGAAGTTTTAAAGGTGTGTGGGCTATGCATAGCCCGCATAGATCGTGTGCGGTTTGTGCACAGGCCACAGAACCTCACCTGGGGATTGTGCAGCCTTTTGTGCGGCTACACAGGAGATTGCACACCCCAGGCTTTTGGGTGTGCGGCTTGGTGTGCAGCCCACACACCAGGCAATGCACAAGCATAAAGGGTCTTTGTAAGCCCATTTTAACTCCTTTTTCTTGGGTTTCTTCTCCCTAACTCCCCCATTCTCTCCTTCTCTCATCACTTTCCATTCCTTGGAGGTTTAGGGCTTGGTTTAGTTGATCTTTTGGCCTTGCTTGTGGTGCTTGTAGATTAATCCATTCTATGCTAAAGGTAAGCTCCCATTTCCTCCTTCATTCTTTTTTGTGGTGTGAATGGAGCTACGGTTTGTTTGTGGGTTTAAATTAGAGCTGGATCTTTGTCGTTCTTCTTGTTTTATTGTGGTTTGTACTTGAGAGGAGTGTTTAGATTGTATTGTATAGCTTCTATCTAGTGGAATCCTTGAACCTTCTTTTTCCTTGTTTTTGAAGTTGCTGTAGCACCAGCAAATCCTACTTGTTTCTTGTTTTCTTGGTTTACCTTGTTTAATTCTTGTTTATTCTTTGTATGTTTGCTTGGGCTAGGAAACGAGATCTCAGCTCGAGGCAAAAGCGCCAGTGGAGAAGTAACTTTCTCGGGGTCCTTTCTCACCTAAGTTTGTGAGTGGGTTATGTTGAATGCACAATTCTAATCGAATATTTGAATGTTTTATTTGTTTGATGAAACTACTTTCATGGCTTTATTATATTTTAAATCGAAGTTTGGTTGAATTAAAATGGCGTATTTTGGCTGCTTTAAACTATAGATGTGATGAGAATAACTTGGAACATGTTGTCGTAAACCTTGCGGAATGCCTTGTTGTGATTTTGAATTGTGATGGTGGAATTCAGACTTGTTAGAATATATGCGTTTCTGGATAAATGGAAATTGTGGAAGATTACGATGATTATGATAAATTTATTCGATATAGATGAAATTGATCTTATATGCCTTGATGACATATATTATATGTAAACAGATAAATTGTGAAGATATTGAAAGAGGAAAAATGGGTATAGCTGATGTTTGCTATTGGGTGGTTTTTATGTGGCCGATGGTATAATTTTCTTAACCCTAGGTGTGCACTATAGAAGATCTAATTACTCTTGTATTGTACAATTACTAAAGTTTTGACGGATGATGTTATGAATGAAATGCAGAGAGACTGAATATAATTTGATGTTATAATTAATTAAAGGGTGTATGTTAAGCAAACATAATTATTATTGAGTTGAAGTTCATGATGCTTGATGTACGTATTTGATATTTGGTGATCATTGTCCTTGTGGGGAAGATTAAATAGAATTAAGCTACATTATTTGTATGTTGTACCATTGAGTTGAGGAATACTATTATGTGTGTTAAATATAATATTGAGGTAATCTTGAAGATATAAGAAAAGAATGAATTTAAAGGAAATATATATCTCTTCACTAGTAAGGAAGTGATTTTAGACAAAATGTTCTTCTATAGTAAAGTATAACACTACACCAATATAGGGGAGATTATATGCCTGATCATGTTGATAAGTGCTTGAGTAGACATATTTTTATATATGTTTTACATGCATTGAGCATCATTTTTACTGTGGTTTATGTCTCATATTGTGTATTTGGTGTTCTTTTATGCATATAGGTTGTGAATGCCTTGAAGAGTAAAAAGGAAGCAAAGATAGGCTATAAAGACACAATGTTGGGAGTTCTTGTTCAATTCAAGGACCAAGACACGAGAGCAGTTCATAAACGTGGAGATGTGTGCCAACTTCCAAGAAGATTCAAGTCAATTCACCATTTTGAAGGGCACAAAGGCAGTCACATCTTCATATTCCTTCTCTTTGTGAAGATTGCAAGACCTCTCAAAGATACGTCAATGAAGAAAAGTTTTATAGTCTACCACATGGACGTGTGCCCGGACATGTGGCCTTAAGAGAAGAGTGTTCGGATCGCGTTTTGTGAAAAGCACTGTAGTAATTTCACTGTAGCAGTACTATAGCAGAATTACTGTTCACGCGCCCGCGTGGAAATTCTTGCAGCCCACGCGGACGCGTGGAAAATCCACACGGGCGCGTGAGGGCACGTGACAGACGCGATCTAAGGCCTATAAATAGCCGTTTTGCCCTATTCTTTTCTCATCTTTTTTGCGTCTCTTGAGGGGTGAGACGGCTAGGGGTTTGGAGAGGAGGTCTTTGCGGCTTTGGAGGCGCTCGTCACCAACTTTGATCGATTCCTCCTCCGTCATAGCATATAGGAAGCCACCGGTGAACCTAGCTTCGGAGTGGGTCCTTCAAGACGTCGAAGCTCTCCATCAAGGCCATCGGTTCATATATAAGGGGTTTATTTCTTTGATTTTTAATGTACTTTCATTCATTGATGGTGTGTTTTTGTATGTTGCTCCATGGAGAGCTAAAAACCCTAGAGGGTATTTGGGCTTGTGAACCCTAGGATTCTCATCTTTTGTGGATTTGCTTTTGTGTTTCTATTTAATCCGAGTTTGATTAAGTTTCATTCTTGATTGTTTAATGCTTGCTTGCCTTATTGATCTTATGGTTATTTGGTTTGCATGATTTGTTGCCTTGGTGGGAGAGAGATCTCCATTAGGGTTAGAACCTCAAGATTGAAGAGGGTTGAGAGGGTGAGTCATGAGATAGTGAAGTGTCCCCTTTCCCCTCCGATTGGTGTATTCTATCTCCATTCCCTAAGCTCTATGCAACCATATTTGGTGGGAGGCGTGAGATTGCTCGATTTCTCCGCCGGGACCTTGTAGGGGGTTAGGATCCTTCGCGGGAATTAGGGTTGGATCAATCTTTAGGAATTGGATACACGTTTGGAATCTCTAGAGTGCTTTGCGGTCATATGTGGTGTGAGGTGTTGAGATTGAGCGATTTCTCCACCGGGACCTCGTAGGGGACTAGTATCGGTGATCTAGAGATAGACCCGATTATGTTTGGATTTCCACGACTTAACTTACTCATCATAGAAACACTTTGCTTATCCGGTACCTAATACCTGAATCCTAGGGGGAGCATTGCCCGAATACCCCACTTTTACTGATTGAGATTTTCCTTCCATTTTACCCTTGCATTTTCGTCTCCGGTGTTCATCTCTTCGCACATTAGATCACCACACTATCCCATTATCATTAGGCTAGATAGCAGAGAAGAAGTTAGTACTAGTAGCCCTGTTCCCTGTGGATTCGACTACCCGACTCACCGGGTATTTATTACTTCGACACCCGTGAACTTGCGGTACACACACGCATATTCGGACGTGTCACATGTACTTGTATTTGTAATCTAGAGATCATATTCTTTTATAGATAATGTATCCATTGAACTTGTGAGGATTATTTTTGGGGAATTAGTTAAGTCTATTTGGAGATTGTTGAAAAGAAGGTTAGTGTTTTGGTTCACATGATTGGAGTGGGAGTGGGAGGGGAGTGAATCCAAGCCTTTGTTTGGATGATCATGAGTGGGAGTGAGAGAGGAGTGGATGAGGAGTGAGTGGGGAGTGAGTGGAGAGTGAGCAATCCCCCTAAAATGGGGGGATTGCTCCACTCCTCCCTCACTCCTTGGGGAGAATGACCAATTTGCCCTTTTTATTTGGTAATTAAAATAATAATTTAATTTAAATAATAATTAATTAATTAATTTTAACAATAATTATTAATTAAATAATAATAATTTAATTAAATATAATAATCAAGTTGATGATTTAATAATAATTATTAATTAAAATGAAATAATAATAACTAATAATTATAGTTAAATATTTATTTATATTAATTAATTAATTATATTTCTTCATTAATTAATTATTTATTATAGTTAATTCATTAATAATTAATTATTTTAAAAAATATAATTAATTATCAATTTGATATAGTTATTTATTATAGTTAATTAATTACTAATGATATTAACAAAAAATTTGAAATATTTATTTATAACAATTAATTTATTTATTTTTAATTTACATAATATTCATTTGAATAAAGGACATAAATGTCATTTTATCATATTTACCTTCTTTACTTTTCTCATTCCCAATAAATTACACTCTCCAATCCTTATCAACCAAACACATTCTTTATTCTCACTCCTACCCCACTCCCCCTCATCTCACTCCTATTCCACTCCTCCCCCAATCCACTCCTGACAACCAAACACTCATTTAGTTTAGTTGATAGTGGAAAATTATGGAATTTCATGATCTTAAAGTCGTATTTATTTTATTGAGTTATCTTTTTATTTTCAAAGGCTTGTATAAGGTATTTCAAGTGCATGTTCAATGTTCTCCCTTGATACTGTTTTTGTTTACTTTGAGAAATAGTTTGTGAAATTTTTGGTTCGCATGAGTACCTTTTGGCATTTCTGATTATGAAAACGATTATTACTTCACTTGTGCTATTGGCTTGGAATGATTTGTGAAACCTCCTTTCTTGTATGATTAGGCTTTTGATGTTGGTGGTTATAAAAATAATGTTCATTCATATTATGTGGTTTCTTGTCAGAGTTATGGATTGTGCGATGAGGTATGCGTGTATTGTATTATTTGGGTGGTGCCATCCTACTGTAGTAGCCTGTCTTTACGGCCAGCCTGTTGAGGTGGCATGGTAGACCGGCTGATTTATTGATCCAGAGTCAGGTAGGAGTGTAGAGCCTTGATTGGACATTATCAGAAAGCCGGAGTCACCACACTGTGGACCAATGGGTCAACATCAAGGGTATGAGAACCTTGACAGCTCTGAACCTAGCCGAGGCCAGGATGAAGGTTTGGGGGATTTGCAGACCATTATGGGTTTACTGGAGATGCAAACTTTGTATTTTAAAAAAACTCATGTTTTATGCCAAGTAACCTCAACTTGTGATCTCTAGTAAATTATTGGATAAGTATATTGATTTGATGATGAGCATTATGGTTTTGATGTTTAAAACTCATATTATGCGAAATTAGGTTTTTGTGAAAGTTGAAAAACTTTGAGCCTTTAAATACAATTGTGAAAACCTATGTTTTTTTTTTTTGTATATGGTGGTTTTATTAATTATAGTTATATGTATTATAAATAATGGAATGCTTCAATACTATTTGTATTCTTGCAAAAGCTTAGCTATTGAAATTTATTGACCATTTTATGATATTCTTTTGGAATTGTGCTAACACAATCACTAAGTGACCTAGGTTAGTCACTCCCTCTTTTCCCTCCATGCTTTGGCATCATGTGGCATTGCTGCAAGGTGGAGTGCTGAGCATACTCGTGCTTATCTTTCTTTTATTTGTTCATTTCTAGTGTCATGTATGTTATTCTTTGAACATGGGTATGTTGTATAAGAACATGGATTTACTAGCTAGTTGGTATTTTATTTGCATGGTTTGTATGTTTGTCTAAATCCTTGGACACTTTGTTGTATTTGTGTCAAGCAGATTCCACTGAGCTCTTTTATCAAGTTATGCTGTTGATGCTTCCCTTGCGTATCTTTGAGTTTTTGTTTGTATACTCTATGTAATGTTGTTATTCCGGGATTTGTTTTAGGCTTGTGGCGACTCGAGCGTAGAGTGATGAGAAGTCCCTCCTCGAGTTGTTGCAGCGGTTGTTGTGTTCCAAGGCCGTGGGTCAGGGTGTGACATCATTAGATATGGGATCCCCTTGGGACTTCACATACGACTAGGATAATGATTTCAGCAATATAAGGATGAGTTGCACTAAGAGAACTCTAGAGTAAATTAATCCCAATCTCTCTTCATGTAGCCCTAATCCTATAAAATAATCAATTGAAATCTCTTTCTCATCAATTCCTCTATGATTTAATTAAGCTCTAGAGTCTCTTTCCTAGGACTCAACTTAAATCGGAGAGTGTATTAACAACCAATCTCTTGGTGCATTAACAACTCTTTCAATCAATGTATGATCTAGCACTAAGAAATTGTCATTTACAAAGCACAACTCAAGCATGAATTACAAATCTCTTTATATATAATTTCTATCATCAAAGCATTTATAGGGTGAATCTCAACAAAAATAATGCATTAACTAAAGTAAAAAATTCAAACTACTAATCCATCCCAAAGTTTATTAATATTCAGTGGACTTGGGAGTTTTGTTCAACATTAATGAAGTTAATTTTAACAATGTAAAGCAACGAAAACACAGAAATCCGTAATGAAAACTCCCTCCAATTATATGATTGTGGTAAGGAATGCCGATGATGCCGCTCCTAGATCTTTCTAAAACATGGTTTCCTTGAACATATAATTCCCTCATAGGATGACAAAAAGTGGTTTTGGCTATGAATCTTCAAGATCTCCCTACCATTCATTGAAATCAAGCATTTTCTTATTTCTTGACAGAAATATTCTTGAAAACTGTAGCTGTTGACAGATCATTCTCAAATTCCTAACTGGCCCTCTTTATACTTTTGGCCCATGTGGGATGGTATGCCCAGATGCAGTGTTGTAGGTCATGTTCCTATATATACGACTCGTATAAGTACCATAATGAAATTGATTGGGGGTGTGTGGGCAATCATGTGGGTGCATAGCAGCTAGCATAAGTGTTTGTCTAGGCTATATGGATGCATGGTAGCTCCCATAGGTGCTCGAATGATCATCTTAGTTTTTTTTCTTCAATTTTGCTGAGCGAGGCGCTATACTCTCACCATGTGTAGGTGAATGGAAGCCCGTATGGAGCTTCTTCTTCACCAAACTTGTTCGTTTTGCCTTGAAATTTTCCTAAAATGTGTCTTCAAGTTTTGATTACCTATTTTATGCCTTGCGGAACAAAATACAACTTCCAGAACATCACCATGGCCTCATCACGGCCGTGGTCAGAATTGTGCTAGTATGTAAATCCACAGGAAGACATCACAAGAATCATATCAGCCTTAACAACGATAGTTGTCCATATACCGGGCATGGTCAATACACACAGTACCCAGAGCCAGACCTTGCTAGGACATGACTTATAGCCCAAGAAACTAATTCTGATCACAACACCTTGAACAACATCCATCGTGACCCCTTAGCAGACTCAATCTACGAATATTTCTAGGTTTAATTATTTCAAAGGGGGAATTCTTTCACCTAATTTGGTTAGAGGTGGCTGGATTTCTGGAGTGCACTACAGCTAGAGATAAGATTCAACCTAATTTTAATATATTCCAGCGAATTTCTCAGGAAGTCAACACATATTGATAATGGAGAACGTGCGAAGAGATTTGACACCATCTTGACATCCTTGGGATCTTCTCAACCTTAACCATCAGAGATTTATTGGAGGGTGTTAGTTTTAGGATTCCTAATACTTTTCTTGTGGATTCCTTATTCTTTGATCATTAATCTTTATCCATAAGAGGACGCAATTCGAAGGGAATTATATGTCGAAGTACCTAAGTTTTTTACTTGTGAATATTAACTTTCATTGCCAATATATTATTCTTTCTAGTTGATTGTGATTCATTGTATATTTGCTCATTGATAACTGTGTGATGTTGTGAGGAATAGATTTCCACTAATTAGAGCATCCATGGTTTGTTAAATTTATGCATGCACTAAGAAATTAGATATAACTAGGATTTCGGATTCTATCTTAAGTTCTTAGTGTTTTAGACTTGGTCGCCAAGAGATTAGGACCAATAGGCCTCTGAATTTCCCTGATCCATTACTAAATAATATTGTTATAGCCTATTTTTTCATCACAAGTAAGTGATAAGGGACTCCCCGTACGAGTACCCACTCTTTCCAATTGGACCTCAAGTTCCTCAATTGTATTTTAGTAGCTAATTTGTAGAAATAGATTTATTTTACTAGAAGAATCACCATAGACATTATGCTATTGATTAAGTGAAAAAGAAGTAATTGAAGTCTCTCACCATTCCTTGAGGAATACGACCCCCGTGCTCACCCACGAGTTATTACTTGATGACTCATATATTTGAGGTGTTACATGCAGTAAACCATTCATGTGGTTTTTCGTATGTCACATGAACTAATAAAAAATGTTTGTAAAGTGTGTAAAACAATGGTATACAATCAAGCACATTTAGACACTTATCAATTTATCTCTAGTGTTTAATGGGTTGGAACTTCAAAGATTAACTCTATCTAAGTTCTCTAGATTCTCAAAAGGATCTCAACTAAATTAAGAATCCATATCTTCATATCTAGAGTTCAAACTAGAAACATAAAGAATCTTATATGAAATTTAAAATTACTCATAGAATTCTTGACACACCTCTTGCGTGTGTGTACCGCAAGTGCACGGGTTGTTGAAATAATAAAGTACCCTGGTGAGTGGGTAGTCATATCTACAGGGAATAGTTTTTAGGAAGCAAGTAGTGATGCTATTTAGCTATCAAGTGAACTAATTTGTGATTTGAGTGAACAATATCAATGCAAATAAAATAAAGAAAAGAGAAAGGAAACGCAATCGGAATAAGGAGATGTAATTGATAGAAGGATGGGGTACCCGAACATTGCTCACCCTAGGACTATTGTTTCAAGTGCAAGATTACTCATTATGCCTCCTAATTGAAGTTTAATGAGTCGTGGGAATCCAAAGGCACAGTCCCAAACCTAAGATTAACCGTGATTAACCCTTATACTATGCCCTAGCGGAAAGGGATACTTTCGAAGCCTCACACTGTAGAGAGTTTCTTGAAACTCTAGGGATTCCAAGTGATAAGCACTATTTTCTAATATAGATCTAACCCTTTGGTCAAGGCGAAAGACCCCTAGTCACGACGAAGCCCGAGCACTAAGGATTACTTCAATACTTCACTTTGTTGCTCGCGCAACTAAGCCCCAATGGAGTTTGTCTCTTAGCACTTCACTCTATTATGGCCACAAAGAACTCTTGGAATGCGGAGGTAGGATAAATCATAATAGAAAGAAAAGAGAACATTCTGCTACCTCTCGACTCACCCTCTGGACCCTCTTCAACCTTGCTTTGTCTAACCCTAATGAAGTGTCACTCATTCACAAGGATTATCAAGATGGATTCTTAACCCTAGTGTCTCTCTAAGGGAAAATCAACTCAACAAGCAATCAAGGATGGAACTCAATTAAAACATTAATTAAAGAAACATAATAAGAGTCAATGAAACAAAATCATCCTAGGGCTTAAAAGTCCAAGCACCTACTAGGGGTTTAGCTCTCCATGGAGCAATACACAATCAACAATGAAATCAAAAGTAAATGCATGCCATCTATAGATAAAACCCCCTTGTAGTCCCTATCAATGGTCTTGCGGAGTCACCTCGTCTTCTCCAAAGGTTCCCTTGTCAAATCTAGGGCACACCTTGCCGAATCGATACCTATGAAAGCTCCCCCAATAGTTTTCCTCCAAAAGAACTTGATGTCAAATGCCGTAGAACCTCTCCTCAAACCAAGCAAACACCTCTCCAAACCCTACGCCTCCAAATATGGGCAAAAGATATGAAGAGGATCCCCAAATAAAACTCTCAAAGCGATAATTATAGGGCTGGAATCAAGCATCCACACGGCCGTGTGAATAGTAACTACTACAATGATTTTACTATAGTGTTTTGCTAAAGTAAACTGCTACAGTACTTCACCAAAATGCTCCCAAATCCATTCTTTTCATCGAGGCCACATGAATGGGCACACATCCATGAGGTAGATCACGTCGTGTCTTCAATAAAACCACATTGACGAAGCTCTTGATAAAATTGCACAAGTTGGAATATGTGAGTGTGACTGCCTTTGTGCCCCTTCACTTTGTGTATTTACTTGAGCACAATGGAGGTTGGCACACACCCACATATCTTTGATCACAACTTGTGTTTTCCCGTTTGTTCAATCCAAGAACTTCATCAACAATTGCGTCTACAATCTACTTTTGCTAACTTTCTTCCAAACTTGTCTCCACAACTCTAAATGCACAAAAGAAGACAAATACACACGAATGAGCCATAAAATCTGATAAAAGTAATGCTCAATGTAAGAAAAGTATACTTCGTATTATTTATACACAAGCACTTATCAATTCTTTAAATACTTTTATTCAAACTAAGAATCCAATATTTGAGCATCCTAAAATCAAATTGATTAAACAAGAGAAATCTTAGAACTCAAACACCACATGTGGTCAACCTAGTTAATCCTATTAACTTCACAACAAGAGTTTAAATCCCATATTTAGTATACTAGCCTTGAGATCTATGTATTGATCGAAATAATAAGCTCTTACCATATAATCACATATTAGAGTATCATAGTCTAGAGAAACTAAGCTAATAACATAAAATTCAAGAAAAACAATTATCCATCTAGCGCAATTTCCTAAGATCCTATTTATAGACATTCTAGAATGTTTCATTAAGTGCATTGGAAGAATTAGACTCTCATATCTATGAAACTGAACCTTAATATGCTATGGAATTGAATAAGTTTTGCTAGAATAATATCAAATAATTAGAACATACCAATTCTTATATCTGGTCATCTTAAGTTTTACTAAGCATTTTAAAGACTAAGTTCCTATATGAAGGCAAGCTAACCTTGATTAACTAAGAGGACTAATCTCAAATTGGAAAGAGAGAATAAGATAATGACAAACTCCATCATCATCAATTATAGCTTGGAAAGGTGATGGGGTTAAATATTATGGGGAAATAAAACCGAATGTTCCCTCTTAATGTTACAATTAACTTGGAAAGGTGAACAAGGTGGGATCTACATGATTTCGTCATATTAGGTCATCTACATGAGTCCCTTATGTCTAAAATAAATTTTCTAACCTAATTGGAAATGCATGAATAATGGATATGAAAAGGATAGCATGCACAATGACTGTGCTATCATTTCATTACCAATCCACGTGGACAACACTGCATAAAAAAACATTCTACAGGATTCTAACAAGGCATAGTAGGAAAAAAATTGAAAATGAATTATATCATGCAGTAAGTCAATTAAAAAATATTCCACAATTGCAATGCTTTCAGCCAAAGAATAATGAAGTTAATAAAGCTGCATAAATATAGACTGTAGTCCAAGTTTTTTTACAGAGGGGTCAGAATCCATATAGTACAAAGGAACAATGAGAAATGAATTAATAACCACTACCATAGCAATCCACATAAGCATATCAGAATTAATAACCCATAGCAGGTTCCATATAAGCAAAGCATTAGATGAAATAATTATCAAACAATGACATTCAACAATACATAATAGTAAGAAATCTAAAAGGACCATAGCATGGTATGAAAACATGGTATCCAACAAACAACAGATTTAGTTAAAAACCATGAAGCTAACAGCATGGTATGAAAACTTCGTATCCAAACACAACTTATTAATCAACAAATCCAAAAAATAAAAAATAAAAAAACCATTACTAATGCAACACATCATGAATCTTAGGGAGGAAAAGAATACATGAATCTAATGACATGGCATGCAAAACTATTTCTAAGCATAGCACAAACAACAAATCCAAAAGAAAAACACTTGAACTAAATAACAAATGATGGATCTGGTATTAAGAAAGCATGAATCAAACAATATGGCATGAAAGCATGGTCAGAAAGGAAAGATCAAAGAAAAATAATTACAAAAACATGAATAAAGTAACATATCATAGATCTGGCTGGAAAATCATAAATCAAACACCATGCTATGAAAAATTGTATCCAAGTACAATTGAAGCAATAGGTCCAAAATAAAAATCCATGAAGAAAACAACACATTATGCATCTTGCCAAATAAACATTAATTCAACAACAAAGTACGAAACTATAGTACCAAATTAAATATACAATAATAGATCAAAACTTAAAAACCATGAATCATGGGAGAGATCATAGATATGGCCATAAAAACCACAAATCCAACAATATAATATGAAACCATAGTATCCGATAACATATCAAACAATAAACCAATAAAAAAACAAAAAACAAAGGGAGACCATGAATCCGGCAAGAAAATCATAAACCCAACAAATATGATAAAAATGGAAAAGCAATAGATATAAAATGGAAAAGCATGACCCAACAACATATCAAAACCCTACTCAAAGATCATGAATCAAACAACCTGCATTGGAAACTTGGTATCCAACAACATGTTGGACCCCAAATCAAATACCGCAAAAAAAAAAAGCCCATTTATAGATCATAAATATGGGAAAAAATTTGGCAAAGAAGGTGAAAAAGAGAATGTTTTATCTACTTGAATAAATGGAAAAAATCAAAACCATGGCCAACCTTGAAAAACCACAGCAGTAATGCCTGCGAGAGTGGGGATGCTGGGGACGCAAGGTTGCCTTATCTTGAGCGCGATAGATAGGACACCACAAAGAAATGAGTACAAAACCAAGGATGCCGAAGCAGAAACGGGGCCAAAAACCCTAAAACAGAAGTGCTACCATGAGAAAAGAGAAAGTGAACCAGTGAGAAGACCAAGAGCCAAATCTAGGGATGGAAGTGGTGAGTTGAACGAGATCAAGCAAAATCATGTGGCCGAAATGGGACTAATTTGGCCATATATGAAAAAAACCAAAGTCCCACCTCGGCGTTTTTTCTTTGAAGAAGAGAAGTGGGGTGAGATCAGAGGTGTCACATCATCATTTCGGTCCACAAATCAGTGAAACAAGTACACTGAAGTGGGACAACATTCACCACTTTGGTCACTTCAACCCCACTCCCTGAACCAAAAATATCCTAAGCTTATTTGATTTGTTGGAACTTGTATAGATAATTTTATAAAATATCTCTTTGTTTTTTTTTTCAAAAAGATAGTGTAAAATGGCCTTTTAGGATGATGTTTTGAAAAAATTGTTATATTATTATTTATTTATAACTAAAATATTTAGTAATTAATTAGTAATTATTATATGTCCAAAAAATATTGAAATAATTTATTTTTAATTAGGTTATATAAGGGCAAAACCCAGAATAATTTATTATAATAAACTTTCTATTCAAGGATTACAACCAAGCACTATGATCTCACCCACTTTTAAACACACAGGCACTACAACTAATAATTACTTATTTTTCACCAAGCTATATCCACCAACCTTTTTTTTATGCAATTAATTAAATATATAAATATATTTAATAATTTTTTTAAAAAAATATAAAATATAAATTAAATAACAATTCAGCCAATTCCATATATATATATATATAGTGGCGGAACCAGGGAGGCCGAGCGGAGGATTTAAAGTTTGATCCGAATCCAATACCAAAAATCTCTCTTCTCAACATTTGGACTCAGCCGTCAGGTTGAATGATCTCTTTTACATTCTCTTGCAACCTTGCTGATTTCTGTTTGAATGATTGTCAGTCTAAGAGTCTTCTCTTGCTTTTAGGTCGAAGGCTCAAAGTCTCTATTCTCTTGCATAATCTTGTCTTGATTCTTGAGATTTCTCCAAAATGTAAGACGTGTAAGTGTGTGGGTGTGTTTTTCAGGTTTTTGTTTGAATTGAATACTTGGTTTTGTGGTTTTGATCATAGATTCATCACTAGTGACTGTTTTTTTCCCCAGAAAATCTCACATCTAGTCTAGATTTGGCTTTTTTGAATAACAAGATTTGAGGGTCATCACTCATCAAGCCATATTTGTAAGTCTTTGTTGCTTTTGTTTATAGTTGTATCACTAATTCACCATGTGCTTTTGATATTTGTTGAAAATTAACACGTTAATTAATTTTGTTGCATCACTAAGTCTTTGTTGACATTTGTTGATAGTTAACCTGCTAACTTTGCAGTTAGTTAATCATAAGGACACGAAAGTCTGTTCAACCAGTTACTAGATAAAAAAAAAAAATAGTGGCAATCTAATCGCCAAAACCCCAAAAATATAACCCAAAAAAAAAAAAAAATACCAAGCAGTGGTTTTAATTGAAGAAACAAATGGTATCTTGATAATATAATTAGATTTGGATCATTTGATAGAAGGGAACACTAATATACATCCATTCAGATGTTTCTTTTTCATGGTTTCCATTAATCAAAATCCAGAATAAATAGTCTAAGTTATTAATACTGAAATTTTTTGAGTGATTCCTCATTAATCAAATTGTCTACATACATGGCCGTATATACACAAATGATCAATTTTGTAGATAGAAGTTGAATCTCTACAAAAAAAAAAAAAAATAAAAATAAAATAAAATAAAAAGCCTCCTTACGGATAGCCACATAGATGAGGATGAGAAGGAATGAGAATGAGGAATTGGATGTAGATTTTTTTTTTGTTTGACAAAGCAATAATGATTGATAAAGTAGGTGAAGACCTTTTGTTGTTTAATTTGGTATGGGTGAGGATGGATTTGGAGTGAGGGCCACATTTTGGAAGATTTTAAGATTACCTTTTTATACATGATAGTGTTTTTGATTGACCAACTTTGATTAATTAGCTCCACTATCATAATTAATATTATTTGTTTTTATTTTATAATAGATAATTATATTTAGTTAGGTTAAAAGTGAAATAGTGTGTATGAATTGATTTGGAAATTAGTGAGATGACTAATGTGGTTAACTTTTTATGATGAAGTTTTTGCTTCCTTGCATGACCTCCCCTCTGGTAAGGCTCATGGCCTTGATGGTTTCAATGCTGAATTCTATCGTTTCTTCTGGCCAGATATTGGGGATAGTCTCTTTGAGGCCATTTCCTATTTTTTTGATAACTCTGTGTTGCCACCTTCTTGGGGCAGAACCTATATCACTCTCATCCCTAAAAAGGATCATCCCAGGTTTGTCTCTGATTATCACCCTATTTCTTTATGTAATGTCTGCTTCAAAATTGTGACTAAAATTCTTGCTAATCGGCTTAAGAGTGCCCTCCCTAAACTCATTAGTCATGAGCAAGTTGGCTTTGTTTCAGGTAGATGCTCTTTTGATAATATCATTGCCTTACATGATAGTGCATACTTTGGAGAATGATACTAAGAACCCCCCTAGGATGTTAAATTTCCCAACATTTGGATATCTTGGATTGACACTTGATTGAGATCTAGTTCTTTTTCTCTTCTTATTAATGGTTCTCCTTCGAATTGGTTTTCTTCCTCCCGTGGTGTTCGCCAAGGAGATCCTATCTCTTCTTACCTGTTTATCTTAGTGTCTCAAATTCTCTCTTCTATTTTGAACAAGGCTCTTCATATGGGTTTGATTCCAGGTTTTGATGCTAATCTTTCATACAATTTTAACCACCTTATGTATGCTGACGACCTTCTTATTATTACCAGGGCTTCTCGGTTAGTTGCTAGAAACATCAATTTTTGTCTGCAGATTTATGCTCTTCTTACTGGGCAAAAGGCCAATGTTAGCAAATCTGCAATATATTTTCCTTCTTGGTTCAATTCTAGAGTGGCGAGAAGTATTTCTTCCATTCTCAACTTTCCTGTTGCTTCTTTCCCTCTAACCTATCTAGGCATTCTCATTTCTCCTAAAAGACTTAAGGTTTCTCATTTCAAACCTATGGTGGATAAAATTTCCTGTACTTGCTCCAGATGGAAGCATTCTAACCTCTCTTTAGCAGCTAAATCTACTCTTATTAATGCTTCCATTCTTGCTATTCCAGTATATCACCTCTCTGTCTTTCCTGTCTTTCGATCTGTTCTTCATGAGATTTCCAAGATTGTTAGGAATTTCTTTTGGCACAAAGGTGGCAATGGAAAGGGCATCCATGCAGTTTCTTGGAGTCGGTTAATTGAGGACAAAACTGAGGGGGGCTTGCTATCCGGAACCTTAATGTTGCTACTCACTCTCTCAAGGCTAAGCATATTTTTAGTTACCTTAACTCCACAGATTCCATCTGGGTTAATATTGTGCATCATAAATATAGGTTGATCAACTTTTGGCGTGACTCTTTTCCTCGAAATTGTTCTTGGTTCTTTAAGGGCCTTTGTCGCACGGCAACTGCTCTTAAACCTTTTTGTTCAATTAGGGCTATTAATCCTTCAATTACCTCTTTTCTTCATGATCCCTGGTGTTCGGAGATTCCTTTTGCTCTTAAACCTACGTTTCTTAACATGGAGCTTGATCTTATTTCTCTTACTTGCTCTGATTTATGCTATAATGGCAGCTGGGATTTTCATCGTCTTTCTTTACTTTTTGGATCTCATGCTAGCGATATTCTTCCCAACCTTGGCCAGATTATTTCTGACTCCACTAATGTTTGGGTTTGGGCTCATAAAACCTTTTTTGCTAAAATTGCTTCCAATGTTTATCATGTTTTAAATCATGGTTGTTATGCTTTCTCCCCCTGGGTGGGTTGGAAGAAAATTTGGTCTCTCAAAATTATACCTCGCGTTAAACATTTTATCTGGCTGGTATTTCATGGCAGAATTTCTACTGCTGAGTTTCTTTATGCCATTAATCTTGGTCCCAGACGAAGGTGCATGTTTTGTAACCTTGATTATGAGACGTCTGAGCATCTGTTCAATCATTGTAATAAATCTCAACGTATTTGGAATTTTATCTCTACTCTCATCTCTAAACACATTCAGTTCCCAGATGGTTTTTGCTCAAGTGTTTGGTTAACTCATTCTCATTACTCTGCAAAGACTAAAGCCATCATTTCCCTTGATGCTTGGTACATTTGGAAGGCTAGATGTGATGTTGTCTTTTGCGGCATATCTCCTAACTACTTCATCATTGCTCGCATGGCTGTTAATCAAGCTTTAGGCATTAATCTTGCTGGAAAAACCTCTTGCAGGAATTTTCTTCTCAACAACATCTGCAGCTTTGATGGGCCTTTCTTGTTCTCTGCAGTGCGCTGGAACCAATCTTCTCAATCTTGAAGGGGAGGATTCATTTCTTCTAGGCCTAATTTCAATATTTTCTTTGTAGGAAGGCATGTTTCCTCTGCTGAGTCCCACCTTGCTGCAGATCTTCAAACTCTTGCAATCGCCTTGCAGCTTGTAGTGGAGAGTTCTACTCCAGTTCAAATTATTTTCATTTGCAATCCCATTGTCTTGGATCTGCTCCGAACCTCTTCTCCAGTTTGTTCCTGGCATTTCGCTTGATGGATCTCCACCATTAATCACCTCTTGTTAGCCGCTGGTTCTCCTCGCATTCGTGTTCTTCCCCAATCTTGGATGGGTGTTGTCTTTAAACTCGCTGCCTTTGGAGTTAATCTTCATCAACTTTCACTCTTTCATGTTGGTCATGATCTCCCCCATTGGGTGATGAAGCTTCTTGCTGATGCTGCCTTCTTTTTCTAATTTTAGTTCTTGCCTTCCTCTCCTTCTATCTGTTGTTTTTTCTTTGTTTCTTAATTTCAGTTTTCTGTCTTCTCTTCTTTTTTGTAACTTTCTCTTTTCCTTTTCTGTTTCAATAAAAGCCTCTGGGGCTCTTTAAAAAAAAAAAAAAAAAAACTTTTTATGAGGTTTTTTAATTGATTTTATGAGGTTTTCTTATTTGAAATAATTTGATAGTTGTGGTTTTCTAATTTTTTGAACCTTTTAAATGAGTTATGTTTCACAAAATTCCATTCTATATGTTCAAGTATCACACTATCTTAATCCTATTTTATGTAAATAAAATTTACAAATATTATTGGCTTTGGATGTCTAGCTACTATTTCTTTATATATGTTTACTTTGATCTTTGGATAGCATTATACACTTATAAAAGCCAATTGGCAATGGTTTTAGTTCAAGCATTGATAAATAGCTATTTTATGCTTTTTTTTTTTTCTTATGTATTCAAACTTCAAAATGTGGTTGTTTTAATGAAAAGTTATATTATCTCACTATATTACATTTGGAACAATTGCTTTTTTTGGATGTAATTTTTTTATATATTTTAAATTAGCCCCTTGTTTTAATGTGATTTTTGTTATTTTTAATAATTTATTTTTATAAATTTTTAATATTAAAATTTTATTTTTCTTTAAAACCGACAGTACTTTCAAAGTTTATAATAAATGCAATGTTTCAAATCTACCACTACCGCAATCTTATCAATTGCGCTAAGGTCGTCGACGAGCTGCTGACGCAGCGTCTTTGTCCGTATTCATCTTCCCCAATTTTAACCCTTCTTCGATCTCCAAAGCTTCCAAAATTATCCAAAACCTAATCGATTGATTGACCGATAATCCATGGCATCCTGCGGCCGCTGTCAGCCCATCACTGTCCCTCGCGCTTCCCTCGCCGGCGACCCCCTCCGCCACCGCCGCCGAGTCTGTCCTCTCTCCACCCTTTCGTCTCTGATTCCCTTCCGCCTTTCTTCCGATACCCAGGTGCTCACCATCTCTTTCCCCTTGAATTTCTCTTGAGTTTTTCTTTAGATTCGATTTTTGGCATCATGTCCTTGTTTGATTGAATGAGGTCTTGATGAATAGGGATTGGTGAGGGTGAGAAGGAGTGGATCATTTGGTGGGAAGAGAGTTCCTGGGATCTTTGTTATGGCGAGTGGTGGATCGAATGATGGCGAGTGGAGGAGCGTTGGGACGCCGCTTGAGCCGCTGTCGCCTGAAGGGCAGTTTTTGTGTGGGATTCTTAAGAACCAACCTCATATTTTCCGAGTTGCTGCTTCTGAGCAATTAAAAGAGCTAGCTTTGGAAAGGGAGAGTGCTTTTGCTCGCTGGGAACAAAGTGTTGGTTCTTCTGAGCATCCACTTCATGGGTTAGTACAACTGCGAAATCATTCATTTGTTTGCTTCTCCTTTTTTTGTCCTGTTCCAGAAGAGCATGTGGTATTTTTAATTTAGTGTTCTCATGTGCTGGATGCTTCTTTCTAATTTTGTTACATTATTACAGAGTACAGGTAAAATGGATGTGTGATTTCTGATTTTGGTATCATCATTTTAGAGTAGAGCTAACATATTTTGGTTGCATTATGATAGGGCACAACTAAAAATGGATATGTGATTGTATTTTTTTTTTTTCAAATGATTGGAATTAGTGTGTTTGATTTATTTGATCTCTGTGAAAAGTTTTACGGTTTCCCATTCTTTGATGATATATGCCTTGGGTGGTGGAGGAAATGTGGTTTCCATGAGCATGGATGATATTCTTGGTAAAATTTTCGATGACTTTGAAATTTGATATGTTTTATGCAAAGTCAAGGATCTCTATTTAATATTGGAAAATCAGGTCTCGGGCCTGTGTAATTTAGACAGATGTTCTACTTAGGAAATTTTGATATTGTAGGGAGCATATGGTTTAGGAAAACTTTATAAACTTGAAATTTTTATCATGTGGGCTAGTCTTTTTGAGCATTTTCTTTCAAGATTTTCTTGTTACAAGCTTGTGATGCTCCATGATGATCTTTAATTGATTTTTCAGTGTAAATAAACAACTACGTTATGGTTTAGAAATTTGAGATGAAATATGGCTGGTAGACTTTGCAGGATTTATTGGAGCATATGAAAAATTCTCTGTAGATTGCTAATTAGGCAACAACATAGGAGATTTTGGGTATGTTTTCGAGTACAATCAGGAATAAGTATCAGCTCTCAAACATTAAAGTCCCTGCTTCAATGGCCATGCATATTTCTAAGGTACTAATGAAAGAAATGTGGTCATGTATTTAAGATTTTAGTGAAAAGACAAGTCTGTTTTTCTCAACTTCTTTATATGGGCATCTAAGGACAACTTTTAAATAAATTTTTTTTTTTTTTTTTTTTTTTTTTTTGCTTCAATTTTGTGCATAAATTTGTAGTGTATGGTACTCAACAAGAAATGCAGTAAGATGGATGGTAGAGTATCCTAGTCTCTTCAATTGCTCTTTCCTTCTTACTATTAATATGAACCAGCTCCCCTTACTTTAGAACTTGTTTCATGCTTCCCTTCACCTGTTTACTGCCATAATACTAGTATATGATGGTTAATTATTCATGACTAGTTTCTTCTTCTGATCCTACTCTTGCATTCTTTACTGTGTATTTCTTGATCTCCTTTTTTTTCAAAGATACGTCAGTAGCACTTTATAAGCTCCATCATGTACTGTCTTTCATGTTTTGTAGCGCCATTAATTACTTACATTCAGTTATTGGTGGCCCTAAATTCCTTTCGGTACATTCTACTTTGGCTTACTAAAAAGCATACTTCTCACTAAATAACACTTGGTATAACCTCACCAAAGAGTTAAACAAGATAAAAAGAAAAGATTTAAGTTCTTTGTAGCGAGCAACTCCCCGAGGCCAAGGATGTGGTCGAACTGCCATTCCAGGATTTGCGGTTCGATACATTTCCATTGTGCCACCTAGCCAAACCTGCCATCTCATGTGCCAAAGTCAAGCAGTTCTTCCTTCCCGGTTCTCTCTTTTTGTACATATGCAGTGGCAGCGCTCATCATTCACAACTTGAGCCTATTCTGGTTGCATGTGAGAGTTAGCAATGTGATTGGCGTATCACACTAACAATATTTTTTATCATGGAATATTTTTCATATCAATTTGAGTTCAAGGGAAACTTTGGAGATGTGCATGCTAATCGATTGTTGGCCTTTCCATAAACTCTATTTTATCTTTGTTATTTAGAAGAGTTTTGATATGTATAGTCCTATATCTTGAACCCAGTTTTTAATTAACTGTTGGATAAATGTTTTTATCCCAGGTTCATTCTGGATGCTAACAATCCTTCCCTAGGAGTAACTTATTCTGGATTAATGGCCTTATTCTCAGATAAGGATCCTATTCCAGAATAATATTATAACACCTTTTGCTGCTATTATGTTATTTCTGGAATAAGAGTGAAACATGAGAGAACAAGATGGCTTCTTAATTTCAATTCACCTTTAATATCTATTGAAACACAGCCAAATGGAGTGGGCAAAGATGTGTAAGGAGAAGAATTGGCATCATTTCTGGCATATAGTTAGATGCATCAAAAATATAAATAAATATGGTCTTGGTATAGGGTAAAGTTGTTGTAATAGTAGTAAGCCATTGTTGATGCTGATTACCATTCAACTTATGATATTTTTGTCCTGGCCAACATAGGAATCATGGGCATGATGCTTTTGATGCTCTTATACCTGGGCAGTTACATAGATTTATGTACTTATTAAATGTGGTACTGCTCATAAGAAGTTTGGTGAAGAAAGTGACAATGAAGAATAATCTGGGTGCAGATGCCACTGCAGGCAATTTCTGATTACCGGACCTGGTTTCACATGAATTTTACTATCCAATTATGGTTATGGAAGAAAATTTGTGGGTTCCATTGATCTCTATATTTGGTGTAGTGATATAAGAGGTGCTTATGCACGTTTAAGGATGCTTTGTTTAAAGATGTGTGGCATATGAATGTGTACGTTTTATAAAAACTATTGCAATCATTACTTAGCATGGATAATGAGTAAATGCTGGTGCTTTGCCTTCTGCATTTTATGCTATAGCTTGCAAGGTGAGCCTTCTGTACGAGTTAGCTTTATAATGGCCCCAAGTTATGATGTTGCCTAACAAAATAATGCATCTCAATATACAAACAAATTATGAATGAGCTATGGATAACAATCTGACTGTTAGGACTATTCAATTAGGGTCCATTATATTTATAAGAAAGAAACTTCTTACTTTTTTTAACCAATGCTCATGTGGAGTATAATAAGGTTTCATGAGTAAATTGGAGTAGATACTAATCCAGTTGTCAATGACATTTCCATCAACGAAATGATATGCAATTTGTTCTTGCTTGCTTGGTTTTGTTGTCTGAGTTTTGCTTGATTAGGCTGGGTATTTGGTTGAATAGTTTAGCAGTCTTCATGGGAGGTAAATGTGTGTTTTTCTATATATAATTTTAATTTTAATTATTAATTAATTATTTTTGTTTTAAAATTTTACTACTGATTATTAAATATTATGCCAGTTAAGATTGACACTGGGATGCATCCCAGCCATAAGAGAGCAAAGCTTTATGAGGCATCTCTCACCTAAGCTAGTTTTGTTATGTCCCCAGTGAATGATTTCAGATAAAAAGTTCTTAACTTCAATGCATAAAGAACAAGTTTACAACAACCCAATGGTGATCATTATTATGATTACTGTAAACACCCAAAAATTTGCAAGAATTATTATATCTTCGCCATTTTCTTTTGTAAGGAAGCACTTTCCTCTCCTTCTGAACAACCATAGTTGCTAAAACACACCAGCACACCACTGTAGCACTATGCCTTGCTAGCCAAACTTGTCAATGATTTAATTCAGGAAAAGTGTGTTCATTCTACTACCCAATAATTGGAAACTCTTTAGTCACTTATGAACTTTTATTTTATCTCAATTATTAGCATACCAGATGTATTTGTCCGTCCCATGTCGGTTGAAGGACTGAAGCTTACAGTTTCTCATTTTCTGATCTTTGAATGCAGGAGGATAGCACAAATGAAAGAACAAGAGTGCCAGATTGCTGCTGAAGATGTAATGTACATGTTAGTTGTTCATAATTTTTCTGAAATAAAAGTCCCCATGGTCCCCAACCTATCAAAATGCACCAGTAATGGAAGATTAGAGATATGGTCATCAAAAGATAGAGAGCTGGAGTCGATCCATGGATCTGAGGTCCTAGAGATGGTAAGGGAGCATCTGTCCAATATTCTCAGATGGAAAGGGAAATCCGATGCTTCAGCAAATTGGTCAACAATGAAGATGAAAAGGCTGCAGCTTGGGCGGCTATATGCAGCTTCGATTTTATACGGATACTTTCTGAAATCTGTCTCTCTGAGGCACCATCTAGAACTCAGCCTTGCTCTCTCCTATGAAGATCTCTCACTCAACAAAATGATACAATTTCCACTACCCAAGGTACACAAGCATGAGCCCGAAGAGAATCTGGTACCCCTTGGCTGTTCAAACGACATGACATTATCGTTGTGCCCAAGTAAAAATAGAGGAGGCAAAGCGAAACGGCTGAGAGGATACATGATGGGCTTTGATTCAAAGACTTTACAGTTATGTGCGAAGTTGAGATCCATTGAAGCTGCAAATCTGATCGAGAAACATAGCTGGGCATTGTTCAGAGATCAAGAGAGCCAGAACTTATCAAAGGACGAGTTGATTGATGTCTCATTCTCAGGTTTAAAGAGACTGGTTTTGGAAGCTGTTGCATTTGGTACTTTCCTTTGGGACGTGGAGGGATATGTGGACTCTGTTTACAGATTGAAAGAGTCTTGAGAGAGAACTTATTATTCACCAATTTGCTCATTTTAACAGCTCGGAGGATTTGACCTGAAGTTTTCTTGTGATACATATATAGAAAGCCTTTCTTAGAGTAGGACGGGAGTGAACTCTGTCTTGGGGTTTCATGGCATTTGCTCTGTGGTCATTACGTTGTCTTCGTTTTCAGAATGTACATATTACCTGTATCAACTTGCTTTTAGAATTTTACTTCCCGTGTGTGTGTATGAATATAGACATAGAACTAATTGTAGTTTTTGATTGCAGTTGGAATAATTGTTTGGAGATTTAAGTGATGCTCAGATGAAAGTGCAACTGATCATCTGCCTATGAATATTGATTAGTTCAATTCGCAAAAACTATGGTGTAATCAATAGCCAAAGGGGTAGTGCTAAAGAAGCACCTTCTCGGTGCTAGGGTAACATTATATGCAATCCTAATTAATATGATTAAACAAAAAAGGATATAGGTGTGTTGATACGTGCTTCATATATATTGTAAGCGGTAGTAAAGTGTACCTGAAGGTCGGGTAGTTGAATTCACAGGGACCAGTTCTCATAGTACTAATTGATCTTTTATTATTTAGCCGATAGAATCGATTAGCGTTGTTAACCCTAATTAAGAAAACCTGAATGAGCAAAGACTCAAATTGGCGATGAAAAAAAAATCAGCAAGAAAATGGGATGGTACCTTAGATACAATCCTCTTAAGACATCCAAGTATTGAATTCCTAATATTGGTTATTGGTGAGAATTTTTTAACCATGGAGATTCTTATATTAGTTCATCCCTTTGTACGTGCAATCAATTCTAATCCCATACTGCAATGTATCATTGCCCTATGACTACATTGATCATTCTTTGAATCTCTCTATTAGGTTTAACCCTAATTAGGAGAGTTCGACGCCATACATCCTATCTCTAGGTGTGCACTCAACCTTTATCTCCTCTGTGTGACCTAACATGATTGATTTCTCAATTTCAATCATGTCAATCAAATATATAATTGGGGCTTTTGCGCTAGCAATTGCCATCATGAAGCAACATAGAAGATTCACAATAAACAAACTTTAATAGCCAATATAATACGGAAATCAAATACAAATTGTCTTGAGATTTATCGTATGGAGTACCTAATGACAGTTTAGCCTCTCATATTAAGAAGTAATCAATTACAATCCAAAACTAAAGACAAGGTTGAATTTATAGTAAAAATTCTCTTTAAACTCCCAATAGATGTGATGGAAACTCTGAGGTTGGGAAAGACCAGGTTATTAATCTTAATGCCCAAGGATCCCAAGAATGGCGTCAATCCATCCTTTAATGGTGGCCTTCAACCTCCAATACAAAACCTCGCCGTCTGCTAAGCTCTCGACCAAGAAGTCCCTTTCAAAGCCCAACTTTCGAGCTTTTAATTACATGTATGAATAGTGCACGGTTGTGTTTGGGGTTTGTTTGGCCTATAAAATATCAAACTGCAGTAATGTACATGGCCTCAAACATGCTCGTGCTTTGTGAAGCATGGCTGTGCTAGGAGTAGGGAACTCTTGCTTTGGCCGTATGCTGAAAATAAAGCTTTCTTGTGATCTGCATGGTCTTAACAAGCCCGTGTTTGGGTTGTGCACTTCTCTGTAGAACTACTTCTCCACGTAATTCGCTTCGATTCACTTGTATTTTCATTCTTTTGTCTCAAAACTTATTTGTTTGCTCATCAAGCCACAGAATATCCTAATTAGTACTAAAAATATGGAAAGTTATGCAAGAAGATAAGTCAATGCATGCAAATATCATATAAAAATTGCGTATAATATGCACTTATCATGTGTTATGTGCTACAACTGATTCCTCTCCATTGTGCAAGGTTTGTCGGCATCTTTCTGGTTGGATACCATTAAATCATAAGGTATTCCTCGTTTAGCACATCTTGGGGAGCAGAAATGTTGCTCAGGTATCCTAGGTGGGTCATCTTTCTGGTTGAATACAATTAAATCATAAGGTACTCTTTGCTTAGCACATCCTGGGGAATAGATATGTTGCTCAGGTATTACAAGCGAGTGAGATGGAAATCAAACATAATATAAAATAGATGAGAAATCTAAGCTTATTTATTTAAATTTATATTTATCAAATCAACCAATATCTGACTATTAGTTACTCTAATAAAAAACTTTAAAAAAAAAGCAAGGTTTGGCTGGAGGAGGAGGGCTAGCATATGCAACCATTGTGGACCAACCACATCATATATCTGACTATTAGTTACTCTAATAAAAAACTTAAAAAACTTAAGATGAGAAACCTAAGCTTATTTATTTAAATTTATATTTATCAAATCAACCAATATCGGACTATTAGTTACTCTAATAAAAAACTTAAAACAAAAGCAAGGTTTGGCTGGAGGAGGAGGGCAGGCATATGCAACCATTATGGACCAACCACATCATATACCAATTGCTAAGCATATGTGATAGATATAGTAATCGAATCAAATGGTGAAGAGCAAGAGATATATAAGTTGGTGGACATGGCCTTCACTAGCAATGGGAGCTTATGTTTCTCAAAGTATGATTGTTTAAGTTTGGGTGTACATTTTGGGTTAGATCTTGGCTAGACCTAGGTCTCACAATGGGTCTAGACTTAGCCCAATCCTAATAATTCCCTATTACAATTATAAGCAAACAAACAATAGATGAATACATAAGTGAAATTGAAATCGAGATAAAAAGCTTCTTTATGTTAGATTTTTTTAAGTGAAATATAAAAAAAAATTAATGAATTTGAATCTTCACAAAATCAAAGCGAATATCCAAAGGTAATAGAAGTAAAGATTAGATATATATAAGATTATTAATTAAGCTGCCTTTTAAAAACTTGAACTGTAGTTTTTTTCATAATGTATCCAACTAATAGAAATAGAAGAATATCTTAAACTACAATTTTTGAATCAAAATTCAAGTTTATTAAAGAAGTAATGTGATACTTAACCAAAGGAGAGTTTGCTTATTCTTTTGCCATGTGCTTCATACCATTTAATGAAAATTATTAAAGATTAGAGAGTTCACCTATGCATTCTCAAAATTGTGGTCTAACAGTTATCTCCACATGCATGAAATCTTCAAAAATATTTGTAATAAAATATCTCTGAGGTTTCTTGTAGCTAGCAAATGCACTAGTTACTCGAGTAATGGAAGTACTAGTACTAGCTATTATTTTTTCATTATATAGCTGTTGAAAATGATGCAAGGTATTAACTTCAAAGAAGACCTACACTTAAATAAAAATAACTAATTACTAAAAAGATGATGAAGAACTGAAGGAAAGCCAATCTATAAGAGTGATATCCGAGCAGAGAATCCCCTAGGATTTTCTATTGAAGCGTTAGACTATGATATCAACTTAATATTGAGAGGATTGGACCGTGGGTGTTCCTAAAATGTGTTAATCCCTTTCTCAAGATGATTAGTAATTAATCCCATGTAGAAATAAATTGAAATATCTTCCTAACCTTAATTCCATATTATTACATTAGCGCTTAAGGAATCTAGAGAAGGGTTAATCCAGATTTCTTAATTTAAGATAATCCCTTTCTCAAGGCGATCAGGTATTAATCCTAAGCAAATGAAAGTTGATATCTCTCTACAAACTAGCTCTCACACAATTGCTTGAATCATGATGAAATTTAAAGGTAGGATTACCCTAATAGGAAGAGTTGAAGTAATTATCCCTCACTTTAGGCTTACTACTAACTCTTTTCAATTATGGTAAATCTGGCATAGATGATTTCTTAATCTCAAATATGCATATCAAACATGAAATAAGGCTCTCTTTGTGAAAGATAACATGACAAACAAACATATAATTGAATCGTGATAAAACACTCAATATAAAAAATCAATATCCAAAGATTCATATAATTAAATCCTAGGGTTCATCATGCTTGAATACAAAATAATTTTAGTTCATCATAATATAAGAGTACAAAACGACATCAAAATATGAGAGAAAAGATAGAGGAAACATGCAAACTCTATCTATCTTCACCATTCTTGCTAGTTGATGAAGTTCTTTTACTATCCAACGTCACTAAAAAGAGATGGAAGATACTGCCTTAGACCTCTCTAGGCAACTCCCTTAAATGTGTGGAACTTAGTGCGAACTTTCCGTATGTTGGCAATAATCTCCTCTTTAGTGCCTTCTTAAACCTCCTCCAAAGTCTCTCCAAAAGTCCCCTAATCTGTCTACCCAAAAGCCTCCCTCAAACCTAGCCCTTGCCTCCTTTTAAAACTTAGAATCAAGTCATGAATTTGGAATCCTTGAGGTTTCATGTGGCCATCTAAGGAGCCATGTACTAGGCCGTGTGATTTTACATGGACAAACACATGGCCATGTGAGGGCTAGTGTGCTCTTCTATCATTTTGGACTTTGCTAATGTCACACTGTCGTGTTTATTACTTGGTTGTGTTCTTGTGCATGTATTTTGCTAGAAACTCCAAAATCACTTGTAGAATTTCTTTAAATACCATCTATTGATTTCTCTTACTCCATGTATTCACAAAACAACATGGATATAATAAAATGACAAATTAATATCCAACTCCATAAATGCACATGCATAGTGTGTATAAATTCAATATGAAAAATATGCACATTAAGTTATCAATCTAACATATGCGCAATTATTTACCTCATTGAGAGCTAATCTTAATCTTAAACCATTATATAAAAGCACTCATCCTAAGAATGGCAGCTAATATAAAAATTATGCTATCCTAATCAACTTATTAGATAGCTTTTCTTCAAACTTCTTTCTTGAAATCTCTTTTCAAAGAAGGAGCCAATAGTGTTATTAATCTTCATAGGTTGAGCCCAATGCCCATAAACACATTAGCTACTATTTGTCTTGATATCTAGCCAATTTCTAAAATTTATCAGAAATTCATGGATGGATACACATTGGGGACAGTAGGGGCAGTTGCCCACACTGTAATTTGGAAAATCCATGATGTCCAGAGCAATATATTATTGTGTACATAGTTAAATTTTTTTAATTTCTTTCAATTTGCCCCACTGAAAATTGAAAAAAATATGGTATTTTTACAAGTATAAAACAGAATAAAAGATTGTGTATATAGTAAAACAATTTTGTTTATTTTTTACAATTTTCCTCCACTAAAAATCGTATTTTCATAAATATGAAATAGAATAAAAGTATACTTGCAAGAAAAGTGATTTTATTTGCAAAATATTAAATATTTCATCTATGAATATGAGGAAAACATGGATTTATAATAAATAACCCAAAAAAGGGTAATTTTTTTTGTTTTCTATAATTTTTTGTAAACTTTCTTGCCTTTCTGTTTCTCCAATTTAATGTATCCAAATTTAATCAAACAAATATTACTAATAGAGGGAGAAACACAAGCCAAAGAAATAGATTCAAGGGTGCACCATTGTCTTCTTCAATTCTTGCAACTTTCAATAGTACAATATATACATATATTTGTATTTTTATAGTTTGCTAATTTGATGAAGTATTAATTCATTATTTTATTATTTAAGGTTTTATTATATTGATACAATAATTTCCCATAACAAAAAAATTGGTAAGGAACTGAGTAATTTTAATTTCTCATTGCTCAAAGGTTATGATAATTTGTTTGAATATATTATAGAGAAAGATGTTGCTTTATGCTTGTTATCTTTTTAGACTAGATATTGGAGAGCAAACAAGTGGTGATTTTTTTTAATTTTTATTTTTATTTTTATTTGTTTTGTTTTAGAGGGGTTTGCAAATTAGAAAAGAAAGAAAGAATTAATATTCATGTTGGAGGTTTTAATAGTGCTCACAACCAAGTTTGGAAGAGATGTTAAGATTTGTTAAATAAAAAACAACCATACTCAATTTTCTTTTGCAAGGTAATTTGATCAAGTATGAGAAAATTATAGATTTCTCTTAACTAGGACACTTGATTATATTTGGTTTCTCTTATGTTAAGTTTAGGCCTTTTGTGGTAGAAATGAAAGAAAGAAATCTTATAATCAAGGAAACTTTCTTAAACTTATTAGATTTCTTGACAATCACAATAAAACTATCAAAAATGTTATATTGGAGAAATTTAGAAATGATAGGGTACGATATTAAAAAAGATTTGGTTTTGCAAATGAGATTACTAATGCTATTATGGAGGATTTTGGGATATGAATTTTTTTTTGTTTTGTTTAATTTTACTTGATGAATCTCATGATATTTCAATCAAATAACAAGTAGCTATTATTTTGCTCTAGGTGGATTCTAAGGGGCATGCTATTGATCATTTTCTTGGTTTAGTACATGTTAGTGATATGACCTCGTTGTCACTTAACATAGCTTTTGAGGCGGTATTCTCTATGCATAATTTGAGTATGTTAAGGATACATGGACACAACTATGATGGAGCAAGTAAGATGAAAGGAGAATTCAATTGTCTTAAAACTTTGATCATGAAAGTGAATGCATCTGCTTATTATATTCATTGTTTTAATCTTCAACTTCAATTGGCACTTATAGTTGTGGCAAAGAATCATGTTCAAATTATATTGATCTTTTACACTATCATGAGTGTAGTGAATATTATTAGCACTTCATGTAAATGCAAAGATGTTTTACTAGAGAAACAACTTAATAAAGTTGAGAAGGTATAATGAATTAGTGAACTCTCTATTGAACTAGGTTTAAATCAATAAACAAGTTTTCAATGAGCCAATGTATATGATGGTTCTCAGATTATTGGAATTTAATTAATTTGATTCTTATGCTTATTTTTTGTTAACGATGTGATTGAAATTGTTGTAGAGGATGGCATTAGCTTAAAGCAAAGAGGTGAAGCTTGCACCTTATTAAATTCAATATAATTTTTTGGCTTTTGATTATTGGAATTTGATTGATTTGATCCTTATGTTTAGTTTTGTTATCAGAGTGCTTGAAATTGTTGTAGAGGATGGCATTAGCTTAGAGCAAAGAGCTGAAGCTTGCACCTTATTAAATTATGTACATTTTTTTGGCTTTGCTTTATTTGCAATTAATGAAAAATATTTTATCTATTACAAATGAATTGTTAGTTGGATTACAATGATGAGATCAAGATATTGTGAATGTAAAGGCTTTAACAAGAGTAGCTAAGCAATGACTACAAACAATGGGAAGTGATGGATGGACATCTTTATATAAAAATGCCTCTTTATCTTGTGAAAATAACAACATTGTTGTCTAGAATATGGATGATCTATTAATAAATTTGAGGAAAGATAGGACACAATGTTCATAGAATGAAAAATTTGCATCAATATTGAGTTAAGTTGTCTTGCACTATTATTGATATGTAAGTTCAAGAAACAATGGATTTAATGAGGTGAATGTGGAGTTATTTCTTTATGTGGTTGCTTTGAGTCCTTGTGATTCTTTTGCATCTTTTGGTAAAGAAAAAAGATTCACCTTGCTCTTTTTTATCCATCGGAGTTTTTTGATGTAGAACGTCTTGATTTTAACAATAAGCTTGAAACTTATATTATTGATTTAAGATCTCATGATAAGTTTAAAAAGTTTGAAAGGTATAATACTACATAAATGTGATTATGCAGCGATCGTGAGCTGCTACTAAGGGCCTTAAAACAGCTGCATATGATCTATTATAGTGGTTTGGTAGCCGCTGCATTTAAATCCTGTTGCAATAGGTGATTGCAATGTTTTATACCTCTTATTGCAGTGGTTCAACACCGTTGTTCCAATTACCATTGTTTTTGTGGCGTTTTTATTATTATAGCGATTTATTTTATATACTGAAGTGGTTTGGCTTGCAATAGTTTTTTTATAAGGTATAATTCCCTAAATGGTCTCTCTACTTTTCCAACCCTATCCTTTTATTCCATCTACTTTAAATTGTAAACTTTTAGTTCTTTTACTATTTTAATTTAGCCATGTCAGTCCTCTAAACCCTAAACCCTCAAGAACGGGGATTGACATTGCTCACTTAAAAGTAGTAGAGGGACTAAAAGGGTAAATTTGAAAAAGTAGAGGGACTATTTAGAGAATTATACTTTTATATAACGCAACAATTGTAATTATTTCTATTGCAATGGTTTTGTAATATTTATTGTAGTGTTTTGGTTTGCAATGGTTATTTATATAACGGTTATGATCATATTTGTTGCAACGGTTTTGTAATATTTAGTGTAGTGGTTTCATGATATTTATTATAGCGGTTGTTATAAATGCTGCAATGGTTCATGATATCTATTGTAGCGGTTTATGGTATCTATTGCAACAATTTATAGTATCTATCACAATGGTTTATAACAACATTAATTGCTGCGATTTTGTAATCCCATAAAATTTTACAAATTAATTTTCTTAATGATTTTAATAATTCAATATAATAAAATTATATAAATAGCAAATGTCACTCCAAAAAATATATGAATACTTAGAGTCAAATGAACATTAATGTTACATAAATTATTCAATGTCACAAGAATTCATATACAAAACCAGTTAATGCAAAATAATTATAAAATTACTATAAAATAAGTAATCATGAATATTTTGGGATGAAGCAAACTCGAAGTAACATCATTTTCCTTGTAATTATTAAAAATAAATCAGTACAAATAATAAGAAGAAAATTTAATACATATGCACGTAAAAGTTAGCAGCTAGCATGTATATATTCATCTTCTTTAATAACATAAAGCAATGAAAACCATCATAATGTTAAGATGATGAACTCATTGTGCCTACTTGTACCTGATTAATTTTTTTATATAGACTAATTTAAAGATCTCACCTCCAAAGAACATGTCATGAAGCTTATCCTCCAACAATTTGAAGATATTAATTAGCTTCTTCTTAGTAGCCTCTTGTTCCTCTTTCTTTAGCTTCACAGTCTAGTCCCACGCTCCTACACCTATTATGCACCAAAGAAACAACAAAATTTCAAATTAAAACTCATTAACCATAGTTAACTTCAAAAGTCACAAAATCAAAATAATGTGATATAGTTATCCTTTTTAATTAACAAAAAAGATGATGAACAGGAATAAAATCCAACCTTTTCAATAGATTAACATTTTTATTTGCCTTTTTGGAAAAGAAAAACAATGATTCATCAAGATAACCCAATAAGAATTACGCGTGTTTATACAATAACAAATTATAGAAGAACAAAAAAGAACCAAAATATAACTCATGTTAACTAAAAATCAAACATTTATTTTGAATTTCTACAAATCTCATAAATATCTAGAAAGAACAAGGTTGTCAGACCCGACCCAGGCAATGACTCCACCAAGGCTAGGGGTCAGGGGTCAATGGGTTCGATTGGGTCAAACCGGGATCAATAATAAAATATAAAAAATATATTATAATAATTAATAAATATAAAAAAATAATATAATCACTATTTTTCATAACTAATAAAACATAATTAATTAAATGTAATATTTAAAATTTTAATTTTATATATCATTCTTAACTTCTTAAAACTATAAAATAATTAAATAAATAAATAAAATAAAATATCAAATTCAATGCATCTCGGGACTCACATGACCACTCTCTCTCTCTCTTTAAATTGATTCCTAATCTTCATCTACTTCTTAATAAGTTAATTCTAATATTGTCCTCTTCTTCCTTCTTGAATCGAGCCCTAGATTATACAACCACCACCGCTACAACTCCTCTTCCGTCGCTCTCATTTCGCCACTTCTCATTCTCTCTGTTCGCCATACCCAGGTCATCTAACCTAACAAACCCCCTTTCTCTCGAGTTTTTCCCTGTTGTTGCTTCTCCTTCTCTCTTTTATATATTCCTCTCCTTCACTCTCTCAGTCTCTCTCTTTTTCTATGACTCGTTAGAACATGCCGATTTAACGAGTTCTCAGTTAAATGTGCCGGGTCATCTGGTTCTTAGCTGGGTCAGTTGAAGTCTGAGTTTAAGGGCATGCCCGGATTGGCCTCATGGCCGGTTTCCAATTTTTTTGGATTGGACCGGCCAGGCCGGTCCGAGTTTGACAACCTTGAGAAATAATAGTAAGCATATTCATTATTGCCAAAAATGTGTCACAAAAAATTTACTAGGATCAGTTATGCAACTTATAAATGCTAATTTAACACTATTATGAAGAGAGTTTATATTTTCCAGTAACAAGAGCCAACCTCAATCATTAACAAAATCACCTAATAGTATAAATGGAAATAAGTAAGTTTTTAAAATTGTTTTATGGATAAGACAACTAGTTTTCCATAAAGAAACCATTCAATATAGTTACCGAAAAAAACGTAGAAAGATGCAGGATCACTACTAAAATCCAAGACATAAATATATACAATAGATTTTAAATAAGTGCCAGAAAGCTTACTACTTGTGGGTTTATGCTATCAATAGGATCATGAAAGTTTGAAATCAATCCTTTAATATATATATATATATATATATATATTTGAATTAAACTAGAAAGGCTTGCATGGTAGAGAGTTGACAAGGAAAAGAATGCAAGTGTTGTTTGGATGTCGACTTCTACTAATTTTATTTCTTAGAGTTGAAGAATAGGTTTGTTTAAAGTTGAAACTAAATAGGCAAGAGACGAGAGGCTATTGTCTCATGCTAATTTAATAAATTTCTTGTTGTTGGTTCCTTTGGCCGTAAACAAAGTGGAGATTGTCAAGTGATGAAATTGCAGCTTCAACAAAAAATGTCATACCAGAAAGGAGTAGGCGTACCTTTTGTCAAGTGTTTGTACATTCATAGTAACAGTAGCCCCAATATATATTATAATGATCATGCAGTGCGTACTAACTTGGTAACAAAAATTACATTGATGAGTTATCAATCAGATGTTGCTTTGTGCAATATTAAAATATCTTGATAGTTCTTTCCTTCTATAGATCAAGAGTTCTTTAATAATGCCAATGGCACAATGATTAGAACTATATATATATATCATCTTCATGCCTCCTAAATAATCAATAAAGCAGCCCTCCACATTTTTGCTTGGCATGTGAGCCTTTGAAATGAGCTTTTTATAAAATTTCAAAAAAGCTTTTCCTCTCACCTAAGAACATTACAGGCAAATGATGCCCTTATTTTTCTAAATATTTTTCATGCTTGAAACCCTTAAAGAATATAAATAAAACAACATGAGGGAAAAATGATAATTTGACAGAACAAGATAAATAAAACAACATTAGGGATATGTAAGGTTTATTATTAAACCAAAAACCTAATAAATTGATCACAATTGACCTAATTAAGCTCTAATCTAAGAAAAAAAACAATCAAAGAGAGCCTCTTGCATACCCTAATGTATATCAACTCACAGAGCGCATACACAACCGACTTGCTGATGGTGATGATCAGCAACAAAGCGATGATTTGCATCTTCTGCGTACCATTATCCTCCACCTCAACAAGCTCTAGAACTACTGAAGCCTCCCTGCTGCTCTTCCTGATCTAGAGCCACCAAAGAATCAACTCCTTTGAGATCATTGAAGTAGGGTATTGAGATTGGAGGAACTCATGAGCCATTGGGGACAACTGTCACAAGGTTTCTTCACATGTTTAGGAAGATCAGTACCTTACCAAGGGGAGATGGCCGAGGAGGCCAAGCTAGGTCAAAATCCAAGTCCAAAAAAAGTTGATGTCTGTACGATCATCCGAGCAGTCTGCGGGAGGCACACACGATCGAGGACCTAGCTGGGAATGCCGAGCAAGCATCACATGGGCCGGTGTGGCGTGTGACCGAGTGCTTACCGAGTAGTGCGCAGGGAGTGATGCGCATGGCCGAGGGACCTTGACCAAGAGTGATTGTGATCAGGGGAAAGGCTAAGGGGCCGAAGATTGGCTAAGTGTTGGCCGGTCAGTGGGATCAATTGTAAGCACCAATATTATATGATCGGTTATCTTGATCGGGTGGGCAGGAGAGGGCTCTCGCCCAGCCATGAGCCGAGACAGCATATATAGGCATGACATGGCCCGAGATATGGGCAAAGATATGGCCTGGCATGGCCCAAGGAGTGGGGAAGGCATGGCACGACATGACCCAAGGAGTGGGCAAGGCATGGCACGACATGACCCAAGGCGCGGGCGACATAACGTGACATGGCCCAAGGTGTGGACAAGGCTTGGCGTGGCATGGAGCAGGTCACATCGGCAAGATGTGAGAGGCATGGCCGGTATGGGCAAGAGAGGCTATCTCTTTGCCTTTGCCTATAAAAAAAGATAAAGAGCAATGGGAGAAGGGCATCTTGGGCTTCCTTGGAGAGATTGACTTCTTCCTTGGAGTTCTTGATCCTTTGATCCTTGATGGGTCATTGGGCATCCCTTGGTCCTTAGTCTTAGGGAGTTTAAGACTTTGGGCTACCTTCATCCTTTGGGAATTGGGTGAAGGGCTTGGCCAGTGTTGTTAAGGCTCATGGTGTAGCCTTGACTTCATTCTAGAGAGTTTAAGTTTTTTTCTCTTATCTCTGGTTCTTCATGTTTTGTTTCCTTGTTTTGTGGGTGTGGTTTCTTGTATCTTTGCTTGTAGGGGCATGGAAGTGCGATCCTTAGACTTAGGTTGGGTTGGTGCGCGCAGTGCACAACCAATCGCCACACGAGTCGAGTGATGCTCCGTCAGTCATGTGACAATGACACGTCCGAATATGCGTGTAAACCGCAAGTGCACGGGTGTCGAAGTAATAATTACCCCGGTGAGTGGGTAGTCGAATCCACAGGCAACAGGGCTACTAGTACTAACTTCTTCTCTGCTTTCTAACCTAATGATAAATGGAAACATGTGGTGATTTAATGTGCGAAGAAGTGAATACCGGAGATGAATATGCAAGGGTTAAATGGATGGAGATCTCAATCAGTAAAAGTGGGGTATTCGGGCAATGCTCCCCCTAGGATTCAGGTATTAGGTACCGAATAAGCAAAGTGTTTCTATGATGAGTAAGTTAAGTCATGGAAATCCAAATATAATCGGATCCGGCCTCCCGATCACCGATACTAGTCCCCTACGAGGTCCCGGTGGAGAAATCGCTCAATCTCAACACCTCACACCACATATGACTGCAAAGCACTCTAGGGATTCCAAGAGTTGTATCCGATTCCTAAAGATTGATCCAACCCTAATTCCCGGCGAAGGATCCGAACCCCCTACAAGGTCCCGGCGGAGAAATCTCTCAATCTCATGTCTCACACCAAATATGGTTGCATAGAGCTTAAGGAACGGAGATAGAATACACTCAATCAGAAGGGAGGGGGGACACTCCACTATCTCATGACTCACCCTCTCAACCCTCTTTAACCTTGAAGTTCTAACTCTAATGGAGACCTCTCTCACATCAAAGTAACAAATCATGCAAATCCAATCAACCACAAGGATTAATTAAATAAGCAAGCAATGAGAAAACAAGATTAAAACTTAATCAAACTCGGATTAAATAGAAACACTAAGCAAATCCACAAAAGATGAGAATCCTAGGGTTCACAAGGCCAAATACCCTCTAGGGTTTTAGCTCTCCATGGAGCAACATACAAAACACACCATCAATGAATGAAAGTACATTAAAACCATAGAAATAAACCCCCTTATATATGAACTGATGGCCTTAATGGAGAGCTTCGACGTCTAGAAGGACCCACTCCGAAGCTAGGTTCACCGGTGGCTTCCTTGATGCTATGACGGAGGAGGAATCGATCAAAGTTGGTGACGAAGCGCCTCCAAAGCCGGAAAGACCTCCTCTCCAAACCCTAGCCGTCTCACCCCTCAAGAGCCGCACAAAAGATGAGAAAGAATAGGGCAAAACGGCTATTTATAGGCCTTAGATCGTGTTTGTCACGTGCCCTCACGGGCCCGTGTGGATTTTCCACGTGAACAGTAATTTTGCTGCAGTACTGCTACAGTAAAATTGCTACAGTACTTTTCACAAAATGCGATCCGAACACTCTTCTCTTAAGACCACATGTCCGGGCACACGTCCATGTGATAGGCTATAAAACTTTTCTTCATTGACGTATCTTTGAGAGGTCTTGCAATCTTCACAAAGAGAAGGAATATGAAGATGTGGCTGCCTTTGTGCCCTTCCAAATAGTGAATTGACTTGAATCTTCTTGGAAGTTGGCACACATCTCCACGTTTATGAACTGCTCTCGTGTCTTGATCCTTGAATTGAACAAGAACTTCCAACATTGTGTCTTTATAGCCTATCTTTGCTTCCTTTTTACTCTTCGAGGCATTCACAACCTATATGCATAAAAGAACACCAAATACACAATATGAGACATAAACCACAGTAAAAATGATGCTCAATGCATGTAAAATATATATAAAAATATGTCTACTCAAGCACTTATCAGACAACAACCATGGTGATGATGACTTTCTTTTTATAGTCGAGTTATTTGGAATTGGAGGCTCTGACTCATCTCTCCAATTTGGATATTGAAAGAATCTCAATGACAAAGGCTATATAGATGAGGGTGAGGAGATATATATATATATCGAGAGAGAGAGAGAGAGAGAGAGAGAGAGAGAGAGAGAGAGAGGGAGTGTTATGCAATAAAGTGTAGTAGAGAAAAGAGGTTGTTGGGAAGAATAAAAGGCTGTGTAGATGGAGATGCTGTTATAGAAGGTTGACTAAGTTCTTTATTAATAACTTCTAATGTTTTAAGAGTTACTTGCCTTGTAATATGATTTTCTATTCATATCTCCAAATGGTTACAAGGGGTATCCTTATATAGAAGGAGAGATTACTATGCTAGATGTGACAAGTCATGTCACTAAGTCATTATACCTAGGAGTAGGTTTAGACTAATAATACATTTAAATATTTTACAAGGGCTTCAAAAATCAAAACCTAAGAACCTTACCTAGAGTATAGGGGTTGAGAATATTCTAAGCTTCTTATCATAAAAATTTGAAAGTTTCCATCACCCTGTAAGTGGTAGTTCAGTTATCATACATACATACATACCTATATACATACAGTCAAACTCATGTATGTACATACATATCACCCCTTAACTTTCATTTCATATCTCTTTCCTTTTGGTCCGTCTACTCAAAAATGCTCCAAACTAGTCGCTCTACTCTTGAAAATGGGCCAACTTAGTCTAAAGCCAAACGTCCATCAAACCAACCATCTAGAGTTGGTGACGTGGAGTTTTCCTAATTAAAATATGAATTAAAAATGTTAAAAATGAGATGGTCACATGGGGTATAGTAGTGCTTCTAAACGGGTTTCAAAATGCTTAACCCGTATCTGACTAAGACCCAACCTTCCATCTCTCCCGCGACTTCCTTCCCTTTGTGCTCTTGCGCAGGCCGGCAATCCCCTCTCCTCTCCTCCTCCCCTCCTCCCTTCTCCCTCCCCTTCCCCACCCTTCTATCTCTGTCTTTGCTCCTCCACTTTAGACCCGCATAACCTACCTAACGGTTACTTCATATGGCAATCTCCAATGGTGATCTGGAGCTTCCTCGCTATTGGCAACAATTTAAGAGAAATGAAAAATCAATTGAAAAATGTTAATCTATACAAAAGGCATCTAATTTTTAGAGAATGTAAATGAGAATAGTTGAAGGAGCTTAAAGTCCTTGAGCTATACAGACGAGTAAAAGCATGTAAATAAACAAGCAACATTCATCATCTATATAAACACATTCAAATCTCTATAAACATTTGCTGAAAATAACACAATCAAAATTCTTTAAACATCTGAAAATTTGTGCAAAAAACTCTGCTAAAATCCTACATAGAATTGATCTGTCATTCATTAATTTTTGATAGAACTTAAATTCATTCATACAAGGTGTACATTGTTACATTCGTTCTCCATGTGACATTCAATAAAAAAAAACCAGTGGTGTTCAAACTCCATTGGGAATGGTACAACTCCTTGTTGTGCATCGTGGTGCCAAATGCTGGTAGTGTAGGTGGTTATGATGGTGGTGGACAGCTCTGCATGAGGTTGATGATGGGCTCTTGGACTTGAGGAGTGTCGGCTGATGGTGGTGGACAGCTATGCACTTGTCGTTAGCAGTGGACCACAACAAAGGCTTGGAGTGAAAAGGAGATGTCGACTAGGGTTTCTAATTGGGGGCTTGGAGTTTGGGAGGTCAAAGGCAAGGGAGATGTCCGCTAGGGTTTGGTCGAGGGCTTGGAATATAGGAGGTCAAAGGCAAAGGAGATGTCAGTTAAGGTTTCAATTGGGTTTCAAATTAGATCCAGGTTGAGCATTTTGAAACCCGTTTAGAAGCACTACTATACTCCATGTCACCATCTCATTTTAATATTTTAATTCATATTTTAATCATAAAAATCCCACATCACCAACTCTAGATGTGGTTTGACAGGCGTTTGACTTTGGAATAAGTTGGCCCATTTTCAAGAGTATAGGGACTGGTTGGGAGCATTTCTGAGTAAAGAGGCCAAAAGGGAAGATAGAGAAAAGTATAGGGACCAATTGGGGTATTAAACCTTTTGTAATTCCTATTTTTGTCATCGCGTATGGACAGACTTCTCTTTCTTTTCCAATATAGTTTTCAGCAGTATTTCAGCTATCTTAGGGATCAAGCATTACAGAGATTCACTCTTAAAATAAAAATAAGATTAGTAAACAGTTATTCTCTACATTATGAATGGACTGTTATGCCTTTTGGTTTAAAAAATGGTTATAGAAGGAGAGACTCAGAGCAAATCATTAAAATGCTGGCTCACTGTAGCACTTGATCTAATAAAATCAATTTTCATTGGCCAATTTTTTTGCATGATGGCCAATTGTGTGGAGAATATCACCACTTGTTCCTCTACCGTAACGTGGATGGTATCCCTCAAATGACCATGTTCTCTTAATATGGCGCATAGTCTAAAGAAATTGTCTTTGCTTATGCGTAAGTACTCAACAAAGTTATGAACTCCTCCATCTAATATACGAGTCATATGTGCACTCTGATGAATATTCCTAATTGAGTAAGGCTCTCGAGGTAGTGCTTTTTGTCATTCCCAATTAGACATCATCGCTAAAATAATCGTCATTGTTGCAAACATAGGTGCATTAATGTAAATGAGATCATCTAAACTTATTAGCCATTGAAGAGCTATGTTTGAGAGTAAAAAATTTTATGAATACATAACATTGTACAATTACATCTTCCACAAAAAAAATTAAAATAAATAAAATAAAAGAAACAAACAAGTAAAACTTCACGTGTATGATCATTCAATTTTAAATTAGATAGACACAAAAAGGGTCCTACAGGCTAACTACTATTTGGGGTGAATTTTTCAAGATGGATGCTGTTAGAAAGAGTGTGGTTTACCTTAGATGGTCTTGAATGCAATAAGATTGGTGTTAGTTATGAAGCACATACCAACATAATAAAAAATTAAATCAAAAGAAAAGAGAACTAAAAAAGTTTGAAGGCAAGCAAAGAGTATGGTGCCCAATCCAGACAACTGCTAGCCATAAATCATCCCTTAGATTCTCCAAAGTAATGACAGAAAGTTTAATTTTAAAGCAGATAAACTAAAATTATCAAGAAAGTGACAAAAAAAAATGCACTTCTTCCCTAGCTTCATCAAACACCTAAAACCCAAGATGATGATGCTATTTTGGGGAAAAAAGCATGATGAGATTAATGAATGAAAATCATATTAAAAGTAGTTCATATAGGTTTAAATTTCTGATAACAGAGTTGATCAACCATTAGATTCTTCAAACATAGATCTAACATTAGATTAAAAAACACAGCTTTGTAGGTGAAAAACTTGGCACTAAATAGAGGAAAACATACACCTTCCCTCTCGTAAGATTTCATCAAAGACTCCCGTCACTCAAGAATTTCAATGACTCATAAAAGAAGAACCATTTCTCTTAACGATTAAAATAAAAAAAATGAATATATATATATATATATAACATCAAATGTAAGACCCCAAATCAAAACAAATTTCACAATTACCACACTCAAGCAGGAAGTTCAATAAACTGATAAAAGACCCGTCATTTTTCTAACCCAAAACATCAAAACCACAACATTAATCCAAAAAGCAAAAAAAAAAAACCCACAAATCCCAATCCCCCAGAATAGAGAACTCAATCAGAATGTTCAAACAAAAACCTTCATTTCTCAAAGCCAACACATTAAAACCACATCATCATCCAAAAACAAAAAACAAATGACTTGAAAATGACTTGAAAAGATGGATGCTTATAAGAAAAAAATAACAATAAGCTCTCCATGGATGGCAAGACTGATGCTTATAAATAAGCTAAAACATTTATACATATAATTTTTAAAAAATAATATATTAATAATAGATGGAAAGATTGTTGACGTAAACACTTATGTCAAAAGTAGCACTGGCAAGCATGGAATTAAAAGGAAAAATAACAACAAAACATACTTTGTATTCAAGAATATATATCATCAAGAAAGTTATGCTCAGCATATAAGGAACTTTGCTACGACAATAGCATCTTATGGTGCAAAGCTTTGCAGCATAAGATACTAAAACCATCAATTCAATCATATTAAAACCACTTAAGTTGGAAAAATAGATCAAATCCTATTACGTGAGCACTGCAAACACCTTGTCACGTAAATTAGTTGAGAAGCCTCATAATTACCCCAAGCAAGTGCTAACCTCAGAGCATCAATAGTAGCCTGATAAACAAAAAGGCAAGCTCAACTCCTGACCAAATCCTCCCAATGCACATGTAACCTGCACAGGAATTCAAACAGACAATAAACTCAAAATTTTTGATTAAATTTCAGTCCCAAACTAAGACAAGTCCTTTAAATTCCAAAATTTATAATTTTGGTAGCTATAAATTATTAGGTCATAGTGCAAACAAAATTGCAAATATGGACAAGAATACCAACTGTAATATATGATTATGGGCAAATTTAATCACATCTACAGTATGCAAAACAAATTATGGACATTACCATTGCCACAATTCAGGATTCAAATTTTAAATTGCACATTTTTTTCTCTCCCATGATTCCTTGTCCACTATCCAGTTGTAACTTAACAAATATTAATTCCCTACCCTATTTAGCCCATGGTTTTCAAGCACGTATAATTACATCAAACTGATAGGAGATAATAAGTGATAACATAGCGATTACAGATTAAAATTGAAGATAAGTGATTTTTCTAACTCTTTGTTAATATAAGTGATAAGATATAATAAACAATAAAGCTGAATTGAACTAAAAAAATTGTAGTCAGATAATTATAGATGTATTTTGCCTTTTATTTAAAATCCTAATCATCACCAAACCCAATCAAGTAATGAGTGATTAATTTCCATAATTATCCAAAACAATTTCTCAAAATCCTTCCCACCTATCATACCAGTCGTTATATCTCAAGGTCCCCCACGCTCATCTTATATAATTAAGAGAAACTCAAGATGAAGAACTATTGTATATGTTTTATTAACCATAAAAATACATTTAGCACAATTAATACAAAATTTACTTGATAGACCAACATAATTAACCGATTAGTCGGAGTGGACGGAGTGTTGAGGGGGAACCACAAATAAACTCACAAATTAATCACAAATAGACCACAAATAAATAACACAATTAATTGATCTAGGTTTGAATGCTTACAAGAATGGACTAGGTTGCAATGTCACCGATCCGACGTTGACGGTATCACCGAGAGTGGGGAGATCTAGAGGGTCTAAAACGTTGCTAGTAGTTTTGATGTTAACATTGCCACCCTGATCTAACGGAGTTGCAATGTTGGTAGAGGCAATGTTAATGACATCACCAAGATTTGGAGGAGCGAAAAATTGGCATTGGCAGTAGTGTCACTAGATCGGTGGTAGGAGAGCCGGATGGAGAGTAGGAGGAAAGAGCAGAGAGAAAGAAAGAGATGGAATAGATTGGGAGGTAGTTATTGGATGGGAGAGATGGAAGGGTTCAGGGTGAGAAAAAGTTCACTTCCAGGGTTCAGTTGGGTTGGGGATATGCGATAAAGTCACTTTTTTATATTTTCTCCACTTCACCCACTTCGGTAATGAATCTACTAAAGTGGGTTTAGTTATATCTTGACTTAAATGTGGAAGTGGGGGAATTGACACTTCCTTTACTTTCGGATAAAGGACCGTATGAAGTGGGGGGAAGTCAACCCACTTCCCCCATTTCCCCAACACTTCAGTCCAAATGAATAGGCCCTAATCTTAGGTAAAGGATTCTATTGATTCAGCTATAGATTAAAATATATTTAGAAAATTAAATTAAGGTAAGAATCAATATCCATAAATTATAATGATAATACTTCGTAATTGAATGCCTTCATAATTTTTTTTAAAATTTTTTCTCTTGGTGAAAAAATATGCAATTTGTATTTTTAAAAATTCTTTCTAAAATTGTATTAAAGATTTGAAAAATCAATATTTTGTCCCAATATATAAAATAAAAATAGAATATGAATATTTTAGTTATTAAGAAGCTACATTGTAATGAATGTGCAGCAGTTACAAACTACTACATTTTTTCATGTATGCAATAGTTGTAAACATCCTTGCAATCTCAAGACAAATATGCATCGGTTATTATGAATTGCTGCATTATATAAAATATGTAGCAGCTATGAACCGCTTCATTATTTTAACGTTTACTGCGGTTCTAAAAACTTTTGCCTATCATGAAAGATATGCAGCAGTTATTGGAAACCATTGCATTATAATGCATATGCAGTAGTTTTGAAAGTTGCATTATTTTAAAATATGTAGTGATTCCAAAATCATTGCATATTTTCATGATATGCTATGGTTTTTATAACCGTTTGGATCAAATGTAACAATTAAATACAAAATTGCCTAAGACAATATGAAACCATTGCAAAACTGCTGCAATAGATAGTCTATTGTAAGGGTTTTATAACCACTACAAGGTAACTACTACATAACTGTAGTTATGTAGTAGCTACCAACATCCTTTCCATAAAATCTGTTGAGACAAAGAAGCACATTGTGAATCCATTAATGTACTTACTTGTCAAATTAACTTTGGGATCAACATCCTTTCCTATTTCATTAGTTGAAAGAATTTTTATACCAAGAAGATTGTTAAAAATTGCTAGCGTAATTGAATGGGAGATTCTTGGATAATGATTATTTGATTACATATATAGAAAAAGATAAATTTTGTAATATTAATATTAAAATGATCCTGCAGTATTTTCAAACTATGAAAACACTTAGAGAACAATTGTAATACATTATTTTTATATATAAAAACTTTGGATACATTTGAGTTCATTGCATGTTTTTTATTTTTATATTTAAGATTAGTTTGCCTCCATTGAGAAATCCTAGATCCTCCACTATCAATTCTTACAACTCTGTGCTTTAAATGCATCCACCATGACTTGTTTGGGATTTGTATGCCTATAAACATTTTTCTTCATGCTTCCATGCTTGTAAATTTGAATAAATGATTTAGAATCATAGTAAATATCAATATAAGGCATAGGAGAAGGTAAAATAAAAATTATATATGTAATTTTCCAATCCATTCTCTTTCATGAGAATCAATGCAATCAATTTAACTTCCATGATGCTTCTAACATTGGTCTTCAACTTAGGACGTTAAATTATATAGCTCCACCTCCATGTCAGAATATGATGTAATAGATTAGACATCTGTAAACTCACTTGTAATACAAGTAATAAAGTGATGAAATGAAAAAAATTAAATTGCACAACTAATTATGTCCACAATAATTTGCACTACTATATTGATTCGAAATTGATCTTCATTCTCTGAAGGACTATTATGTTGACAAATAATTTGCACTGCTTCTATATTGATCAAGAGAGAAATTTATTGAAAATTTGAGGGATTGAAGAAAAACTCAATTTAAAAATTGAGAAAGAAAGCAAAAGATTAATGAGCTGAATTTCTCTTGGGTTGATTTAATGCATACAAATATGCTAGGGTTGATCTAGCTCATGTATTCTAGAATGATGCATTTCCTAATTTGATTAATAAATGAGTTGGGAGGAATTCAAACATTTGTTTATTTCTAAAAAGTCAGGAACTTTGATAAAATTGTAAATTTTTGTTTAGTGCAACTTACAATTAAATCTCTAATTAGAAATCAATCTCACTTTCTGTGGCATAAGTTTTTATAACACATAGAGTAATACTGAATATCCTATTTTGTTATTTTAAGAATTAAAATATTTTGTAATCTATCTAAATAATTTGTGTGCAATCTACATAGATAGCCGATGGTCCAATTTGTTTCTTTGAAACATCATTACAACATTAAGATCTAATTTAATTAAAAATCATTCAATTGAAATTTAAATAAGAATATTGAATAAACTCATTGATATAAATTAGAAAATAGCAATTTAACTATTGAAGATCTCCATGAATTAACTATGAATTAACACATCGGCTATCTATGAATTAACACATAGAGTAATACTGAATACCCTATTTTGTTATTTTAAGAATTAAAATATCCTGTAATCTATCTAAATAATTTGTGTGCAATCTACATAGATAGCCGATGCTCCAATTTGTTTCTTTGAAACATCATTACAACATTAAGATCTAATTTAATTAGAAATCATTCAATTGGAGTTTAAATAAGAATATTGAATAAACTAATTGATATAAATTAGAAAATGGCGATTTAACTATTGAAGATCTTCATGAATTAACTACTAAAGTCTACTTCATCTCTAGATTCAAGACAAAATACATTAAAAAGGTGATTCCCAGCTTTTTCTTAAGAATAAAAGTAAGTCAACCTCTATGGGATCTTCGTATACCTTTATCCCTTTACTCCTATCTTCCAAGATTCGTCTTGAAAGCTATTTTTTGGTTCTTATTTTAGTTCCTTCTTTTTTTTTGTGCCTTGTTACCTTTTACAAAATGTTCAAATATGACTCGACAGTGGCATGCATGCTCATTAAATGGCTTAGACCATGTTACTCTTAGGTTTAGTTTCTCTTTTCCTATTATTTTTGTACATGAGCATGTAGCTTCACATGGCTTGCGTTGTGTTTTCTCAGGTTTAGTTCCCATATTCTCATCACCACGGTTGTGGTTTAAGATGTGGCATGAACCATCTTTCTTTCTTAATTTTCACATGCTTTTTTTGTTCTTGGTTCTTGAAATACACAATAATTATTTTAATTATGTTTCCCTAATAAATAATGCTATTTTCATTGAAAACAAGCCAAAAGTGGAGTCCAAAATAATTATATTAGATTTCCAATTTATATTTGTATATTCCTCAATCACACTAGGAAATTCCATATACCTCAATCCAAAGGACATAACGCCTTTTAAGATTATGATAATCTTATCAAAACTAGTCCACTTTTCTTGGTTTGGGTTATTGTTATACCTACTCAATCTATTCGCTACATAAGAAATGTTAAGTTTGGTTCCATTCAAAAGATTTATGATGGATCCTATGATCAGTGTATAGTGATCCCAACAAAAAAAAGTTCTCCATTGCCAAAAGTGTACATTGGGATCAATAGTTGTAGCAATAGGTTTACAATCAAGATATTCATATGTCTCTAACTCTTTCTAGGTACATTAAGATTAAGATATTGTAACACAATAGACTGATTTAGTAAGCTTGAAACATAGAATCATAGTAGCTTCTCCTAGGTCATACTAGATATGAATATCTTATGTGAATGACAACTACAAAATGCAAATAATTAACATTTAAGTAGATAATAATACATTTATCATTTACATGTTTCTAGTAAAAATCTTTCAATGTTATTCACAACAAAATTATTAGAAATGATGGTGCAGTCATACTTAGCATGCCAAATTTAGAAGCATGCTTCATTTTGTAAAAAGATTTTATAAGTTCACAAACTTTAAAATACTGTCAAGAGATAACAAAGCTTTAGATTCCTTTGTGCAAACTCTTCCTCCAAATTAACATTCATAAAATTAGTCCTTATATTTATTTGATCGATTTCAAGACTTAAGGTAAAAACAAGAGTAATTAAAGTCCTAATGGTAGTTATTATATAAACAATAATACAATATGTACCAAAATAGTCTGATCCCTCTTTTTTCGTGAACTCCTTAGCTAATAGTCTAGCAATAAGCTTCTCAATAGATACATAATGAATAAGATTCTTCTTACAAACCACCTATTTTAAACCTAGTATCTTGTTTCCTATGGAATGATGGTAAAAGATTTAAGTTTTGTTGTTAAGAATAGAACTTATCTCATCATCAATGGCTTCCTAGGAAGGAGAATCAATTGAATTTATGGTCTCCTAATAGTGGATTATTAATCATGAAGATAAGAAAATTCATCTTCTACGGTCTTCTCAATTTTGCCATTTTTACTACTAAATTCTTCTACATGGATAGGAATAGATATACTAGAAGAATCAAAAGTTAAAGGAGTACAAATATAAGTATGAGTGGGATACATGGATGTCCTAAGAAGAAAAATATTCTCAGTATATGTTGAATATGTAGCTATGGTTATGTTATTCTTAGACATTTTGTTCACTTTTGAATTAATTATTAAGAATCAACATATCATATAAAAAATAGTCTCTATTAAAATGGTGTAAATCTTCCTAATTCTAGGTTCAAGAATATTCAAATAGAGAGGCATCTCTACTCTTTGAAGTAGTTGAGGTATGGAGTTTTCTTTTTCCCAAAGTTCAAAGGGGGTATAATGCGGAGATCCTTAAAGAAAGAAAATGAGATAATTTCAGAGTAAAACCTATTTGTACAAGTTCTCAGTTATTTCAGAACTTAATAACATTATATTCATCGTAGAAATTAGATTCATATTTTTTTCATTTAGTAACTCTAGTGGACTTAAATGTGTATATATATTAGAGAACTTATGAATAATCTCATTCTCTTCACAAAATAAAGATATAGTATTTGAGGAGTACTCTGTACTTCTTTCAGATTTCATAATCTAAATGGGCTTTTATAGCTGATTTTCATATTCAACATGAAGATCATTGATCTTTGGTATTGAACAAATAGGTATAGTAAAGTTTAAAGTGATCATCTATGAAAGTAATGATGTATCAATTTTTAGAACTAGTTGGAGTTGTATTTTAGTTACAGATATCATTGTAAATTAGTTCAAATAAATCAGAGTTCTTATTGATATGTTACAAAGATTTCTTCAAAATTACATTTTGAATATAAATTTGGGATTGAGAGTAGATATTGATTTTAGATTTTAGAATCAAGTCAAGGATCATTAATCTTCTAATTATTCCAAATTTCACACATTATGCCCTATCAAATCAAGTTTCACAAGATTCAACATTTTAGAGAACAAAGAAGGAGAAGAAGAATAACAAAGAAGAAGAAGAAGAAATATAAATCAGAAATTTTATAACCATTGAGGATAAACAAGCTACTAGATACAAATCAGTTTACTAGAAAATGATTTCATCTGAAGATTACATGCCAATTAGTTTCTTATTCATAGGTTTAGTTTTCTTAAAAATAGTCTACACTAATATGGTTAGCCTTATTAGAAACAAAGTAGCACTTAAGATGTTTTATAAAGAATGTTAAAGAATGTGAACAAGTATATACAATAATGGAAGGAGTGTGTGTGCTTATCTCTAGTTAAAATAGCTTTCAAGAGATAATGAATAGTTCCTTAGAAAAGAATAGGAACTTTTAGGGTTATCACTATTCTCAATCATGTACACTTTGTCTTATGGCAGTCTACAAGCTAGATAAAGACTTGATTTCCCTCAGTCATCATAATATTGTAAACTTTCATAATAATACAAGATTGATAAGGTTTCACCCCTCACAAACACAAATCATATGGTCCACATCCAAATTCCAATTGTACTGCGGCATATCTTCGTAGATCGCATACTTGTATTTGTCTTCAAATTTATATGGGAAATTATCAAAAGGGCTTTAAGTTTTCATGAAAATCTAACTTTGACCATATACATGACTTGGAGATAATTTAGAAAATTTTGGATATACATGCATGAAACATATTTGCTATAAAACCTGTATTTGTCACCTAGATCTGAAACTGTGTTTTAACTTTATTAATGGATATGATTTTGTCACCATATTTTGTTATATTTGAGGATTGTTTACTAACACTTGAAAATAATTTATAGTTAGTACAATAATATAAACTATAACATTCTTTATTTGGGAGTGATAAAGTAAACTTTTTCTAAAGTTACCAAATCTTAAAGCTTTCGACAGAATTTTAAGGTCTAAGATAAAATGTCTAATATATAAGAAACCATTCTACTAGGTAACATGATATCTATCTACTATAAATCAAGGAAACTAGAACAAATATAAAAGATAAATAACTTCTAACAAAAAACGCATTTGAAGTCCATTCGGATCCACTTGAAGAACCTTTCCATCTCAAAGGAGGGGTGAGGGTGGTGTTGAAAGATGCCTACAGAATGTAATAATGTGTTACTACCAACCAACTGATATTGAAAATAAAATAGCATAAGAGACAAAAAAACTAGGCATAATTATGATTCCATATGAGAGAAATAAAGAGAGACATACCTTGTCCTAACATTCCATTTCTTCGAATGTGACTATCCAGTTTTCAAGGTCATAAACAATGTCATAGAAAGCTTGGGCATATGCTCCAAAAATTCTCTTTCTCAAGGATGACACCAAAATAGTGAGGAATTTGAATTCACTATGTTTTTGACCATCCATAAGATACTCCTAAAATAATAGTTGCCTTCCAGTGAAAGTGATATCAATGGAATCAAGTTTGGAAATCAAACCAATATACACCAAGTCTTCAAATGAAGCTTCAAAATAGTAAAGTTGTTGTTCCTCCTCCCCCACAAGCACAATGGTACTATTAGCATGAGAGTTTATGCTCCTAAGCACCATAAAAAGCTCATCAAAAGCCATGTAGGAGATCAACATCAAAGTGGTTCCAAAATCAAGCATCAATCCCCCAGACCCTTTTTATACATTGTAGATATATTAGATGGTACATCCAACTTAATCTTCCTTTGATAGTAGACCACAATCATGTTGTGAAAGTTCACAAAGTATTGTAGAGGAAATTTCTTATTTCAGATCAAAGGGGCTACTAAACTAACAAGTCTAGTTGAATCTCCGAACAATATATAAAATGTTTTGCTTGTCTGAGGAAGTTGTAAGCAGTGGCAAATTTTGGAGATGTTAAATTGAGAAATTATTGAGAATAGTACTTGTCCAAATCCAAAAATTCCATCCTCTCCCTCATGAAAATGTCCTGCAGCCAAGAATGTGCATCCAAAATAAAAAGGATGGTCAAATGCCTTCCCAGTACTCTATATCCCCTCTAACCAAAAATAATCAAATCCCATGTAAAACCTAATTAACTTTTGATCTATCCCCATATTCAACAGAAAATTGACATCTTACAGTGCTATTTTTCACACAGTGTATTTAAATGGAAATGATTCTTCAGGATCAAAGGGTTGGTTGCTCTTTTTAAAGCAATTTTTACATGGTTTACATAACAACCATGTAGCATCACTCCTTATGTAAATAGTTAATGTAACTGGAGTTGAGGTATACCAATGTTCATAGATATTTTGTAAGTAGTGTTACTAAATTCCATTTGTCCACTAAAACTATCCTTCAATTGCTCTTGGCCTACATGAAAATCCATTAAGAAAATGTCAGAGCGTGGAATGTAAGATAGAGTTTGAGATGATTTCTCAATAATAGCCATTTGGCTTAGACTTTTTGTTGTGATGATCTCCATGGTTTCTCCAAAAAATAGTAAGTATCATGATCACATATGCAATGGTTATTAATGCTGCCATGTTTGAGAAAAACTAATGGTAGGCAAAAAAAAAAAGTATCATATTGTGTTCCTATCTTGCTTATTTATAAAACTTTTAATAGGATCAAAGAACAAAAGACATGTGCAACCTGCCAGAAAGTCATGAAATAATTATTCAACACCTAATTCTCATATTACATACAAGAAAAATGTTCTTTCAGTATTAAAATGGTTATTTTTTGAACCACCAATTAATCATGAATTACAAAAAAATCATAACTAATAAATCCTCTTTGCTCCTATAGTTTCATTTTTTTAAAGCATTTTATTTTATCTAAACCAAATTTCAATATGAATTAATTTTATGATTATAATGTTCTTTGTGTGAAAGTCTGAGATCATGACTTAGTTGCTCCACATTGATAGGTGATTGTAACATCAAGTGCACCTCTCATCAAGTAGTAATAAAAGATATCATTCTCGTGATGACTTTGTTGTTGACAACCAATTTCTTACAATTAGAGTTATCTAGACTAAACAATGTTGGATAGAAAAATTAAAATAAACTAAATTAAATGAAAGGTAATCAGTGGTTTCGAGTGATTAATTCAAATTCAAGGCTTCCAGGATTAGGGTTTACCACAATGTTAGGTAGATGACTTTGTAGAGATTCATTTTTTACTAGATTTAATTATGAACATCCTTAGGTACTCGCTATTTTCTTTCAAAACATAACAAAGTATCAAACTTAGACCAATTATGTGGTAATTTAAGCTAAATCCTTTCAGATTTTTATTTTCAATTGTCCTAAAAAATCTTAACTAGAGTTTTAGGTTCAATTTTAGAGTTTCCAACAACTTATATGACATTTCAGTTCTTCCCTCGATGTCTAAACAAATGCAAATATGCGATTCAACTCGTTCACAAGCATTAATAACTATAAAATTGAATAAAAGAATAATTAAATAATAATACTAGAAAAAAGTTAATTTCTGTGCCTTGTGTCTTGTTGGAATATTCTTGTCACTTCTATGATTCCTCCATATTTGAGTTGTTGACTTTCTGAAGAAAATGCTCAAGTCTAGGTTGATGACAGTTTGTTTAGAGTGATGAAAATAATGTCTATCATATTATAAATAGCATTGCACTTCTTTATGACACATAGATATTTTGAAGGTGTGAATCTAGTCACTTGTATTAACACCATCTATATTCCCAAATATTTCAAACTTAATGTTCAAATGGCTTTTCTTAGTAGCATTATCAGGATTATACTCCATGTCTAAGGTTTGTTAAATAAAGGCCTAATAGGTCAATGTATTTATCCTAGAGATGATCAGAGAGATACTAGGGATCCGGTGTCTATATTGAAAATCAATATCTCCATGAGTCTTAATAGCATGAGTAAATATGTGCGACTAATCAATCTGAGAGATAGATTGTTGAGAAAGTCAATCAAGACCAAAATCAAAGCATTCAGAATAAGTAGGATTGTGAAGATATAACTAGAGACCTAAGATAATGAACCAAATTTTGGCTTGGTTTTTTCCATCCCTAAATTTGGCTTTTCCATGAAACTTTCGAGTCCACAATTAGTGCTAGACTATGCATAAGCCATGATCTGCAATGTGTAATAAAAGCAAGGTTATTTAGTAAATGAGATTAGATAAAACAACACTACAAATATACAAAACTTTAGCAAAATAAAAAACTAATTTTAACTACTAATTAACACACAAGAGTGTAAACATTCAGCTAAGTAGGCTAGCTATGCTAGATTTTCAATGCAATCAAGAAAAAATTTTACTAATTGGAAACATCTATAATTAAGTTGATACAACACAACAAGAATATATCTAGCAACTATGACTAATACTTTGGAATGTAGGAAAGAAAGAATTCGGTAATTGTTTACAACATCAATAAGATATATTAGTGACTAACAGAACAAGTTTATAACAAAGTAAGATTTTATAAACAAAACTAACAAAATTAATTTGGAAGTTGTAGGGTAATTTATTCTTGCTTAACCTTATTAGTGTTGCTCAGTGAAAACTGTAGAATAATAATCAATTTTTTGTTAAATATTTTATATGATCATTTTTCATGGATTCTATTCAAACAAGCCTTTAATGTTAATTTACTTGAGAATGTCCAATTAAGAAATAAGTGTGGATAAGATAACACAAATGAAATAAAGAATTTTTATTGATTTGATGGAATGCATATGAATTATTTCAAAATACATGTGCTTGATTGTTTTACTAAGGTATCTTTACTTCTCTGACTTTTCTTATGAAGGGGATTGACACTCTCCCTTCCTTTTACTATATCCCAAAAAAAGTGTGTTAATGTATGTTTCCTTTGACCTGTTAACATTTTTTCTTTTCTTTTCTTTTTTTTGCAAGTCTTGTTGTGCCCTTGTCAAAAGAAAGTGATTAAGTGTCTTTCCTTTAATTTGTTTGAGTTTCACTCCAAAACATTGTATTTTGGTTTAATCAGTGAATCAATCCCTCTACTTTTCTCTCTTTCCCCTTTTGGTCCTTGCACTCCAGATTCCTCACATTAAGCCCCTACACTTTTACAAATGGGTAAATCAAGTCCAAATTGTAACCACTGTTAATTTCATCATTTGTTTAATCTATCGTGACTTTTCTCAGAATAAAATATCAACAAACAAATAGATTAACAGAGAGAGAAACAATAAAATAAGGATGTTTACCGGGTTTAAATCTGGCAACTTGCATCCGATACTTAACAATCCTATCTTCTTCTTCGTTGTGGCTTTCATCTGCAGGAGTGACCATCTTCGAAGTGACCAATGTTACATCACAATAGGGATAACATTCCAATCCCAGCCCCAAAACTAATCTTTAGGAGTATTCCCCCAAGTTTGAATGCTCAAGCAAACCCTAACCTAGAACATGTACAAGACTTTGAGTTGTAACATAAGAGTCTGCCTTTTTTGTAAATTTCTAAAGCATGCAAGGAAAGTTTTGCTCTGTTGTGACAATTGTAACATGCACACAATGTAAAGGAATTGGAAAGGAGCTTTCCAATTCACCATAGTATTTTGCTACTCTAATTCAACATTATGTTTATGTTAATGCGAAACTTCAAAAGATTCTGCTAATTGAATTAGACATAAGAACAAGACAATTGCATGTAAGATCTTCGCAATTGAAAAAGCTAATGATTAAAGAAACATATGATAGCATTGAACATTTAAATTTGAGAAAGTTACAAAAAACAAATCTAACACTTGTGATGGTGCCTATGTTTGCATAACAAACAAAATGTTTACACAATGAAATTAACAAAAAAAGATACCTGATCCTTGTATGGTATTACTTTTCACATATAATTGCTAAAGTTTGAGTTACAACCCTCCTCAAAAATCATAAATCATCTACACTCAAAACCCCCCCAGACATGTAGCTATAAGATCCATAGGGTCTGTTACTTAGCTATAGGGTCTGTTGTGCTAGCTTGTGTTGATAAAAAAGGGGAATCCAAAGCATTTGACTGTTGTCTTGGTTTTGCATTTTGCCCTCTAAGCCTTCTTTGCCTTTGTTCCTGGTTATTAAATTTAGCAAACAACACATGTCATCAATATGAACCATATTATTAATCAAATAAAGTTTACTATGGTAATGAACACTCACCAGTAGTTCAGTGGTGGTGATGAATGTGCAGCCATATATTTCTTCCCTCATAACAATACGGTGGGCACTATAACTCTACATCATATAAATAACTATTGTCACTTTTGGGGCTTACACAATTGACTATATTTAAATAAGAAAAAGGGGTTATCTATGCATTATCATGAGAATTAATAGATTCAGTCACTTACCCTGAATGTTTGCATTGGACCATAAGCAACAGTATATCTCATCCTCCTTCTCTAATTACCATGTGAAGTGATGGTGGTGAATGTGCAACCATACATTGCTTCCCTCACAACAATACGCTGGGAACTGTACTCTACATCATATAAATAACTATTGTCACTTTTGGGGCTTACACAATTGACTATATTTAAATAAGAAAAAAGGGTTATCTATGCATTGCCATGAGAATTAATAGATTTAGTCACTTCCCCTGAATGTTTGCATTGGACCATAAGCAGCAGTAGATCTCTTCCTCCTTCTCTAATTACCATGTGAAGTGCCTTCATCACTTGCAGTAGCTGTCTGATCTTGGGGCCAACTTGGAGGTTGTCAACCTGCAAAGAGACTAGCATTATAATTAGCAAGGTAACATAAAATTTTTTGAAGCATAATACAGTTACCACTAATTAACTTACGACATTAATTCCTTGTGGGCAACAAACCTTGTTATGTTCTTTAACATTACATTTGCTGCATGTCATAACCTTGCCTTCCCTTGAAAGATTTTTCTGGTTTCTAGTCTTTGGCTTCATTGCTTCCCTTCTCCTTTTCTTAGCATGTCTTCCAGGAATTCTCTTTGTCATTGGTAATAGTATTGGTCCTTCTTCACTTGTTGGCCAAAAGTGTCTACCTCTCAGTGGGCTGATTGGGAATTGATATGCCTTGAGTTATGTCTCCTTCTTGAACAAATTAGAGACATAGTCAAGTGGGTCTAACCCTTGGACTGCAAGTGCTGCCAGCCCATGTTGGCAAGGAATTTTGATCTTGTCCCATTTCTTACAAGAACAATTGTGGTTTTCCAAAACAACAACACGACCCTCTCTTCTATGCAGGACCAAGTTGTCCCAAAAAACCTCATGTTTTACCCCACCAATCCACTTTACTTGCCATTTGGCACTTTTAACTCTTTTCTTTTCAATCCTTGAAAGTATCCTAAGGCCACAAGAGCTTCTCCACTTGGCAGCATTATCTCTTTTGGTTACTATCCTTCTCATGTAGTATTGTCTGATGTCCTCTAGCATAGTAATGATTGGTTTGTGACTAGCTTCAAGCATTACACCATTAAAAGTCTGATATATGTTATTATCGATCACTTCACACTTCACTACATTATTCAAAAATGGCACACACCAGCCCTAGATAGGCCAATTATCCAGCAACTTTTTTTTGCAGCACTTGTCTCATCCTTTAAACCTCTCATTCGGTCTAAGTACATCAACATTTCCACTTTGTTTGTGGACCTCACAACATTCCAGAATCACAATTGGATTTCTTTACCAGGGTGTCTCTTGCCCCACCTTGCATAAATGTGTCTAGCACACATTCTTCTCCTGGGATTGGCTTCTTTCAACTACAATACATAATTATTCAGCACCAAGAAATCATCCTTGTCCTGATTTTCCAATTTTCTTAACACAATTGTCTTTGCATTTCTACACACCTTGCTAAAGATGAACACCCCCATTCTTTTGTAACAAGGGCCTTCAAATGTCTAGGTCTTATGAATGGCATCCTACTTATCACATCAAAAAAATCTATTGGCAATTACATTTCCTGTGAGCCTCCTATTCTTAGAGGTTCCCACAAGGCAAGAGTGTTCACATATTATGTCTTCACAACATACATTCTTTTCCCACTACACCATGCACAATAAACTAACCCTTTGCATCCCTTGGCAGAACATTTTTCCCTAACCCTTACATTATCATTCTTTACATACTGAAATTCAAAGCCTTTATTGATGGAAAACAGAACAAGCTCATGTTTAAACAATTTTTGGTCTTTAAAGCTCACGTCCAAATAGAAATTTTCAAGCGAGACTTTGGTCTCATAATAATTATCTTTGGATTTATGCCTTTTAGCATCATTTGCATCTGACCCTTCGCTTGTATCTTCATAGCTACCCGGGTCTTATGAGTCCAAGTAATCACTCGCATAACCTTTAACTTTTCCATTATCAGTGGGATGATTTCCCAAAGTGTCTGTATTAGGATCTCCTTCAGTAGTTGGTTGTCCAACATTCCCTTACTCATTATCATCTTTCTCTTCATTCCCTTCTATAAATGTCTCCCTTAGCTAAACATACCTCCTAATCTTTTTCCTAGCCTTTGTTGTTTCCCCATCTTCATCTAAATTACAATCTTCAAAAGGAAGATCTACTAACCCTTCTTTAAAATCTTTGCTAGAGTCACTCATCTCTGAACCAAATATCTCATTTTGCCCAACCTCCTCCACATCAAATTCAGGAGCAGGTGTAGATTCTTGGAATTTTGCCAGATTTTCCTCCCCATCTTGTATATCTTCTTCCACATCAATTTCAACATCAGATTCTTGAACTCTTGGCAATTTCTTTTGATGCATTACTCCTTTGCTACATTCACCAACTTGTACACCAACAACCACATTCTGACCCTCCTCTTTTACATCAAATGCTTCTAACACTTGGACTACTAGCTGGCTCTCTCTCTAAGTGAATTCTTTGCTTGAAGCAACTGTGTCTCCACCATCAACCATACTCTTCCTGCCCTTTTCCACTCCAAGTTCAATAGTGAGTTCAACAACAGATTTGTGGATTCCTGGCAGGTTACTGGCATTGCTAACCTCTATGCTACAATCACTAATTTCTCCTCCATCAATGGCATTCTTCCCATCCCTTATAAATTCAGGAACAAACATTAGGATTTTTGGTAGTTTCTTTACATGCCTAGTATCTAAAATTTCTACATAAACATCTAGAACCCCAACTTTGCTTAATTGTTTAGCTAAATCTAGCATAGAATGGTCATCCAAAATAGGTAATAATTTCCCTCCATCATCCACATATGACATGCTCACATATTTCTCAATGTCATATCTTACTTCCTTCACATCCCCTAATAGATCCCAGTAATATATTTTGTTAGGATCTACAACAAATTCACTGACCCGCCCATTAACATATGTGACCTTCCCTCCTCTTAAAAGTGTCCCTCCACGGGGATACTTAATAATGTATTCACCAAAAGAAGCCATGCTATACGTAAGAGGTTCAATTTAAAAATGAATACAAGCATGAAATATGAAAACTATGCATAACAATAATTTATGAGAACAAATGGCATAAAGTAATTCTAGTATGACAAGCAAAAAGAATGATGACGAACAACCCACAAATAAGTCTAACAAGACAGACAACACATACAATGACAACATGGCTCTCAAACAAAGCTCTCACACGCCATTGACCAACTAATAAGAAATAAATTATTTCCCTCACATGATGAGGAGAAACATCATAAAGAATGTGCACAAACAAAGCTCTCAAATTCTATTGAGCAATTGTACTCTGTACATGTGAGCAAAAACAACATAAACTGTGGGGATAAACAAGATAAACTAATCCTAGAAGGATAGAATGCAACACAAACAACATAAACTAATTTTTGCAAGACAGAATGAGCACAAACATCATAAACTACTGGATAGAATGAACACAAACAACATAAAATAATTCTAGTAGAACGTAGAACACAAACAACATGGAAAACTCACAGCCTAGGAATTACATGAAACTACAAAAACAATGGATCCTTTTTGATTGCCATTGACCAAATAACAACTACTAAATTGTTCTCGTCATAATGATGATTCTCCTTAGAATGATCATAATTAATGGCAAGAAGCCAACCCTACAGAGAAGCTACAACTGAAACTATGGGGACAAAACATTGATCGAAGGAAAGGAAAAGGGAAAGGTGGGTCACTAGGGTTAAGTGTTGGATGCGGGTTGTCAGATCTAAACCCGATAAGCATTTTTTTTTTTATTGTTTCTCTCTCTGTTAATCTATGTTTTATTGATATTTTTTATTGTTTCTCTCTCTGTTGCAATTTGGACTTGTTTACCCATTTGTAAAAGTGTAGGGACCAAATGTGAGGAATCTAGAGCACAGGGACAAAAAAGGGAAAAGAAAGAAAGTACAGGGATTGATCTAGTGATTAGATCTCATATTTTTCATCTTGAGATATATTTTTTTGATTTCCAGTTGAAATTCTCTTTGAGTGTGAGTCACAAGTTTGATCTCCTTTGACTTTGCTTGCAAAAGTTTTGACACTTTTTTAGTGTTTAACTAAATTATCTTTCAATTCTCACTTTTCTTGTCTTGTAGATCTTTAGAACCCCATTTTATCATCATTTGAGATTTTTTTAATCTTAATTCTTTCTTATCTTTAAGTCTTAACTTGTCATCATGGTTTGGCTAGCCAGATGGTACCTAAAAAGGTTAATTCCATGGGCTAGATATTCAAATGGAAGTGCTTTAGATAGCTACATAGAGCCTTAAAGGGTGAACTCTATAGGCTAGATACTTAAATAAAAATCATTTTATTTTGTTGAGCTCCATGGACCAGCAACTTGCACGAGAGTGCTTTGATTAATGCAATGGTTCCTTATAGGATGAACTTTAAAAGTTAAATACATGTACATAAATGCTTTGACTAGTGGGAATGTTGCCTTAAAAGACATTCTTCACTGACCAAACACTTAAATAAAGGTGCTTTGCTAAGTGGCGTGGTGCCACAATGCATCAAATCCATTGGCCAACATTACATGAAAATGCATCGGTTGCCTTTGTGGCAACTCCGAGGGAGAGCTCTTTAAGGTAGACGCATGCTTTTGAAAACTAATCCAAAGTTTGATTCAAAGTTTGATAAATTAGTTAGTAGTGATATGGTTTGTTAGTAGAAATCTTTCCTATATAGATGAGTTAGTTAAATTCAACTCTTTATCTTACTAAGATATTTATGATTACAAGTCTATAAATAGACATGTTTGGTTTTGTATTTTGGGCATGGCAATATATGGCAATAAAAAATATCTTCTAGTTTTCTCCATTAAATTATAAAATTGTTGTTTTTCTCCATAAAATTTGGTATTAGAGTTGAAATTCATTATGTAGGAAATAAATCATGGTTAGCAATGGAATTACAATGCTTACGGTACAACTACTTGTACCAATTTTCAAGGAAGAAAGCTACAAGTTTTATAGTATTCTCTGAATAATTAAATATTAAGAAGTTTGGGGATTTGTGGTTTATGGGTATGTAGATCTTTATGAAAAAAGCAAATTGAAGGATGCCAAGTGGAAAGATTTGAAGGCATCAGTGATCATTTAGTAGGCTATCCATGATAGCACCTTCTCATAAATCACACTAATGAGCACAATGAACCAAGCTTGATCAATTTTGTAAAAGGAGTTTCAAGGTGATTTAAAGGTGAGCATAGTGAGATTGCAGTCACTTTAGCTTGATTTTAAAACCTTAGTCATTAAAAATGGAGAATCCATTACAAATATTCTATCAAGAGTACAGTTAGCCAAATATGTAGAGAAAATGTTTTTATCAGATAATTATTGAAAAGGTGTTAAAAGACCTAGCTCCAAAATTGGATCATATGGTTGCTTCTAATAAAAGAATCTAAGGATTTATCAATTATTTTCTTTGATAAACAAATGGGTTATTGCGAATACATCATCCAAGAATAATTCAATCATTTCCAAAACATAAAGAGAAGGCATTTGAAGTGAAGAAGATAGCTACCAACATTGGAGAACTTGAAAGAACAATAAGTGAAAGCCTTAGAAAAGAAGGATTATGTGATCGTGGTAACAGAAGAGATAGAGGTCACTTCAATGGGTAGCAAAAATTTGATGAGCAAATAAGACAATAAAAGTGGAGCACATTGTTATCATTGCAAAAGGTACAAGCACTTAAAATCTAATTGCTAGTATGAAGGGCCATCAAATAAATTTTGTAGCAAAAAAAGAAAAAAAAACTTAAGCTTTATATGGCTTAATTCAATGTTAACCATAAGTCAATTGATGTGTAGTTTGTAGATAGTAGCAGTTCAAATCATATGATAGGCATTAAATTTGTGTTTATGGAGATTGATGAGACATAGAAGATGAAAGTGCAAATTGGAGATAGCAAAGAGATGCAAGTTATACCTAAAGGTACCGTTGGTATTCAAACCACTATGGTAACATAAAGCTCACAATGATCAATTTGTTCCTGAATTGGGATATAATTTCCTAAGTGTAGGATAATTAATATTCGGTAGATATTCTATATTATTTGATGATGATGCATGTGTTGTTGAAGATAAGTACTTAGGCTATAAAATTGCTATTTCAGTTAAAAACCTGCCATATGGCATAAAACTAGACATGATTTCGTTTGATTTTTGGGATTTTATGATTTTTTAGTGGAATTTGGGGAGGGATTATTAAAAAGGAAAAAATTATACCATATTAGTTGGTTTTTTGTGAAATGACAATTTTACCTTTGCCAAATAATGATGAGTTAACACCGTTAACGACTTTTACTTTTTTTAGTTAGCTGGAGAAACCACATCTCCTTGAATTAAAAAAAAAAAAAAAGAGTTTGCCCCTATTTTATAAATTAGTTAAACCACAAGGTTGTTTTTTTTATAAATTTCCTTGGATAATAAGCTTATAGTGAGCTTGGGAATATGTAAAATATGATCAAGAGCAAGGTGAGATTAATTAAAACTACCAATCCCTTAAAAGAGCATAACAAAGCCATCAATAGTATAAACTAGTTTGGATTATCAATAGAAGAAGAGTAAGTAGACAAAAGTCGGTCTAAGGAAGGCATTGAATAGTGATGTTAAAATCAATCAATTATGTGGTAAAAAGATTATCTAAATTGAGAGTTTGTGCAAAATTGAAAGATTTATAACCTTTAGACAAATAAAGTTATTGATGTTGATTGGAAAAAGAATCTTGGAACTCCTTGGAGGATATCATAGTAGGAAAGAAGCTATGTGTTGATCAACAAATATATCATACAATAAATTAATAAAAAATCCTCACTCATGTCCATTTGCGCCATTGTGGTTACCTACTAATAATTAAATTGTGAGTAAAATTGATGTAGAACAAATGCACACACTCACCATAATTTCACCATACCTTATAAGTCGTTGGCGATTATTCTTCAAGTGTCCTTTCTCATGGCAATAGTTACACTCATCTAAATTGATTTTAGACAAAAGATTTGCTGTGAGTTAAATGAACCTAAATTAGTGTCTATAAAGGAAATCCATCTAAAGCTAATTTTAGACAAAGCCATTGCAGATATATCATGCTTTATATCAAGAATAGACATAATAAGAGATTCATCAATATACTTCAAAATATTTATTCTTTAGAGAAAATAGATCATCATATAAGATCAATATCTATAATTGAAACCATCTAAATAAAAATAAATTACTTTAATTTCATCATGAAACTCAGTAAAACCAAGACCCTTCAAAATAACAGCTACAACACCAAATAATGCTAGTGCCACTTTAGAGCCACTGCCATTGTGTACTGTTGCTACAGTACCACAACCAAAACTTTGTTCCTGCTTCACAACATAGCTCTAATACCACATTAATGATGTTGAAATTGGTAAATAGAGTATTGAAAGAAAGAATGTATAATCTAAACTAATATGCCAATAAAAGATACTTTGCATATGTGGAAGTAGTTATAGATTTTAGGGACAGTTCATCATTGGCAATGACGTTTGCATTGCTAATAGTCAGTTTCTACAATATAAATTTAAGATTTTTGTTCAATAACAATTTCATGCTGAAAATTTCAACAAATTAGCCAATTATCCAATGCATGAGTAAAAAAAAAATTAAAATTTCTTAGTGTGGAGTGGATTTTTTCATGCATCAATTGTTGGGAATTTCTTCCACACCATAATGTGAAAGTTATAGAGCATATAGGCCTCAATGACTGATGTGTAGCAACACAAGAAAGCATGTAAATTGGTAAGTTCAATCATAAATGTTGGTGAATACTTTTAGTTGATTTGTATACATACAGTCCCACAAGGGAACATAAGGATAGCCAATGTGACATGGTTCCATGTCATCCTTACTTTAAGCCTTGCTTTAAGCTTCACACATTATGTAAAACTTTAGATGCATGAAATTCTTTTTTCAAGTTCACATGATATCGGAGACAACCTTGCAAGGTGATTTCATTATGGATAATTTTTTTTTTAGGCGATCTTCTGGGAGGTGACTTTTGATGCCGAGGGTCTTCTTCAGGCTAAGATCAAGCAAAATGGATTCTTTTAGAGTTTTTTGTTACTTCAAGAGCTCGTTGGGGATGCTACCAACCAATTAGGTGACACAAAGCTAGGAAAGCTCCAGCTCTGTCAGCTGGCTCAATAGATCCACACTCGACTGCCCACGAGGCTCGTACATCTAAATTCTTGCCATTATCATCTCTATCTCTAGCTGTGGATGAGATATTTCTCTCACTTTTTCTCAGCCATGATTTTGTTCTTAATCTAAGACTGTTGTCATACTCTCCTCATCATTTTGAGTTCAAGGTCTGATCACCATGCCTAATCAATTAAGTGACATTTTCTTTTTGGGTGGGTTTCATTCTAAATGGTTGCTTTAGAAAATCCTCTGTTAGTCACTCATCCTATTATTGCAATTTTTTATGGTTCTAATCATGATTTGTGGGCTCAAGTGATGTGTAGTTTTCTTAAAGTAAGACGACTCCCGTGCATTGTCACTGGTGAGGTTGTTAAACCCATAAGGTAGGATGATGAAATTGAGACCAAGTTCATTAAATGATTGGATCAATGGAACAACAAAAACAAACAAATTTTAACTTGATTTTGTAATACTTTCCAGCCTGCTATAAAGTTGGAATTCCATGGTTTTGATTGTGCTAAAGATGATTGGGATTCTTTATGTAATCAATATGCCTTTACAAATGATGTTCGTCAATTCCAACTTTTTTCCCAACTCCATTGAATGTGTCAATAGCCTGATTAGACCATTCATAGTTTTGTATCTGAGTTATATGTATTATGGGATCAATTGGTAGCATTTGATCCAATTTGGCCTGATATAGCATGTGTATATATATATATATATACTTCTCTTCATAATCACCAGCGTATTTGGCATTTGCTTCTGACTCTTCGTTCTGAGTTCGATTCAACTAATGTTGCACTTCTTCATCGTAGTCCAATATCCACACTTGACATAGTTATTTGGGAAGTATTGTCTAAGGAGACTTGCCTTAATTCTATACATGCTGAGCGATCTTTTCTTTCCGCATATGTTGTCTTGGTTGTTCCCTCAATTCCTGTTGCTTATCCAATCTCCATTATATCTCTCAAAAGTTTTTGCAAATATTGTAAAAAATCTGGGCACTTGATTTTTTCATGTTCAAACTTGAAGGCAAACGCAAGAGATCTTGCTATAGTAATTCAACCAAATCTCATACTATGACACATGCTTCTACTGTTGCTTCTGCTATTGAGAGTATTGAGAGTACTACCTCTAGCGATATTTCTCCCAGATTCTCTCTCAAGGACATCCAAACTCTTCTTCAACAAATACAACCTACCTCTGGTACTTCTTTTTTTTTGTGTTATCAATAAACCCAGGTACCTCTACTTCCTGGTATTTTGATTCTGCTTGTTGTAAACATATGACCTCTAACTTGGAGTTATTTAGTTCAATTTCAAAACCCACTCACACTCCTATTGTTCACACTATTTTACACTATTGTTCACACTATTGATAACTCTGTTTTGCACAGTACACATATAGGTAACATCTCACAAGAAAACATGTCCTTACATGACACCCTTTATGTGCCTAAACTATCTCTCAACCTTATATCTATTGGTCAGTTATGTGAACTTGGTGTGAACATGACTTTTCAAGTCATGATTGTATTATGCAATATTTACAGACAGGGAAGGATCTTGGGACAGGACGTTAGGTTGGTCAATTGTTTGAGCTTATTTCTCTGCAGTTGCAATCAAAAGTTGTTGTTGTTGTCCTCCCCTCCATTATTTGGCATTCACACCATAGTTATGTTGCACCTTCTAGATTAGGATCTTTGATTTCTAGTGGATGCTTGGGATATGTCAAAGATGCTTAGATTGATTGTGTTTTATGTCAACTTTCTAAATATCATGCTTTGCCTTTTACTTCTAGTGACTCTATTTCCCTTACACCATTTGATCTTGTTCATTCTGATATTTGGGGTCCCGCTCTTAACTTTACTAAGGGTGGTTCTAAGTATTTTCTTATCTTTGTTGATGATTACTCTCGATATACATGGATTTATCTTATGAAAATCATTTTGAGTTGCCTCAAAATTATATACAATTTTCCAGTTTGATCAAAACTCAGTTTTCTCTTGATATTAAAATTTTTTGCACAAATAATACCATGGAATATCGAGATTCCAAACTTTGTAAGTTTCTTTGAACTCATGGTACCATTATCCAATGTTCATGTCGTGGCACATCTCAATGGAATGGGCGTGCTGAACGTAAACATAAGCACATTGTAGATACTGTTAGAGATTTTCTTCTTTCATCCACTTGTCTTAAGTCCTTTTGGGGGGAAGCTGCTATTACAATGGTTTACACTATTAATTGAATTATTTCTCCTACCAATAACAATATTTCCCACTTTGAACGACTCTACGATGATAGCCTTGATTATCATAATCTTTGAGTATTTGGGTCAGCTTGTTTTGTTCATCTTCAGCCACATGAATATATAAATTAGAACCTCGATCTCAGTTATGTTGTTTTTTTGGGATATGACATTAAACATAAGGGTTATCAATGTTGTGATACTCTTTCTCAGTATTTTCATGTTTCTTGTCATGTTAGTTTTTGGGAACATAAGATGTTTTCCTCCTTATCACCCTTTCAAGTCTCATCATCTGCATCTTTTTTTACAAACACCAATATTTTTTTTATTTCTAGATGATTTTAATACAGGTGATGATGCCTCAAACAACACAGACTCATCTTCACCCATTCCAAATAATCTTCCTCCTATGGATCCTCAATCTTCCATTTCAATCATTTAGGTTTCCTCTGATTCTCTACTTCGTCACTCTTCTCGTGTAAGTCAACCCAATGTAACCCTTAGAATTTGTCATTGTTATTTTGCTATTGTCTCTCTAAATGAGCCCCGTACTTATCATGAGGTTAGTACTATCCCATTATGGTAGAAATCAATGTATGAGGAACTTAATGCTCTTGTATCCACACAATCCTGGGATTTGCCTCCAAATAAATCTTTAGTTTGTTATAAATGGGTTTATAAAGTCAAGACCAAAGCTGATGGATTAGTAGAGAGATATAAAGCTCAACTTGTGGCTAAAGGTTTTACTTAAGAATATGCTATTGATTATGAGTAAACATTTGGTCTTGTCGCCCTCATCACTTTTGTTTGTACACTTATTGTTATTGCTGTTTTTCAACATTTGCCTCTATTTTAAATGGATGTCAAGGATGCCCTCCTAAATGGATGTCAAGCAACCTCCTCCTATGTATGATCATCCTCTGAATAAAGTCTATCTTCTTCGCAAAGCTCTTTATGAACTTAAATAAGTACCACGTACTTGGTTTGTCGAATTCAGTTATACTATTTTTTTGTCTAGTTTTTAATCCAATCCTTATGATCATGCCTTATTTCTTTGAAAGACTGAGAAAGGTATCATACTATTGCTGTTGTATGTTGATGATATAATTCTTACAAATGATAACACACAGGGCATCCTTGATTTAAAAGACTTTTTTAGCCGTAAATTTGAGATGAAGGATATTGTTAACTTAAGCTACTTTCTCGGTCTTGAAGTTACCTCTGACTCCACATAGTATTATTTGTCTCAAGCCAAGTATGCCACTAATCTTATCTCCCATGCAGGACTTACTGATGATAAAAACTACAACCACTCCTCTTAAGGCCAATGTTGTTTTTTTCGCTTCTGACGGCTCACCTCTTTAGAATTGCACAATATATGGACAACTTGTTTGCAGTCTTATCTATCTTACTGTCACTCATCCTGGTATTTCTTATGTTGTTCATGTAGTCAGCCAATTTATGACAACCCCTCATACAACTCATTATACGGTTGTTCTTCGTATCCTTCGCTACATCAAAGATACCCTGTTTCATAGCCTTCATTACTCTAGTCTCTCTTCACTTCAACTGCGAGCTTATTCAAATGTTGATTGGGCTGGTGATCCTACAGACCATAGATCTACTACTGGTTATTATTTTTTTCTAGGTGATTCTCTCATCTCGTGGCATAGCAAGAAACTAACCATTGTATCTCGCTTTAGTACTAGAACTGAATATCGAGCTCTGGCTAATACTACTTCTAATTAGCTTTTGTATCTTCGTTGGTTACTTCAGAGTATGGGCATTTCATCTTCATCTGCTACTCCTCTTCATTGTGATAATTAAAGTTCTATTCATATTGCCCATAATTATGTCTTTCGTGAAAGCACAAAGCACATTGAGATTGATTGCCACATAGTACGTCATCATGTTCATCATAATACTATGGATCTCATTTTTGTATCCTCTCAAGATTAGATCACTGAAATATTCACTAAAGCTCATTCAGCTTCTTGGTTTCACAATCTTGTCTCCAAACTCAAGTTATCTAATCCTCTAACACCTTGAGTTTGAGGGAGGATGTTGATACATACTTTTAGTTGAGTTGCATACATTTGGTTCCACAAGGTGACATAAAGGATAGCCAATGTGACATGGTGCCATGTCATCCTTGTTTTAAGCATTGTTTTAAGCTTCACACATTATGTTAAATTTCAAATGCATGATATCCTTCTTTCAAGTTCACAATAAAATAAAGGATTTTTTAAAACAATTTGTTTAAAAATTATTTTTCAAACATGAATATTTTCCAAAAATTTTCTGAATTTGTTCTATTTTTTTTTAACCATTAACTAGATGCAAATTAGCACACTACACCAAAAAAGTGTTTTTGAGGCGGTGCTTAAAAGTCTTATAGAGGCAGTTATAACCACTTCTATAGGTATAGTGTTGTACACCGCCTCTAAACCGCCTCAGATCGCCGGCTCTATACTTTAGAGCAGTTTATATCAACTGCTAGAGTAAGTTTTATTTAGAAAGCGATTTTTAATGAAAGAAGAGTAGAGGCGGTTATAACTCGCTCTATAGCTACTAAGTTTTCATTACCCACTTGATAGCTTTTAGAGGCGGTTATAACCGCCTCTATAACTACTAAGTTTTCAATGTTCTTTAATCAGCTTTAGAGGCCGTTATAATCACCTCTAAAAATTATAGACTGTAGAGGCGTGCTATGGCAACCGCCTCTATATCTACTAATTTTTCATTAATTCTGAATAGTTTTAGAGGTGGTTATAACCGCTCTATGGCTATTAATTTCTTCCATGTTTATACTTTTTTGAGAGGTGGTTATAACCACCTCTAAATTTGTTATTGAATTCAATTTTTAATCCTATTAATAATAAATAAATTTGTTGAACCCTCAGAATCAAAAACATAAATTTTTCATTACATTCAAAAATACCCTAAATTCAATTTCATTGACCTTTATTGACATGTTATGAGTTAAAGTGCAATGTGAGTAATAACAAAAATGTAAGAGGTTTACACTATTTATGTACTTTCATTACAAAATATTTTTTGAGTTAATTACACAAAGTAAAAAGCTTCATGTATCTTCATCTTCAACCCTCTTGATCTTTTAACCATGAATTCTCCAAAAATCTGCAAAAACATTAAAAATCCAATCTTATTCAATCAAAATCCAATCTTGTATTTAGAATGACCAAATAAAAGCCTACACACAATACACTAATTTTTAAAAACCTAATTGTAAATTTGATATTTTCAAAGCGCGTAAAATAAAAATTGGCGAGCAAAAGAAAACAAACAATCTAATAATGTCAATCAATGAACTTATTGAACCCACAAATGGTTAAGATAAATAAAAGATATTACAATCGATGTTTAACCAAAATGATTAGTTGAACCAGGGAATACAAAACTATTGAATATACAGCGTCGGGTGATCTAATACAATTTATGTAGTTCCATTTTACTTGTTTTAGGAGACTTTTAATAAGAACCACAAGGTAACATAATGGAACATGTTAAATGAGGATTGGTAATCATAACTATAGAAATCTAAAAATCAAGTGACACATTAAGGGAAAAACTCGATAGGGTTAAACAAAGTAAATAGAATTTCAAAATGGAATGTGTTATAAATCATTTTGACCACATGATATATCCTAATCATTGAATGATGGCATAATGATAATGTTTCTATTTATCATAGCTAGTCATGTGACCATATGGAAATTATTTAATAATATGCTCTTTGATTATGAACCTTTTTCTGTTGTTATCATAATTGATAGGGTGTATACAAATAATTATTTAAGGTGAAACATTTAACCAAATCAAAAGACTGAAATATATGGCATTCACATTCAAAACATAGTATCCTCCATTGGTAGCTTTTGAAATGACAAGCTAGTTTATATTCCTTGAAAATATTATAAAATATTAAAAAAGTAACTAATCTTAAATTAGAACAACCTCAACCGATCGTCACTAAAAATCATAACATTGAAAAATTAATGGCTTTAGAAACATGATAAACCAGTGATCACTTCAAGAATTGCAAGCAATAGTATCTCTTATTACATGAAAGATAAGCATCATAAACCATATGCCCGCCATATGATGAAAATTGAAATTTTTGGAGACTCTCTTGAGGTAATATTCAACAAACCTCTTGAGCCACATGATGTTTAGATTTTTGTCCTGTATTAGTCAACGATTCAACATCTTCAACCTATGGACATTACTACAAAAGATGTTTTAATTTATATGTATAGAATGAAAAGTAATAAAAGTAAGACAAATAATTTACTTCCTCGGCGGGTGCTTTAGACATCCTATCATTTAAACTTCGTTCAGCCATAAAGCCTCCAAATAACTCCTTCATATCAGCCAAATCTGAGCTTAGCTTCTCATATTTATCCTTCATCTCAGCCAATTCTAATTTAACATTCTCCAACTCCGCTTTATGATTGTTGTCAGTAGTTGAAGCACTTGTGCTAGTGAATTTCGATATGACACTAAAATACCTACTTGGAGTAGGGCCTAATCCCAAACCACGCACCCTACCATTATGTTCAGCTCCATAAATCTTTTGAAATACCATTTCATTGATTTCATTTTGTTCAAAATTTGCACTTGAGCTTGTGTAACTAACTTGGAGATCATGTGCTGCTTCCTGTAAGTTCAACTAAATATTATTCAAAATAGAAAAATAAAACAATATCATCAACTGAAATGTTGAGAAAATAAAATAGAAATGATACATTTAAGTCTGCATAATGAAATATGGAATGGAAGCATGGGCAAATGTAATAAATAATTAATTAATTAAAATGTATCCAGCTTTTTTTTCACAAGAAAGAAACATCATACAAGGCATTAACATGGAAATAAAGAAAACAATCTTTCTTATAAATAAATCACTCACTTACCAATTTCTTTCTAAATTCTTCATTTACATAGCTACCATCTTTCTTTTTATGAGTTGCATCCCACATTGTAAGACTATCCGGCTCTTTCCCGCTTATTTTCCTATTAAACAATCAAAAGTTCAATCATTTTCATTCTAACATTAATTATAAAAAGAAATCACTTACTATTTCTTTTTCCTAATTGCAAAACTTTACGACTACATGTATGTGCATTGTTTTGTGGCATTTCTTTTATTTATTTCAAAGCAAGTTCCTCACACAATAAAACCATATTCCAATTATAAAAGATAAATTAAAACTCAAATACAAGTCATTATAGTAATCAACAATAATTTAAATAAAACTCATACCAATTTACACCGCTTTCTTGTTATACCACCCGCCGAACAAGGCTGGGCCACTGTTCTTTCAAGAATGCCAGAAGGTGGCTCCCACTAAAACTCGCCGTCTTTTTGAATGTAAAATTCGGCCTTCAAGTCACCTTTCCAATCTCGCCATCTCTTGTTGTTTAGATTTTGCAAAAATCCATGTGTAAACCGCTCTCTTGTGTAATGAGGAAAAATCAAATTTTCGGTCTCGCTCATTAAGCATCAATTTAATAATAACAAGCAACATTAACCATGAATATGTGAAAAGAGAAAACATCAAAACATTTGAAAAATTCACCATTAGAGAGTTTTAGACATCTCGCTTTGTATGGAGTAAAATCTTCGCGTTCCAATTAGGAATGTTAATTGAGCATAATGCTGCCATTCTCTCTCGGTCAAAGCACACCAAGGAAAGTTAACTTAGTGTGGCAGCGATCTTTGGTGTGTGGGACCTATATTTATCTACTTTTAATTATAAATTTTTCCATTGATGTCCCGACATTTACACACTCGCTTCCTCTATGCCTGGACCGATTGTTTTTCTTGTGTACTAGCATCATTTTCTTTTGCCCGCTGATTCACGCGATGTGAAGAAGGGTGATCTCTCTAGTAGCCCCACAATCTTCAAACTTTTGATCCGAGCCATGAGAGTTTCCTATACAAATTTTATATTTATTAGATTGCAATAAAATTTTTGTGTACTAGCCATGAGTTTTCACAATCCATGAATCTTTATATGAATTAGGAATGAACTATATTCTACAAATGGATATTTAGGGGAACAAATGACTATATTCTGGCTAAATGCAATTGGCTCAAAAGCAACAATTTATCCAACATTCTGAAAGCTGGACGTATAAACTAGTAGTTTTCGTGAGATTCACTCGTATGAATTTGTACCATAATAAGTATAGATCTTATATTAGATTATTTCTTCAAAACATCATAAAGTTACGGTAAAGCACAAAATCGATACCAATGAACAGTCGATGTTAAGTCTCTGATTCCACAATTCGCTTATCATTTCATTAATTAGCTAATTAAGTCAAGAATTAATATCAAATGGTGCAAAACAGGTAGTCATCAAACTAGAGATTCAAAAACTTATCTACCTTTTGCAGAAAGCTGATAACTCAACTTCCCTTTAGTCTATCAGTAAGATAAATGGACTCGGCTGAATGCAAGACTGTGACTATTTTACGCATGAAAGTAACTAGTGGATTCGAGAATGATACTGAACAATAATTGCATGTACAGAAAACACAAAGTGTAAGAAATGTTGAATATTATCAAGTGCTCAATGAAAAAATCCATATGTCTACAATGCAATTTTCACGCCATGGTATGAAACTTAGAAAATGATCCCCTTGATGTTTTATTAGCAAACATCCTTCTCTCTCGCATAATCTTTATTAAAATTATTAGAGTACTAAAAGTCTCATTTCTGGTATTTCTATTCATTAGTTTAACACTCAAAACTCTCCTAATAGTTTTCTCCAAACTCAAAATTAATGCATTATATTTAAAATATAATTTATATTACCTCAAATCACATGTATACCAAATAACTGTGTCTAACTCTTCGCACGAATTTATATTAGAAGCATTAGTCCAAATTTTTCTAGTGTAAGTCCAATCGTAGGTAAAGCTTCTTTACCGCTTGTGTATATCAGTAAAGATCTATCTTTGGTTAAACTATTTCTAATAAGAAAATCACAAAGAAAGAATTTCAGTATTTTCTCTTCTACAATTAATCGCTAATAGGAGTGGTTTTCTAGGAATTAAATTGCATTAAATCACTTCACCAAACTCCATTCCAAGAGAACTCATCACTCCCCACCAAAAATAATAAAATTAATGATTTGAAGTATAATAGCACACACGCATAGTGATGCTATTGTAGAAAGTGGTATCAAAGATATTGTGAATAATCAAAGAAGATCAAAAGGAAGGGTTTCAATACCTTGGGATTGTGAATGAAGCTTTAGCTGGACCTTTGAGGTGGCGAGGAGAGTAAGACAATTTCTAGACACTGGATGATGGTCTAAAGCCTACAAAAGCAAAAAGATATTATCAAAAATAAAAATTTCTAGATTTGAAGAATAGTCGAAAGAAGATGCTCCGCCTTTACATGTTGCTCGTAATCCTACTCATCAAATAATCTTTGAGTATTGCAAGAATCAACAAGGTAAGTTTCATGTATTTTTAAAAAGAACAATCAACAAGGAAAAATTATAAACCTGATACACATTGTAAGAACATGTTCTAATTCACCAAATGAACTTAAATAATTTAGTGCAAGTAATTCACATGAATATAAACCAATTCATGCTTGAGACTAAAAATTACAGCTTAGAGAAATATAACCAGCTCAAAACCAACACATATATATATAGAAAATACCAATTAAAGATAAAAACAAAGTTTCATTCAGAGATACAAGGCAATTACTAACATCTTTTTCAATGGTCTATATCACCCATATCAAACAAATCCCTTAGGCCTAGTCTTGATAACTATAGACCAATTCTCATTCTTCAAATCTTGCACATAGAACACTTGTTCAACTTGAGATGAGAACACATAGGGATCATGCTCTAATTTTTTCACCGGTATGTATTAGGCGAGAAAAATTTCAGCAAGAGGGAACCCAAATTCATCTTTGCCTAATACCCGTATTATGGTGTACATCAACCCAATCACACTTGAACAACACAACCTTAAAATTACCATAGTAATCTAACTCAATAATGTCTTAATCTACCATAGTAATTTACACTTCCGACTTCTGAAGTGTTAACCACACAACTATTTTGAGTCATTTTATTTTCATCACGAGATTTGATATGAAATCTAATCCATTAATAATGAACCCAGTATCTCTTTTGCTACTTTGTTAGGTCCCACACCAAGAGCCACAACTTCTTCTCTGAATATCTGGATAATCTTTTTCCAAAACCTCACATAACAAAAAGATGATTATCAAAAACAAAAATTTCAGTATTTGATGAAGTAAACTATAAAACAATTGTACAACAAGATTAGCCTTGCTTCGAAAACCACAAATGAAAAATTTTCATTCACTAACTTCTAATTCAACTTCAGAAAGACAGAATGCTCGACGTCGCTTTCTTTTTCCAATTCAATGAACTCTACATAAATATATCACATAATAATTTGAGAGAAATGTGCCTTTTATTCTCCATTGAATCATAAAGCACAAATACTAACCAATCGAAAAATTCTCAATGTCATCACAATGACGTAAGGACATAACGATGCGCTTGAACCAAGGAAATTTCATCTAAAACAATTTCTTCAATCTTCCCCATATGTTGACCAACACTAGAGAATAAGTATTTTACTTGGTCATTTGTAGGGCGTGGTTTGGATTTCTCATTGGTCGGTTGAATTTTGTTTCAACCCATTGAAGATATCGTGAACAAAAATGTCAAACATTCTTCAGACTATATATATCCTTCACAAGAATGGAACCTTTCAGATGAGTTCGATTTTTAACATAAGATTTGGAAACGCATGAAGAATCTAAAAATAAAAAGTTAAAATATATTACTTCATTATACATTTTTATATTAAATGATTTCATTTCTAATAGATTTAGCAACATACCTTTCAAAAAGGATACATCCATCTCAAAAATTAATTGGTCCACCAAGTTTCATTTCTTCCACCAAATGATTGATTAAATGTACCATAATAGTAAAAATGATGGAAGAAAAATCTTCTCCATTTTGACAAATTGTCATAACAATTTGATTTTGAAGCTCTTCAAGCTCATTCACATCCACCACTTTAGAACAAAGTGATTTGAAAATTGTTGCCATTTCACTTACAACTTGAATGACGTCCCTTGGGTGGATTGCAAGCTCGTAAAGCTAATGGAAGGATGTCTTGAACCAAAAACATGACAATCATGGCTTTTTAAGACCACCAATCTTGCACTCTTTGTAGGTTTACACATCTTGAAATGTTTGAAGCATAACCATCAGGCACTTTGATGTCTTTAACAACTTGACAAAGAATTTCTTTTTGTTCTGTAGATAATGTAAAACAAGCTGGAGGTAGTATTTTCTTCCCATTTTCAAGAATTTGAGGGTGAAGTCTCGATCTTATACCAATATCAACTAAGTCAAAGGCGTGCTCAAATTGTCCTTCGACTTATCAAGTCCCAAAAAGTTCCAATCAAATTATCACACACATCTATGTGCATCAAATCAAGATTGTAGGCATAACAAGTTATGTTCCCAATAAGGTAACATATAAAAAAATATACTCTTCCACCACTTCATATGATCAATAGGGCCCTTTATCATTTCTACTTGAACTCTCTTCATTAGATCCTTGCACACTAATCTTGGATGTTTTGTTCTTTTACGCTTTCTTCTTTGTATTTTTCCTTCTTTGCCTTTTTCTTCTTAAATTTTCCAAAAGTGAATTGAAGCCCATCTAACTGATTCAACACATCACTTCCACTTGCTCGCTTTGGTGGTAGCCTCTGCTTTCTTCGGTGCCATCAAATAATTGTTTTTGATAATCTAAACAAATGACCTTCGGTAACCACCCACGAGAACACATGTAACAATATTTTTACCCTTATATAACCACAAAGAAGAATTGTTTTCAGCACAACATGGACATATAAACTTCCCTTCGGTGATCCAACCAGATAAATATGCATAAGTTGGAAAGTCATTTATAGTCCACATTAATGCAGCCTGCATGTGAAACTTTTGATGTTTGGAAGTATCATAGGTTTCCACACTTTCCCACAATTTCTTTTAGCTCATCTATTAGAGGTTGTAGAAAGACATCAATATCATTTGTCGGTCCCTTATCTCCTAGAATTATCATTGATAAAATAAATGAATGTTGTTTTATTCCAATCCAAGGTGGTGTTATATGGAACAAGGACAACTCGGCCACACTAATTATAGTTGCTACTCATCATCCCTGAAAGGATTAAAACCATCACTAGCAAGGGCCAGCCTAACATTACGAGAGTCTCGAGAGAAAGTCTCGATATCGAGCATCAAAAGATTTTCATGCTTCACCATCCGCAGGATGTCGTAGAATTCCCATCTTTATTGCGACCTTCATCATGCCACCTCATATCATTTGCGCTTGTTCCAAAATGAAAAATCTTTGTAGTCTTGGTATCAAGGGAAAATACCGTGAACACTCTTCATCGGTCTTTTTCTTAGTGCTATCCACCCAATCTAGAAGTAGCACAAATATGACATGATTCTCGCACTTGCATACTCTTCCAAAAACAACATGCAATCTTGTTTACAAACATGAATTTTTTCATAATTAAGACCTAAGGTCTTAATGATTTTTCTTTGCCCTCATAAGAAGATTTTTTGGCCAAGATGATCTGCTCACCAAATGCCCCGACCTAACAATTCAAGCACCTTTTGCAAATGATTTTTCAGATCCATCCACCTAAGCATTTTTATATGATACAAATGTATTATGAATGACACTTTTGAAAAATGTCTTGCACCCAGAAACAACTCTTCTTTCAGCATCTCTCAACAACTTCATAAAAATTACTATTTTCTTCAAAGACATCCATTCTCGAATTGTTCTACAGATATTCCTTCTGCTAGTTCTTCTATGTCTTCATCTCTAATCCCGGCAATTATCATCACCATCATCTTGAGCATCGAAGTGTTTCTAAACATCCGAAAATTTAATTCTTGGACCACCCTAATTGACCAATCATACCCATTGTATCATGCAACAAATCTTCCATATTATCAAACCCCCTAAAGTTTGTACCTAATAGCCTCTTGTACTTGTGAAGTTTCAAGAATATGGGTTGAAGAAGATGATGCAATATCATTAATAGAAGAAAATTCACCATGACAAACCCATTGAGTGTATCCTCTTAAAAACCCATCATAGATTAAATGCACTTTAGCTTCATCCCTTGTTTGCCATAATGAGTTAACACAATGCTTGCAAGGACACATTATCTTCCCACCAACTGACTCATTATTAAAAGCAAACTCGAGAAATTGATCAACTCCTTCTTGATATTCCCTAGATTGTCTAGGCTTGTACATCCAACTCTTATCCATTAAAGAAAAATAGCACAGCTGAAATAAAAAATGACCAAGTTATTTTTTGCATAAAAAGCATTGACAGTTATTTTTTGCATTCTAAACTATTGTTGTTGACAAGAGAAATTGTTTTGCATTCTTTTAATCACAAGATGTCTAAAATGACTAGAGATTTTTGTGTCTGCTATGAATATCAATTAAATTAGATATCTTTTTCAGCACATATACTTGAACCACTCATAAGGCCCACCATTCAAAACGCTAGAAGAGATGTGTATGAACTGAGAAGACAATTAACCTCAAGCAGCTTATTAGATTTAGATTCTGACAATTGAATGAAATTTGTAGATGGTATTTTTAAAAAGAGATACTTCATGCATCATATTACAACTTCGTAAAAATATTGTGGTCGCAAGATATAAGCATGCAGTAAGAAAGTCACGCTTTTAATAAATACATATGTAATGGAAACTCTCATGTGTATATATATATATATATGAAAAATAAAAAGTTCGGCATGATTAATAACTTATAAGTTATAAATGCTTTTTAATTAATTTATGCTTCACATTCTATCGAACTACATAAAAATAAAAATGACTTGACAATTGTTTCTTAGTGGAAATGATGAATTATTGCTAATTAAACAACATAAAATTGTTGTCCTCTGTAGGGAAAAGAAAAACCAAGTGAGAAGGGATCTTTTTAATGTTATATCTCGTTGTACTATTTAACTAAGAAGAGGACCTGCTATGTGTTTGTTGTAATCCATATGCTCTCTCTCTCTCTCTCTCTCCGTGTTACTCGCCTCTTAATAAAAAGTGATTTTTGGATTTAATATCATGGTATATTGAGTGGCTTTCTAGGCTTTGATTGATTTATGTAGATCATTTGTTGTTTCAGTCCGTATAATTCAAGATCATGTGAGTGTGAATTCTTTGTTGGGGAGTAGGCTATTTCAATCTCAGATTATGCAAAATGGGTAAAATTATCATCAAGTTAAATTGGATTAATATCATCATCAATCTCTTAAATAAATTAAAAATAAAATAAAGCCCCAATTATGTAAATATTAATAATATACATAGATATTAAAATTGTTCACTTCTACTGCGATATATATAGCCTATAATCAAAATTCAGGTGTTTACATCCATTTTATTTATTTTAAAGATCGCACTCTAAATGTGTTTTACCACATTCTAATGGTAGCTAAAAATAAATAATAAAAATTATTTACTATTTTTTTCACAAACCAATCCAACCAACATTTTTAGAAATACATCTCAAAAACCACTAAATTTCTTACCTAAATCCATAACCTTGGTTAACTTCCCCAAAACAACAATGCCAGACTGAAGTGACCAAATCAAAACCGAGTGATAAAGCAGCTGTACACAATAAAAGAGCAAAAAGAAGCTACACAATAAAACGACTTCAAAAATCAACTAAAACTAAAAGGGCATTAGAAAATGTTGAAGTCCTAATTGCTATGAGTAATATAGACATCATAAAGTAACATAACAAGTATAATAACAAGCATGGTCAATCAAACATGAATAAGAATCTCTCAAATCAACCAATTGGCACTATTCTCAAATCAATCAATATTTCTTAATTAAGGATGGTGACAAAATCAGAATAGGGTTGGATCCTTCAGTTGAATTTACAAATGCGCCTAATGGCACCAAGGGCTCGAGATCACATCATCGAATATATTGACTCTACTCCAAATCAGCATTACTAAGATTAGTTTATCGGATCAAGAATTGGGAGCCAAACCTAAACCAATAAGGTATGGGATTCTGTGTTAGATTCAGATTCTAGGTCCAAATATGAGCAAGTCCGTCCAACATTTTTATGTTAACCCTGCAAGATTATACATATGCACCTTGAAAAATCAACCATGCATATGCATAAACTCAAACACAAGGACAATTATGAATTTTGAATAGCCTGCAAGGATCTAGTAGAAATGCATTTTATGCATCAATTAGATTATGAAGTATTTAACTACCAATACATTAATATTAATAAACTCCAAACCCATGAGCAATTATGAATTTTGAATAGGTTGTGAGGATTTAATAGAAAGATATTTTATGCATCAGATCAAATACATAAGTACTTAACCACCAATACATTAATATTTATGAAACAATCTCTTAACATCAAGACTTTGGACAAAGTATAAGGAGCGAAACAAAAACATATGATAAGTAGGAGAAAGATAAAAGTCATCTGGCAAGGATTGCGTTCGGGTGTATCTTTTTAACATCTAAGATTCATAACCACAAATAGATATGCAAGCTTATATGCCTACACTCTTGATCTACTAACTTTGATTGCTTCGCAGAAAATTAGAAATTGAAATAGCAGAAAAACAGTGCACCCTCAATAGCAAAAGTCGTTGGCAAATGTTCCAATAAGTAAAGGAGCAGCAAATGGCAGTATCCATGTTGCTAAAATAAAGAACCTAAACAACCACCCAGATAAAGCAAACCAGAGGAAGAAGATTGTCTGCAGAAAACAGAATGGAACAGAAAAGGTGAGAAGTAATAATAAAGATAGATATAAATACCAATTATACTCCAAGGTCGAATTTACTCACCCACAAAAACTATGCTAACATATAATATTTAATAGATGATGCTTCAAAAGCTTCAGTTCTAAATGAATTTTTTTAAAAATAAAGTAAAAATAAGACTCAGCCTCTACATTTATATACATGTTTTCAGATATCTCATGGCAAATTTCAAATGCATGCAATGTTAAAAACATGCGAGAGAACTCAAAAAGTTGCAAAAAAATTTTAAAGAATCACAATATGCAGTTTGGAATCTTCGGGAAATACACTCTTTTTTTCTTGCAAGGGACTACATATATATTCATTAGAAATCTTGAATTCCTTTTAAGCAAGGTCACCCCATCCCTGCTCATATTTTTTGGTCATGCAAATCAAAAGAATAATAAGAAGAGAGAGAGATGTTCCAAAGGCATTAGAAAGCAACTTTCATGGAAATACAAAAGAAAGATTGATATGTATAGTGCATAATCTTATATCCTAGTTCTGAACCATATACCCTTTTGCCTCACAAAGTTACTAAAAAATGCCCTTTTCAACAAAGAAGCAGGTCCATGTAAAAGTCCTAGACAAACTGTGAATGCTTACAAACATATCAGGATCAATCTTCCAAAGAATTACCTAATCAAAAAACCATTTTGAACATATAGGGTATGCCAGTGCTATCCAAACAAATCCTCTCAGAGATACAATTGCATAGAGTGAAAGCAACAAAACTAATGACATAGAAGTGAATCAAACAATGGAACTCACAGCAAAACCCCTGCCCAGAGGAGTCTCAAAAAAATTACTCAGCTCTTTCCTATACTGAAAAAGAGAAAAAAAAAATCCCCAAAATCATCATAACCAAAAAGAAAAAAAATCGTACTCAAAGACAGCGTAAAATATAATGAAACCAATAAGCAGGACCACAAACATGGGCTATACTTTCAATCCTGGATGTATGAAGTCCATATATTGATTGCAAGCAACCTACAAGCATCAAACTTGATGTTCTGAGATAGCATAATAGAAGCATTTTCTATAAGCTTATATTCTATTATATTGATAATAAAAAAATGCAGCAATTACAGAACTACAACATCTAATAACCATTATAACTTCAACTGAAAGCCAAAGGTTAGAAATGTTCTCAGGATTTGATTTCTCATGAAAATCATACTTAAAAATGCTTCATAATGTATCAAGTTTAAGAGACAAAATAAATGTAATTAATATGAAATAAGATAACTAGTACTCTTTTGTAGAAACATCCTAAAAGAATATATATATATATATATATATAAAGCCAAGGTTAGAAATGGTTTTAAGTCTTTAATAAAAAACTTAAAAGAAAACAGAGAAACACAGCTTGCAATAACAGGTTAGAAATTAGGGTTTGTTTGAATGATTTAAAATTCAACACCAATATGAGATAAATTAGGGAACTAAACTATTGAATCAATTATTGTAAAACTAATAACTGATTAAAGATAAACCAATAAACATCAAGATCCTCTATTAATTCACTTCCTCCCAAATTTCCACACCATCATCAACACCATCCTCCAAAAAAAAAAAAAAGTCTCCCATCCTCATAACTCCCCTGCTCCTCCTCCTCCTCCTCCTTTCCACCATCCTCCTCCCAACAACGTCCACCTCCACATTAAACATCACGACCTCAACCTTCAAGCCTTAATTAAGCTCAATAGCATACCAATTGAGAAAAAACCCTAAAAAATAATCTCTCATATGAGAATGCCTCTCTCATGGGGTTTAGAACTCACCCGACGGAGGCGATCGTCGATGTGGCTGTCGGGCGGTGCGGTCATCGATGCGGGTCTGTCGGGCGATGCGGCGAAGATCGGTGAAGATCGGGCGAGTGAGTGCTGGAGATCGAGAGAGAGAGAGAGAGAGGAGTGTGCATGTGTGCGGGTGTGGGTGTGAGTGAGAGTGAGAGTGAGTGGAGAGAGAGAGAGTTTTTTTTTTTTAATTTGTGGGGGTTTTTAAAACCGGCTGTAATTTATTTAAAAAAAAATATATAACATAATTATGGAGGGGGTTCTAAAAACCCCCTCTATTAAAGTGCTTCTAAAACTAAAATTTGGTGTAGTGGCAGTACATTTTCTTGAGCTGTACATGCCTGCTTCCACAACATACTGTATCACTAATTCACTCATATCCTTGCATCTCATTAGGTAATATTTGTGATTTATAATATTAAAATATTTAATTACAATTGATATTTATCCACTCAATTAAGGACAAAAGAATTATCCTTTCTGATAAATCTCTGATTTATGCATGGATGAAGCTAAACTTGCCTTGGCTTATTGTTGTAGTAACTAATACAAGGAGCAGAACTTCTCCAGCCACTGTTATTTCACAAAGCAGTTGAATAAGGATCCCATGACAGTAAACATATACAAACAGCAATTCAATTTTTAAAATAAATAAAATAAACCAATAATTTTGGTTCAACCCAACTTTCATGCTTGAATAGTTCCAGAGTTAGATCTGCAGGTAGTAGTTGGAGACAATTACATCAGCATTGCTGAGGAATGCATTGATTATAAATTTGTTTTCCAAGGGAATTTGTCTACCAAAGCAATCAGGATTTATTAATTAAGTCAATCTCTTCTTTGTCTGTTAATTAGTAGAATACTAAAATATATTATTATTAGTCCAATATTGGTTTGCAAGTAGATGATCCCTGGAACAACCTAAACCTACCCACAAACAAACTAAGTCTTTAATTATTTTGAGGGGCTTTGAAGGAACTTTACATCTAAGTACTCTTATTTTAATGGTGCCAATGTTACACAAGTCATTCTGAGTCTTTAAAAAAACATTATTTAGACTTTTTCCCTCATGTATCATTTACCCCTTCAAAATCTTATCTTGACAGAAAAGTTAAATCTTATAAAATGCCATTGATTATCTATGCATGTAGGTCATCTAAAATAATTAGTCAAGGAATAGAATTTTCTAATTTACACAGAAATAAAATGTTGACTCTATTTTCAAAAGTTAAATCAATCTTGATATCTTATTTTTGTAATTTTAAATTTCAGAATTTTGTTTTAATCCTAAATTATAATATTGTTTTGTTAATGGAAGATTTATTTGGAAACACTTTGTCAAAAAAAATTTATTTGGAAACAAGGCTTCAAGAGATTGTAAAAATAAAAAGGATATTTCTCATATAATCCAATATAATATCAAATGCTAAGAGAATGAAAATATAAGCAAAGAATAAATCATAAAGAAATAATTAAAACCTAAAACAAAAAATTATAAGCGAACATAAAAAATTTTATAAGAATATTAAGTTAGGTTTATGTCCTCATTAGGATGAATAGTCTAAGGTGGGCCATACTTTACCAAGTCACCCAAAACAAACCTCAAAAGAAAAATATGCAAACCCTTGCAAGCATGGACTTCTTCTAAACCTTGGCAAGCAAGCTCTCTCTCTCTCTCTCTCTCTCTCTCTCTCTCTCTTTCAGACTTAAAAAACCTTTGAAGATCAACACAACACAAAGAAAAAGAGAGTGAAAAAAAAATGGCACTCTTCTTGCTAAGGCTCTTCTTCTGGGGTCTAGGCACAATAGCAAGCATAGCATCTTTGATCATTTTCAAGACAGCAGCAGTGCTTATAGTTCTATTCATTCACTTATTCAAGCTCCCAAGTATGGCCCTCAATAATCTCCTTGACCAATTTGCTATTCTAGTGAGGTCTGGAGTAGAATACTTGATAGGCCTTCTTCTAAACTCTGTTTGGTCGCTCATCTCCGGCAGTGTTGATCTCATCACCGGCACGGCCGCTGACTCTGTGAGCCACACCTCTTCTGTTCTAATGGAGCTCATGGAGGACACAAGAGCCGCACTTGATGATCTTGCTGAGATCTTCCCAGAGATCTTCTCCGGCGCGTCGGAGATGGTTGGGAGTGTGATTATCAACCTTTGGAACTACTACAAAGATGCTGTTGGTTATGTTATGGAAAATGCTTGAACTTTTTTTTAGAAATGCCAAGAATTAAGCTATGTATAATAGAGGAGGTGATTATGGTTGATGTATTATATAAGTTCTTTTCTCTTTTTGGTTAGTTATTGTAGTTGTATTTGCACACAGCTTTGTATTTAGTTCTGGTTGTACACTAACTTTTTAGGTGATTTTGTTCTTTTAGATGTACACAGCGTTGCAGGCAATTGTGGATTTATTTTGATTTGAGATTATTCCTTTTTTCCTCGGGACCTCATAATTTTTTTCAGTAATAAGTTGTTTGGCTTTGATGAGATTATGAGTTTTAACTACTTTCTCTTTTTCTTTGATCATTATTACCATCATTATGATCGAGGATTATTGGGTTGATTAAAAAAAGAAAAGCAAATTAAGGAGTAAAATTAATTTTTGGTTGTGATTTCCAATTGTTAAAAAAACAAAAGATGATTACTTTATTATTTGTTAATTCAAAATATTATTTTTAATTATTAAAATAATTTATGAAATTTTAATTGTTATAATTTGTAAAGCATTGACTTCATGAAATACTATAATTTTTTTTGGGATACATCATCATTACTTCCACATTAATTTTGTGTCTATTGAAAAAAAAAAACTATTTAAAATCGTATATCAAATTATAACATAGTAATTAATTTCAAAAATAGAAAACTGGCATATTTTCTTACGAAGTTTGGATAGCATCATCACAATTCAATTACTCTGGTGACAAGTAAAGCAATAATTCCCTAAATTTCCATCAGGAAGTAAATTAAAAAGATATGACTACATACTTATTTATCTGTGATTCTCAAGTTTTATTTGTCAGGGGTATATTAAGTGAATAAATAAATAAATTATATTAGCTGATTGGTCTTTTACGCTAGCTCATCAGATCATAGGCGTTGGAGTGAAATATAAGTAAGACTTTTTCTTCCTTTGTTATTTAATGTTTTGTGCTTATTTGTTTTGTTGTCTTAAAACAATAAGTAACCCTTTTGTGTACCATTTTATATTAGAAGCGGGGGCAATAGTCGGGAAAATAAAAAAATCTCATGCCACAACCATTTTTATTATCTTAATTTTTACTAGATTGTATTTGCATTTTTTGACAGCATATTCTTGATTTTTGTTAGTTTTCTTGTTAAACACTTGAACAAGCTAGTATTAGTGCTCAATTTTCTAGTGGAATTGACTTTTGCTTATTTGCACACCCTTATTACTTCATACAGCATGTGCATTTCACTTGCATGCTTCATTAGACACCATACACACTATCTCTAGGTGTGCACTCAACATCTATTCTCTATGTATGATCTATACATAATTGATTTCTCAATCCTAATCATGCAAATCAAATATGTATTTGGGGCTTGAACATTAACAAATACCACTGCAAGAAATTTGACTAACGTCTGCAGTAAACATTCATAGGGAAATAAATATATCATAATCGTAGCTAAACATTATTATTTACGGGAAAAAAAATCAGAGAACAAAACATAGAGAACGCCCTGTAGGTAAAAGTATTTAGCTATGATTTCCTATTTTTGTCTCCAAAACTTGGAACTTCTGTCTATGTTATTTTCGTAGAGAAATGTAAGCAAAATTCGTGGCTAAATTAAAAAATCATAGAGGGAAAAGATTATTAACTACTAATAAAATTGTACGCAATGGTCTCCTTATTTCTCTACGAAATTTAGTTATAAACAATTTCATTGAGAATAGTGAATTTGTCTTGCTCCATTATGCTTTATCTACGATAATTTCCCTTGATAGTTGTGGGCTTTGTCTACGATTTTTAATTTCTTAGTGACTTTATCTTGTAATATAGATGATGCACAAGAATAACTCAAATAGCCAATATAAATGGAAAGGGAAATCAACTACAAAATAATCTCAAGGTTCATTGGTCCAAGGTACCATTAAAAGTTTAGCCTATCACTATACAACAATCTATGACAAAATCCAAAACTAGAGACATTAATGAAAATGTATGAAGAACTCTCAATGCTTCTCTATAATGGATGATGTAATCTCCCGGATTGGAGTCGATATTGCCATTGAATCTAGTGCACAAAAGGCCAAAGGAGTAGTGTCAAATCGTCCTCAATTAACACTCTTTAATCTCCACTTAAACCCCTAGCCTTTAATGAAGCTTTTGCCAAAAATCTAGTTCAAAACCGTAATTCTAGGGCTTTATACTATAGGTAAAAAGATAGTTCACGATCATGGTCTAGGCATATTTGACCCGTGTAGATTTCTAGTGACACTCAGGACTCAAATCTTCATAATTTCAGGCTTCCAGTAATAAGCATAACCAAATAGCACACATGTGTTTTTTTTAGCGTGGTTAAGCTCTGAGCAAGAGAATTGTACTAGGGCTATGCTTTTCAATTTCTCTTTTCTCCTAATCTACACACCCTAGCAGGCCCTTGCTTGGGCCTCACTTTTCTCTCGAAAGCTGCTTTGATACTCATTTCACTCCAATTTGCTCTATTTTTCTTTCTTTTGTCCCTTAAACCTAATTACTTCCTCAATGAGTACAAAATAGCTAATAGAAATAGGGAAATTCATGGTAAAAGACAAGCTAAGTGCATGCATTTATAATAGGGGAAAAAATTATTTCATGTGCTCATCAACATTACATGTAAATATTTCACATAAATTTCATGTGCAATTCTTCTCTTCCTACTTTTAATCTTCATTGTTTTAAGGTTCCATTTTCCAACAAACAAATCTTTCTCTTGTTGTTCTCAAGGTCACCATAGTGCACAATCCTAACATGCCTAACTGTCTTGAGAGGGGATGTTTACTATTAGCAAGGCATGATAAGGCAGAATAAAACCAAAATCCCTAGCCCAATCTAGTTCTTTTCAACCACGCATGGGGCTCAAAAGCTGGTGGCTTGGAATCAAATTAGTACTTAACATTTTTTTGTAAGATTGTGCTAGGTAAAATTTGTTAAAGCTCAATGTTAATATATATACACACACACATCATACATATATATATGATTGACTAGTAAATAAAGAAATTAGAGTTACATGTGAGTCTTTATTAGAGTTAATCATCCCTTCATCGTACTAAAACTGGGAAAAAACAATGATGAATCGCATCCTTGGACACTCCATTCACCTTGAATGTATCACAAATCTCTAAGAATTTCATCAAATGAGCATAAGAGTCTTCATCTTGGAAACCATCAAATTGGCACATTTGTTGAACCATTTAAATAAAATTCAACTTCAACTCAAACTTGTTGGCCACAATCTGTAGTAAAACAATACTTAAGGTGGCATTATCTAATCTTGGTCTAGCATAATCTGAAATACTTCTTTGTAGTGCCGCCATTGATTTAGTTTGTTGTACCTGCACACTTACTTCCACTTCTGTGATTTTCTTAAGTATTACAGTTGTTATTCTTAAGTAAAAAAAAATTGTTTAATCTCTGAATCCTTCTCTAATAGTCTTAAAAACTTTTCTCTAGTCATACAAAGAAACAAAAATCAGTCTTGAATTAAGAAAATCAAAGAAAAATAGAAAATAAAAACAAATGATGATAAGAAGATAAAAATGGCTAGATGAACATATTTCTAATATTCGTAAAATACTTGCTCCTAGCAGCAGTGTCAAAAACTTGGTGAATGCCCTAACTATACATACAATGCCACAAATATACAGGTCATGCAAGTAGTAAACTGTACCTTAGGGTAGGGTGGTCCAATCTACAAAGTAAAGTGCTCACAATACTAATTCACCCCCTGTTATCTAGCCGACAAAATCGAGTGATGATCGCTAAAACCCTCAAAGTGACTTAAATGGCAAATTTGGGATATAATCAAAATGAAGACTTGGTACATTGGACATACAGCCCCTTAAGACAAGCTTGCAATTGATTCTATGTCATGGCTAATTAATTGAGTAATCTCGATTATTGGAGACTCTTAAAGTAGTTTAACCCCTTTCTTAAGGTGATAAAACCCTAATCGCATATGACAATGTCGATTGCTCTCTAATCCGAAGAGATTGACATTGATAAGTGCTTGATGATATATATTTTTCATATGGATTTGCATAGAATTTTGCTTAATCTTTTAGTAATATGATAAGAATTGATCCTCAATCTTATTGTTTTCATGATTGGGGTCATTTTAAATGTGATGAAGCAAAAGGAAGTAATTTAAGCAAGTTTTGGGCAGAATTAACAAAAAAACAAAGAAGCTAAACAAAACATCGGCAAGAAACACAAACGTGTTCTTGAACATGATTGTATCCAGAGTTTTCTAAATCAAATAAGGGAATGTACCCTTGTAAACACGCCTATGTGCTGTCATAGGAACACAATTGCGTTTAGACTCTTTAGGCTCGTGTTCTTGCTCATTAGTTACTGATCAAGAATCTTAATGACCTAACACACTCGCTAAACACCCTTGTATTTAGTGGTTGTGTTTAGTCTTTTAGAAGACCTATAAATAATTGTTAAAGATCCATTTCAAGAGGAGAAGAAGAATTATCTTGAAGCTTTGTTTAGGAAATACTTCCTTGAAGAGGTTTTAGCCCTTTCTCATCATTTCAAAAAGGTGATTGAAGATCAAGTGAAGGTTTAAAGAGAAGTATCAAGCATTGAAGAGTCTACCATCAATTTTAACATCATTCTACAAATTTGATGGAGTTCTTCATGAACGTCTTATTCTCTAGTGTTTTGATAATGTTTTGTGTGACATTTTCATCTATGTATATCTAGACAACTTCTTGGTGTTTGGATTTGATGGAGCTTGGTTGTAATATGTTTTATGTTGATCTAAATCATTTTGGTATTGAGATTTAATTGTGGCAATGCGGGATTAGTGAATTTAATTAGCAAGGGCCCGAATTTATGACCATAGGTTTAGTTAGCGAGAGATTGTGAAGAAGCTTGAGCTGGTTTGCTTCAAAGATGATTATTTTTGCTACATGGCCATTCTCTAACAAGTTAATGAGATTAAACTGTACTTCATCAATTGTTTGATTCTTCTAGAAAGCAAGATTAAAGGATCTTTGTAATATAATACAACCTTATTCATAGAGATAACGAGCATCTTTATGGTCTGTTTGGCTGAATGTTATTCCTCCTAAAGCAAGTCCATTAGAGATTTGATCTTTAGGTTGTAATAGTTGTCTCATGGTCTTTTGCTCTACTAGTTGTTGTTCTTGTTTTTTTTTTCTAGATAACTAATTCAAACACATTCTCTTTTACTCCATTAATTTTGTTAGAAAATATTTCAAAATTTTCTTCTTTTTCTTCTCTTTTTTTTTAATGAACTTTTCAACTCTTCAATTTTTTTTTTATTTTTTTCTGCTAATTCTTTTTCCAATTTTGCTTCTTTTTCTTTCAATATTTTTATCTCTGATTCAAAAAACTTGATTTTCTATCTTGTTCAATGAAATATTTCACAGTATGCTGCTTCAAGAAGTGAGAGATAACATTTGAGGGAATAGGATTTTCGCTTGTGGACTTATTTTTATTGTGAAAATAGTTACTAAGGGTTTGAAGAACAAGTATAAGATTTTTGGGATTATGTGTGGAGGCCCAAAGATTATCTAAAAGAATATGGTGATGATTAGTGATTGGTAAAGGATCATTAAAACGGAGATTTGACCCTATAGGGAATAAAGGAAGTTTCAAGGTAGGTTCCAATGGGAAAGTTTCCAAATCTATCTGCAAAGAGAAATATGTGTTTAGTTCATAGAATATTGCTACCGTATGCTACATGTAAATGCTATCAAGTTATCTAATTCCACGCTTAGAAACGTGAATGATCCAGTTGGTCTTGCAATCAAGAACCCTTCCCCCTGATCAGTGAATTTTGTTACTGTAGGAATCAATGTTCTAAGAATTCAAAGATACAAGCTAAGGATTTATTAGGGGGAAAGGTTCTTGATTCCTATAGTAACAAAAACTTAGAGGAACTTACTGGGTTTTAAATCCCTATTTTCACTATTGTGCATGCACAAATAAGGGCTTTTTTAATTATCCTTAAGTATTAATCTGCTAAGAAATTATTATTTCCTTTAATGTATAATATTGTAACTTGAAACCCATTTCCTTTTATATAATGGATATATTTTAACCATTTTCTTTTTGATAATATACTTTTCAATTTTTTGTTATAGAATGCTACTATTGCTTGACAATCTGTTCTTAATGTAAGCTTTTTTCTGAGATTATGAACAGTTAAATTTTTCATAGCTTTTATTACTGCTATTACTTCGTCACCTGTAGCAATTACTTTTGTTTGATATGTACCATTATCATATTTGTTTATCTTTTCTTCTTTTATAGAAAATATAGTAGGTCGATGTTTTAGTACAGCTCCCCGAACTTCCTAGTAGTCCTTTTGATTCTATGATTAAATAACTACTTGGGGGAGGCAATTCTAATGATTTTAAATTTCTTATTTTGCCCTTTATTTGTTGCACTAACTTTATATTGTGAGGTGTCATACATGTTCTTTTATTGATTTGCTATAAAAATAGAACATCATCTATATGAGTTATAATGAAATATAAATCTTTTTTTAATATATCATCCATTTTTAGTTGAAATACTTGTGGACCATTTTTAAATCGAAAGATATGAAAATCCAATCATAATGTACATTATGAGTGATAAAGGCAATCCAAGGCCTACTTTCTTTTGCTAAAAGACTTACTAGAATTTGGATTTGAGATCAAATTTACTATAAATAAAAGTTCTTTTATTTTATCAATTAAATCTTCTTTATGTAATATAGCATGTTATTTGTCTGTTTGCTTCATTTTCTAAGCATTTTTCTTTAAAATAGTTAAAAGTAAACAAAATAGATGGTCCTATTCTTGTAGCATTTTCATTACCTTGATCTCTCCATGCTTTATAAATTAAATCCCCTTATGGCTTTAAAAACTTGCAAAACCATTTTTTAGTCAATTCAAGTCATGAGAATGCTCTTCCCATGTTCACAGCTAAGGCTATATAATTTTGGCTAAATTTTATAATATTATTAAAGCTGCCTAGACGTAATCTTTCTAAATCTCTTACAGTTATGTCTTGTAATAAAGTTTCTCCTCTAAAGGGATCTATTTCTATTATGATTTGTTTTGCTTGTGTTGTAATATGATATGGTATAATTTCCTAAACAATCTCTCTACTTTTCTAAACTTGCCCTTTTAGTCCCTTTAGTTTAAACTATAACATTTTAGTTCCTTTACGATTTTAATTCAGCTATGTCAGTTCCCCTAAATCCTAAACCCTCACAAAGGGGGACTGACATAGCTCACTTAAAAGTAATAGAGGGACATAAATGTTACAATTTAAAGAAAGGGACTAAAAGGGTAAGTTTGAAAAAATAGAAGAACTATTTAGAGAATTATACCAATATTATATAGATTGCCTGCCATATCTATTAAATGGTTGTAATCATTTGGAAAATTTATTTTCAAATTATTCATCATATTCCTAGTAGTTGTTCCTAATCAATTTTCTATAAAATTTACTATTCCTATATTATCTAACGCATGTGGCAATCTTTCTAATGCATTAATGGCTTTAGATTCCCATTGGTCTAATAGTTCAGACCAATTATGAGGATGCAATATACTAATTATTAGCATGCTACCATGGTGATTTTGCTATGCCATGGTTTTTATTACTTTTAAGGGATCTGATTTCCTTCTTTTGCTAAAAGTTCTATAAGACTGGTTTGGATAATTAAAAAATTCATAATTACGTTGTTATCTAAGGGATTGTGTTGTTCTTGAGGTAGTTTTGGTAGTTGCTAACCTTGTGAGAAGATATGATCCAGCTTGATTGTTGGAATAACTTGCTTGATTATTACCAAAGTTTGCCTCACTGTTACTCCCTATGCTTGGGGCTATTAGCACATTCATATGTATTTCATTATAATTGTCTACTATTCTTGTTTTTATTAGGTTATCGATATCTATTTCTTCTAATTATCAAGTAATTTCTTCTTCTTCTTCAGTTAAAAGCTCTTCTTCTTTAAAATGCCCTTCTATTCTTATTTTTTTTAGGATAGTCTCATATTCATATCTAGATTTTATTAAGAAATGTAACTCATCTATATCGATTGCCATTTCTAGAAAATCTTCTTCTAATGCATAATTAGGATAAATTGTTCTATTAATTTTTCCATTGGTTATGAAAGATAAGGTTTAATTATTCATCTTCTTCACTGATGATTTTTTCAATCTTAACATTGTTATTATAGGTTTGTGTTTTGAAACTAATCAAACCATCTTCATATTTATAATAATACTTTATGTTTTCAGTTGTTGAAATTATAAGGTGTTGAGACATTATTTATCTTCCATTCTGTTTCCTTTAATCTTTCTGAGCTGTACATTTTAGTTGGATATGCTTGGATTCCTTGAGATATAAAAATTTTCATTATTTTGTTGTCACTAATAGTATATCGTATTTCACTATTATTTGATATTTTCCCAATAAAAATGTTTGTGAGTAGAATATTAGGTTTTATATTTATCATGGCATATCCTTTGGATTTATCAATTTAATATTCTCATACAATGTTACTCGAAATATTGGGATCATGTATATTATTTTAAAATTATTTTTCATATTTATTCCTGTTGTTGCTATTATGGCTTTAGCCATATTATTTAAGTTTCTAGTGTCTACTACATAGAGTGTTATTCTAGTTCCTAGTCCTAATTAGTTGTACTAATTGTTTCTAATGTTCTAATATGTGTAACTCTATTAAATGAGTTAAATCTCCTCATAGGATCTACCAATTTGACTACTTTTAAAGTCATTATGCATAAAAATTTCTTATATTGTTTTAATTCTTCCAAATATTTACTATTACTTTAAATCCATAGCCATTTATTTGAGAATTCTACTTTCATTCATGGATTTTTCCTTAACTCTTCTTTAAACCATGTTACAGATCTAGATTTTTTAGTTATTTTTAAATTTGTAAATGTTCTTCAATATCATTATCACTTCTAAGTAATCTTCTAGACAAGTTTTGTACTAATCTAATTGTTGTTGCTAAAATCATTATCATGACATTATTTTGTCTAATAACTAATTTTTTTCTCCCATTACTTGTGGTTCACTATACGTATTAATTCTTCTTTCCAATATTGGTACAAGCTTTTCTAAAAACCCTTCTATCTTTTCAAAAAAAAACTCTTCTATAATATCCATGGGGATTTATTGATGAAAATTAACTACAGTGAATTGATATGTATCATCATTATCTCTCATTCTTTTTATTTCTTTTAAATACTCTAATTTGAGATTAAGCTTGTTAATAATTTTATTAATTCTTTAAATATTTTTTCTTCCCTATCTAACCCTTGAAGATGCAACTTTCCAAAGTGACTATTTATTGCTATATTTAATTTACTTTCAATTTGTTCAAAATCCGATTCTAAAGTATATCCAGCTGATGGAAGGCTTATGGGTATGTAAATCATGCAATTATATAAGCCTGCAAGTATGCACTCAGTACTACAATTGGTCTGTGATACCGCAAGTATATGGGTCGTTAAGTAATACCTCGTGGGTGAACATGAAGGTCGTATTTCCCAAAGAATGGTGAGAGGTTCCTATTACTTCCTTTTCACTTAATCAATAGCCTAATCGTTTATGCTCTTCTTTTAGTTTACTTGTACAACACTATTAAACAATACAATTGGAGATGTCGTTAAGCATACTTACAAGGAGTTAAGAGTATGCACTATAGTTCTCTTGATTATTAATTATGATAGGTGTTAAGTGTCAATCGTGTCCTAGGTTCGAACCGGAGAAATTCAAAGGCCTACTAGCCCAATAAGCCATGGCCATTAGGTCTAAATCACTAGGAACTTAAGATGGAATCTCTTCCACCCCAGCCTCCTATGTTTACCTTAAGTGTGGGAATTTCATGAGAAGAGACCAATTCAGCCCTAAGCCTAAGGGACAATCAATCCCTAATACCAAAACCTAACTATGCCTAACGTCTTAGAACATGCATAGATCTATCATGTCATGGGCGTCATCAACATTGGGGCATATCCTCCTCATCCACATCAACAATAATAAACAATTAAGAACATACAATGATTACGAAAACTAGAACAATTTGTATTAATCGATTAAGATTTATAAATAATGACTGAGGGACCTAGACATACAATTCCCCTCGAATTAGATTCGTATGGATCCTAACAAGCAAAGCATCAAAGCACAAAAGAACCACAAGACCAAATAAAGAATAAATAAGCTTTTAATGTATTCATAGACTAACTCCCTCCAATAGTTCACCAAATTTTGGAGATTAGAGGATCCAAGGCTTTTTTGTATTCCTAGACTAACTTCCTCCAATAGTTCTCCAATGATGCTTGTTGACGTACTCTTGAGAAAACTACCGAAATCCGTTGGAATATGGAAGAAACCCTGTCATCCATCGCTCAGAACTCCAAAAATTTGGCCGCCCTAGGTTCTTTAGCAAAAGAGTCTCCTAGAATTTGGAGAATATTGGGGTATTTATAGTAATCAGCTTTGCAACGCCTCACCACGAACATTGTGATGACTGTTGTGAGTAAGTTATTGCTTGGGCTCCAAGTCGCGTCATGGCATGGTCTTTGGGCATTATGTGTCTTGACAACGGCCGTTATGGATTTCACAACACTCATTGTGAGGGTGTTATGGCTTCTATGTTGCTACCAGTGAGCTCTTGCAACCACAGCTTGATCATGACAGTGGTAAGTGTAGACAACAGGCATTGTGAGTTGCTATAACACCCGTTGTGAGTCATGGTGCAGCCTTGATTTAGCAACTTGCTTCATTTTACTTCAAAACATCCTCGAATTTGCTTCTTTCTACCTGAAACGGAAATAAAGGTTGTTATGAACAAAAGACTAAATTTCATACTAATGAGGTTCTAATCAAGTACAATTTCATGCTAAATGCAATTTAAATGATATAGAAAATATGATCAGTAAAGTAATTTCTTCAATTTTCTTTTTATTTCTTGTAATCTATTCATTTGATGTTTAAGCTCATAAGATAAGCCTCTCTATTATTTTTTATTCTTCTGAATATCTAGACATGTTTTGGTTGTATCATTTTTTAAAGTGTTTATTTGCTGTTTTAATAAGGTTTTTATTTATCATTTCTATTTCTTAATTTAATGTCAAGCCTACCATGTTTATTCACCTATTATTTTCTTTAGATGTTCCATTAATTCTAATTGTATTTTATTAATTGTTTATATCATTACTTTTAATTAACTAAGCTCTTTATTAATAACTTCTTATGTCATAAGGGTTACTTGTCCTATAATATAATTTTCTAATCCGGTTTTAATATAATCAAGCTTATTTAATCTTACTAATATATTTTTTATGGTTTTTCTTTATTACGTTAGTTGCTAGTGTATTTCTTTCTACTAGATGTATTTTAATTTCTTGTAAAATCTTAAATTGTGTTCTATTTTAGTATTGGTAGTTTCTATAGAATCTATTGACTTTAAAATACTTAGTTCATTTGAATTCATAAATTAGTTTTGCTAAAATATGTTTATTTTTTTTATTTATTACCACTAAGATGGATATTACTATTACTATTATTATGATTATGTTACTATTATTATGACTATTTCCTTTTTTTATAACAAAATTTTAATATGACTACCAAATTCTTTAAGGCTTTCAAATTTTAAATATAAGGACTCCTCTTTCTCTTTTCCAATATAGTTGTGACTATCAAGTTTAAATTCTTTCACATTACACAAGGTAAGAATACATGCATATTTCTCTTTTAAGTTTAACTTCATTAAATCTCTATTTCCATTATCTTAATATAAAATCAACAATGTCTCAGTTATGTTTGAGACCAAGCATCTTAGAAATTTTTTTTCTCTACTATCTTGTTATAAGATTAGCAATGTCTCAACTGTCTTAGGGACCGAGCATCATTAAAATATCACTTTTAAGAAGATAATATTAGTAATTAACCATTGGGTAATTTTTTTGACAGGTCACCCAACTTTAGCTTTGTTACAATTTGATCACCGAACTTTAATTTGTATCAAAATGATTACTAATCTTTAATTATGTTTCACGCGCGAGTGAGTGGATCCAATTTACTAGCGTGGTTAGCATAAATCACAATCAGCAAATGGCCACGTCATTTAAGTAATCCAGTAAGCAAATAAAAAGGCCACATCATCATCATCTTCTTCTTTCTCATCCTTCACTCATTTGTCCTACTTTTCAGCTTTAACTCAGACGTTTCTGATGAACTCCAGTTTTTAGGGCGAGACCATCATCTTTTCTTCCGAGATTCTTGAGATGGTGTCACCGGAGAGCCTCGAACCGGAGGTTCGCTTGTTCATGGACATCTTAGAGTCGTCATCTATAGAGATCAATGCAAAACACATTGCTGCATACAAGCTCAGGTTGTTTGCCAAGCACCTGTCATACTTCATGGAGATGATAGGAAAAGTCAAACACTGGATCTAGATGTCTTTACATGTAATAATAATTCATCTTCTGTACATCTACTTTGCATGTATGGCTTTGCATGTATCTTCTTTAACTCAAAGTTTTGCTTGCTTATCATTCAATGACATTGTAAGGTCAATGAGAATGACCAAGTTGTTTATATATATATATATGAGGGTAGCTAGGTAGACATGAAGATTATTGCTAGGAAATATAGAGTGAACTAAATTAATTTGGTGCATGTTGCTGAATCTTTGCAAGCTGAAAATGGGTCACACTTGTCAATGACGTTCACTATCTGAATCTATTTGGCTCATCTTTTGTTATAATATACTAGAAATCTTCCAAATTATATATATTTATTCCATCAAGCTCTGCCATCAATGAAATGCCAAAGCTTTTGAATATTCAAAAGTACGTTTTGACTAATATTTGTATCTTAACAGAACACACTTGATATCCTAACTAGTGTGTCAGTCTACATTCATTGTGAGACAAAATATATATATTAAAAGCAAATGATCACCCTCATTTATGCATCTCTAATCATGTATTAACATAAAATGGTGCAATGGCTTTGAGATATATTATATATGCTTTGAGTTTGCCACAAAACTTATTTTTTTGGACAGCTTTATGTCTTCTAATGATTTATTTGACCATCATCTTGGATGTTTTAGAATAATATTATTTGCTTTGGGAGTGAGGTTATGTATTCATGTCTCAACTTTAACTTAATATTTGCCCTCGCCATCAACACATTTCCTGCGGCTCGGATCCATGCTTCTATGCAGGGAGAATCCTGATTTCGACAAAGGCGTGGCTAAGACGGAGAAGAAGCGGGTGGTTGGACTTCATTGAAAAATGTCCGAGTCAAAGTTGGAAAAAGTCAGACAAGTGGGTGAAGAATGAGGAAGAAGAAGATGATGTGCCATTTCTTTGCTTGATAGGGATGAGTCGGATGATTTAAATGATGTGGCCATTTGCTGATTGTGATCCCTAATGGCCACGTCAACGAATTAGATCCAGTCACTCACGTGTGAAACAAAATTAAAGATTAGTAGCCATTTTGATGTAAATTGAAGTTAGGTGACCAAATTGAAACAAGACTAAAGTTGAGTGACCTATCAAAAAATTACCCCTATATTACTTTCGGTGACCTGGACTTAACATGGGTCTTTGAGCCTTATCTTACAAAAGAGTGGTATACTTTTTAAGCACAGGATTTATGAAGCACTTGTCATATGAAAACATGACACTTGTTTAATGAGCCAAACTAATTGTGGACAAGCTACATGGAGGGCTAGTAACTCAGGTGGCTCTTATGCTCTTTTAAGTGCCAATGTTCTTATAAACCAAATGATTTTAGCATAGATTCTTAAAACATCTAAAAAGTTAAAAAACTTCATATAAAAATTGCATGTTCCGGAGAAGAGAAGCCGAAGGTGCTTTTCCTCCTCCATATATTTACCTTACTGGCTCTGATATCATGAAAGGGGAGAGTTGTGTTCTCTAACAACTATGGGGCCCTGGGTGTTATCGGAGTGGAGCAAGAGATGTTAGGAAAGAGGTTAGAATGGAGATGAGAGGATAAGGGAGATGAATTCACCAAGTCATTACTCAAAGGCTTATACTTTTATTCATATCCCAAATACTTACAAATCCTATTTTTATATAGAAGGAGAAATTACTTTTATTCATACCCATGGTTTTATAAAACCACTTGATGTGACAAGTTATGCTACATCATCCTACCTAAAATTGGTTTTAACTAAGCTTCAGGCTGACATCTTGTCCTACGAGCAACTAGAGTCAGAGACATTATATGATAAATAAGATAGATACAAGCAGTTGTTGAGAAAATTCCTCCCAACATATAAAAGTTGAATGGATGAAAGTTCAAATTGTTTATAATGGATTAAATGTTGTGACCAAGCAGATGCAAGATATGACAATTAATTGTTCCCTTTCTAGCGAGCAACCTAACGAGGGTCAGACTTTGATTAAAGAAATGACCACAATGGTTTCCAATGGAGTTTAGAGAGAAACAAGCCAAGCCATATTTAAAGTAATGGTTATTGGATTGGTATTATGTATACATACTATTAAAGTAGATGTGTAGTATGCTCTTAGACAGTTTCAAATAACAAATTTAAATATCTTTTGTTACATTTAAGCTTATGTTATATTAAATATGGTACTAATATTTGGAAAATTTTTAATTGCACTTATCCATTTACACTGTAAATATCTATAAGTTCTTTCAACCAAGGTATGCCAATAATTTCCATTATAGGATGTTATTTAATCATAGTAGTAGAATTTCCATTTTATGTCTATTTACAATATTGTCTCAAAACCACCAAAACTATAAATTTTATAGGTTATAATGTTTTTGTTAATTGCATGTCAAATTAGATTACACGATTCATTAACATTTGATGTGATGATGCTTTTGTTAATTTATGCCCTATTTAATATGCCCAGTAGATTATATTAATTTCTAGATTTCATATGGTTAATGTAAGTTAGAAGTGTATAGATTCATTGATGCTTTTGTTCATGGTTGTACTCACTTAACATATCTTGCACAATGCAATAAATAAGGAGACACAAAACTCGGGTCAAATTTATCATTAATAGAAACATCATATATATGAAAGTATTCTTATACAAAATAATAACTACATAAATGCACATTCTTTGGCATTCTTCGTTGCCAATCTAGCAGTATAGCAACTCTAATAGTTTACAGTGAACTATACTTAGAACATTGATAAAAATAAAATTAAAATCTAAGACTAAACCAAAATCCTATATAATCAAACTCCAGGATTATGATGAGTTCCATTTCTTGGTAAAAAACACTCACCTATTGAAGCCTTTAACAACATTGCAACAACATGACAAAAGTTAGCATCTCAGTAGAAGTTATAAATCAATCATAATGCTTATACTTTTGTTTTCAAGAAATTAAGAGCTTGAGATTAAAATTTGTAGAATAAGATACTATTTAAACATGCTTAAACATGAGCAACTACAACTACACCTTACATAAGAGTACTCATAGAATTCACTAGATGCTACAATAACTAGTGGTGAGATTGAAAGAGAAGCCTAACAAAGATAAAGGAAAAAAGAAATCAAAACCAATAGGATATAAAAAAGATAAACAAGCCAAATTAGGGATCTACTATCTAGATGTCAAGTCCTCCATAGAAAAGAGTGGCAGAGAAGAAAGACATACCTGACCGAAGAAGGGCTCAGTAAATACTAAAGATAGGTTGGAAAAGGTTCAACTTCACAGGTGGGAGCTTCGAGCATGATAGTGGAGGGTTAGCGAGAGGGCTTCATTGGAGTCGTGGGCATAAAAAATGCTAGATGACGCTTAGGATCATAGAATTTTAGAGAATCAAGGAGTTTTAGAAAATTGGGTGGATTCAAAACCATTGTTTTGGATCGAAATCCATCTTATATTTGATTCTTATTTTTTTCTTATTCCTTTTCTTTAAAGAATTTTTTTAATATTAAAGAATCTAAAATTCCAAAAGTGAGAGTACTACCCTTTTAGCCAGTGAAATAACATTTCCCAAATTAGAAAAATACCTAGTGATGATGTCGCGGTGTGTGTCGTTAGAAAATGAACACACTGCTCCTTTGCCGCAAGTGCACAAATGTTCCAAGAGCTACTATTACTTTCTCTTTGACGACATTATCTAATCTACCAAATAGTTGTGATTGTTTGATTGCAAAATAAGAAAATAAAGAAACAAATATAAAAGTCACCATGCGAACTGGAAGATATGTAAACACAGAGAATAAGAAAGCCCTTAAGCTCGGGAGAAAAACAATGGATGAATTTGGGAATTAAAATATGATGTTTGCTTAGGCTTTGGTCCGCTAGACTCTAAAGTCGACTACCCTGAACCTCTATAGTGTAGCCCTAATCCCATATGGATTCCTTTATCCTGAAGATACCCCTATGATGTCATTGGGTGTAAGGAGTCTTGGCTAGCTAAGCCCTCATGCTCTCTAGACTAACACTAAATTCTAATGCAAATGGGGGCTACCGACACCCGGAGCCTCCTACGTGGCTATACATTGAATCATCCTTCAATCTATGTGTAACCTAATATATGTAAGCATCTCGCTCTACAAGCATCATTCAACAATCAAAACCTACGGAATCCATCCATCCATTGTAGGTTAAACATGAAAACAATAGAATGAAGCCAAAGAAAAAAGCATGCTAACAATCAATTAAAATTAAAGCATCATTCATACAAGTTTCCTCCCAAGATTTACTGGAGTTCAGTGGCCTTGGGAGTTTAGTTCGACATCAAATGAGAAGAAAGCAAGAGATAGAAATAACCAATGCAGAGGTTCATTGCAAACTCCCTATTCCATCAACTAATGGTGGTGATAAGACCTCATACGGTTCTTGCCATCAAGCTCTCTGATGTTTTCCTCGAGTTCCACCTTCTTCTTCCTTCGATTCTCCCTTGAATCACTCTTCTCCAATGGTATTGTGCCCTAGGAGTACTTGGAGGCACATGGCAGCCAAGCTCTCTTGTAAAATTCCTTCACCTATTATAGTTTCCCAGGTGCGCAGGCAAGTGTGTAGCCTTACGGTGCCCGCATGGGACTCAAACTGTGACTCAAAATCATGAACTTGGTGCACTTAGGAGGCATGTGGATGCTGTGCAGCCAGATAGAGGCTGCACTGGCCTCTGCCAAGGTTGTGAGGGTGTCATCATATATCTTTATGATTTGAATGTGATTTATTAATATTACACTATAATAATTTATTTATGTCCAGGAGATGTATTTGAATTAATAAGAACATAGTTGATATCAATACCACAAAAAATAATAAGCAAGTATTGAGCTAGATAAATGCACTGGTTAGGGATGAATAATATTTTGCTTATTTACAATCCTATGGTTACCTATAATTGTAGATCACCAATAGATGGAAATAGGGTGCATGCAAATGATTTAAAATTTGATGCATAGAATAGGCACAAATTTCTAGTAGATATACGGAAAACATTGTAGGGATAGATAACGATCACCTTATTGTTGATCAATATGTTGTCCATAGTTCAAGTCTTGAATAATAATTAGAAAAGACCATCTTTACTCTAGTGAAATATCAACTCTACAACTAATAAAAAAAAAAAACAATACAATTATTGTTGTCTACCCCTTAATGGTAGTGTTTGATTGGATTGAGACTAGTGGTGGCTCTGTTAAATGCAAACTAGTCAACTCAACAATTTAATCTGATAAATATGATATTACCTTTCTCACCAATGTGAAGGGCAAGAGAAAATTTGACCTCTTTTAGGGCTATAAAAACATTGTCTCTTTCAAATCTTATTCTTATACCCAAACTAATATGCTTTGTGTTTAGATGTTACTACTATTTGCAATTAGTTTTATTTGTTTTTCTTCTAGTTCTTAGGGAAATTAACCTAAACTACTTTTTATCATATATGTGTATATATATACAAAGCGATATATTGGTTTTTTAATTGTGAATGAAAGGTAAGCATTAATATTGCGTACTCATTATATCAAGCAATATATTACTTAATATTTAAAAATTGAATGTCAACTACTTTGGTCCTTTAATAGCATAGCTATTATTATAATGAGTTTAGAAAGGAGTTGGATGTATATTAGCCTAAATTACTATTTTTTAAACATAAGTTTGTTTGGATGTATGGATGAACACATCCAATTTCCCAAAGATGCATCTAGAATATATGGATACTCAAGTGTCCTTATAATCATTGTAAGTGTTAGAATGGTGCCTATGTTGATGAGAATATGGTTAGGTATCATCTAATGAAGTATGTATAGATTTGTATTATGTTATTAACAATCCATTCTGCATGGCAACTTAGTAGACCAAATATCTATGCCCACAACAAAGATAGTGTGATAGATGAACCAGTTCTAGAGGTGTTGAAATGACATCATAAGATTTATATGATCAAATGGTCTTAAATGCTTCAAATCCTGATTTTTTCCATAATGATATAGAGGAACTCCAAACCAAAAGATGTCTCTAGGTTGTGAAATTTATTTGCAATTATCTGTAATGTTAAGAATGTTAAACATGAAAGTGGAACATCATTCATCTAAGAGGTGTTTTGATGAATTTTATTAAGCTTTAGAAGAAATGATACTAGGTAATATATATAAGAACATGGAGATTTTCATGAAGAAATTTATATGAAAGTACTTCCATGTCTTGGAGTTTCTAGCTTCAACATTTTTTGTAAATTAGAGAAATCCCTTTATGGTCTTAAGCAGGCATCTAGGTAGTTGAATTCTAAATTAGCACATGATTTAAGAACCAGAAGTTATAACAGTTCCAAGAATGACTATTCATTATTCTACAAGAAAGGAAATGATCTGGTTTGTCTTCCTTGGAGTTTATGTTGATAATATACTACTAACAGGAAATAAAGAAATCGAAATACATTCTTTGAAATAGTTTCCTAATCAACAATTTAGAAGTAAGGCTCTGCCATTTTCATTACCTTTTGGGAATTGAAGTCATTCGAGAGGTAAGCCAGGTTATCTTAACATAGAGGAAATTTAATTTGGATCTACTTGATGAGTTTCATTGTGAAATTAGTACCTTTATATCCAATTGACACGTCCGAATATGCGTGTAAACCGCAAGTGTACGGGTGTCGAAGTAATAATTACCCCGGTGAGTGGGTAGTCGAATCCACAGGGAACGGAAGTATTAGTAATAACCACTTCTCAATTATCTAGTCGGAATCAATGAATATGATGAAGTGAACTAATTGCAAGCAAAGCAAACGAGTATGCAAGAAATAAAGTAGAAGAGTCTCAATCACTAAGGATGAGGTATTCGGGCAATGATCCCCCTAAGATCTTCCTTGAAGCTCAAGATTCACTAAATGCTCTAGAATCGAGTCTAATGAGTCGAGGTAATCCAACGATAACCAATCCTTGTCTCCAAGCAAAAGGCACTAGTCCCCTACAAGGTCCCGGTGGAGAAATCGACCAATCTCAACACTTCACACCCTATATGACCGCATTATGCTATAAGGAAACCTAAGAGTGAAACCGATTCCTAAATGTAGATCCAACCCCTAATTCCCGGGAGAAATCGAGCAATCTCACGCCTCACACCAAATATGGTTGCAAAGAGAATATGGAATACGGAGATAGGGAAACACTCAATCGAAGGGGAAAGGGGACACTCCTACATCTCAAGGCTCACCCTCTCAACCCCTCTTTAATCTTGGAAATCTAACTCTAATGGAGACCTCTCACATCAAAGTATTAAATCATGCAATGTAAATCAACCACAAGGATTAACAACACTAGCAAACAATTAAATAACAAGATTAAAAACTCAAGACAACTCGGATTAACTAGAAGCATTAAGAGAATCAATCCAAAATATAAATCTTAGGGTTCACATGCCCAAATACCCACTAGGGTTTAGCCCTCCATGGGCTTAGTTACAAAACAATAATGGATACAATGAAAAGCAATAAAACCCATAGAGAAAACCCCCTCGAATTCGCGCGGATTGGCCTTGATTGGTAGTTCAACGTCTTGAAGGGTTCCTCTTCGAAGCTAGGTCGCCAATGGCTCCCCAAAATGCTATGACGTCGAAGGAACCTATCAAAGTTGGTGAAGAACTCCCTCTCAATCGGCGAAGACCTTCTCCTCAAACCCTAGCCGCCTCTCTCTCAATGTCTATGCTCAAAGCTCCGCAAAAAGTCCCTTTAGAATCGGCCAAAAGGTGTATTTATAGCCTCACATCGCGTCTGTCACGTGCCCCCACGCGCCCGCGTGGGCTGCAGGAATTTCCACGCGGGCGCGCGGAATTTCCAGTGAACAGTATTCTGCTACAGTATTGCTACAGTAACATTACTACATACTTTTGCTACAGCTCATTTGAAGATGAAGTGCACTTGACCAATCCGATGGAAATCAACTTCATTTTCTGTTGGAGAAACCGATTTATATATTTCGGGTATAATAAACTTCACCCAAACTACCATAAATGAGCTGCCATAATAAACTCCTGCTGAATGGTCAAACTGATAGCAACGAAGAGATTCTCACCGTATTATGCAACCGGCATAACTGAAGTCGAACAACTCAAATGAGGAGAAATGAGGAGAACAACAAGATGTAATGCAACTCCTAGGCATTGTCTATCAGAAACCAAGCAGAAAGCCCTTGAAAAGGTTGAACATGATGTGATTTGGCGCTTTCCTTTCCCACCATTTTCAAGGCCAAAAATGGGATTTCACAACATGTACCCATTTGAAGTGAACGGTAGGGGGTAATAGGGAAGTTAAACACTAACGGAAGGGATGTCCGGGGTGTGTAAAAGTAGGAGGGGGTTTTTGGGAAGTTTGGAAAAATACGAGGGGTGAACAGTAATTTTCCCTTTATTTTATTGTTTCATTATTTAACTTTATTATTTGTTTATTTATTAATTTTTATTATTATTTTTATTATTTTTATTCTAATGTTTTATTGTTATTCATATTATATATATTATATTATATTATTTTATTTTATTTTATTAGTATTATTATTTATTTATTTTTATTATATATATCTATAATTAATAATTTTATTATTATTATTTTTATATTTATCTGTTTTGATTTGACTTTAATATGGCTATTATTTATTTATTTATTTGTTTAATTATTATTATCCTTATCTAATTTTTTTTTATTTCATTTTGTTATTATTATTTTTTATTATATATATATTTTTTTTATAATTTATATTATTATTATTAATCTTTGATCTGATTTAATTGATTTTTGATTGATTTTTTTATTATTATTATTTTATCTTATCGAGATTTGATTTGATTATATATATATTATCGGATTTTATTTATTTTAATTATATATGTATATATTTGTCTGAATTGATTTATTTTATTTTAATTTATCTTATTATATATATATATATATATATTATACGATTTGATTTATTTTTATTTTTATTTTTATTTTTGTATTTTTATCTTATTTAATTTTTTTGTTAATTTAAATTTTATTTTTTTATTATATTATATATATATATATATATACTTGCCCCGTGATTCGTATAGATGGCTAATCTTGTGGTTAATATCGACTCGAGATCGTGCTCCTAAGCGATCTTAAGATTTTTGGTATTTTTAGATTGCTTTGAGATCCGTGCTCTTGGCTAATCTTGGATTTGAATATATTGGATCACCTCGAGGTCGGTGTTCTCGGTTGATCTTGAGATTTGAGTGTTTTAGACCGCCTCGAGATCGGTGCTCTTGGCTGACTCGGATATTTGAATATTTTTAGATCATCTCGAGATCTATGCTCTTGATTGATCTAGGGACTTGAATATTTTTTGGGTCGCCTCGAGATCGGTGCTCTCGGCTGATTCGGATATTTGAATATTTTTTTAGATCGCCTTGAGATCTGTGCTCTCGGCAGATTTTGATATTTGAGTATTTTGGATTGCCTCGAGATCGGTGTTCTTGGCTTATCCGGAGATTTGAATATTTAGATCGCCTCAAGATCGGTGCTCTTGGCTAATCTTGATATTTGAATATTTTGGATCGCCTTGAGATCATGATCTTGGCTTATCCAGAGATTTGAATATTTAGATCGTCTCGAGGTCGGTGCTCTCGGCGGATCTTGATATTTGAGAATTTTGGCATTTTAATATTTAGATCGCCTCATTTCTTGGGTGATCTTGAATATATCCAAATATTATGAAATTTATTTATCTTATCCACATGTTGTCCTAATTTGATTATGAATGGGTGACATGTGGTTTTAAAAACTTTTAATTTGATTTGAATTAGGGCATGCAAAATTTTTTGTATAAACACACTCATCAAAGCTTGCCATCTTGTACTACATATCTAAACTAATTACTCACTTCTATGCAATTACTAATTTACTTCAATCATTGCAAGAGCTAACTAGTTATTCGACACATTGATGTAAGGTGAACAAACTCGAGAAAATATATATATATATATATATATACAAGCATTACTTTCTCTACAAGGAAACATTCTAAGAATTTATTTTTTCTAATGAATCCAATGCATGAGATGTTAGTTTTTCCCATGAATCCTTAACAATGATTTATTATGGTGTCATCTAGGACATAATTAGAGCTTCTTAAGACAAAGGAAGAAATAATTCAAATAGAGCAGAGTCATTTGGAGAAATACCAAACTTTAGCATTAGCAGATATTATTTCATCTTATTTTGATTTGCATGACTCATCTAAAGAACATTAATTTGGCCCTTAGGTTGTCTTGCAATGTACAAAGTTATCGATGCCATTAAACAAAGGTTGCAACTAAGCCAAAGTTTTGTCCCTCATTTTTTACATGAAATAGTCATGTTCCTCATTTTCCAACCCTGATTCTCCTATAATTTAGCTACCATCTCAACTATATAAAAGCTAGAATGAGAAAAAAAAATATCAAAAAAGGATAGATGTTGTAAGGGAATCCTTTTTTGTCCCCCCTCTCCCTAGAGAAGGAACAAAATATGTTGACCACACTCTCACTCTCATATGGTCTTTAGCTTTTGTTTTATGTCCCCTATATTATTTCATGGGGCCATGGAGTGGGCCATCAACACTACACTTCTCAATGTTAATTAACTTTTTATTTAACATACTCATGACCCTCTGTGCAATCCTAATGGTAGTCCTGCCTACCTAGATAAATCAAGTACCATGGTAGACCACACAAGCATATATATAGTTGTCCTTATTGTTGTTCATTGCATTAAATCTACTAATTTAACTATATCATTTTTAATATATATTTTGTAAGGGTCAACAACATTAAATCCATTGAATCAAATCAACAACATATGCAAGGGCCAACAAGAAAGTATATAATGTGTCACATTTGAAAGGTCTTCAACTATGCTTTTATTGATATAAAATTATTCTCTACATCTTATTTCTATCAAGTGCCATGCAGAGATATGAAATCCAAACATAAAAAAAAGGTAATTATGCATATTTGCTGAATAATTTTTATTTTTTTGGAGTCTTTAGCATTTTTAATCTGAAACCCAACTTCCACTCCATCTATCACATCAGCAATCTTCAATGAAATGAAGTTTAAATATACACAACAATAACATAAAGCTAAAAACTAACACTTACCTAACAACTTGACAAAGGTGACCCTTGGGCCAATTAAAGCTGTAGAAGGACTTGTTCAAGGTCTCACTGTCTTCAAAAAGCTCCCTGGTTGATCTGGTTTCTGATTATATAAACTCTAGACAGATTGGTTGTTGGGGTCCTCAGCTTTGATTGATGCTGTGTTGGGACAAGCGAGGAAGGTGATGGTTGATGGATCTCTTCTGGTGGTCGCAAGGAAGAATGACAACGGAGAAGGAATGGGATTTACGGGGTGGAGGAGAGTGGTAATGAAGAAAGAAGAAGAAAAAGAAGAAGAAGAAAAAGAAGAAGAGGGATTTACTTAATATTTTGGGTCCGGATCCGATTTTGATCATAAACCAAAAGATTAAGTGAGTGTTAGTTACTCACATACCCACTTTTAGGGTTTTTTTAATTTTTTTTAATCATATTTTAACCTAGAAAAAGCCATGTCAACAATTTTGGATGAAGAAATCAACATTTGTTACCTTGTGGACTAGGATGTCTCAATCCAAAAAGTAGAAGGACTCATGGATGCCAAATTAGAATAGAGGGATTAAAACTTAATAAATCCATATTTTAAAGGATTTTATTAGCAAATTAAATTCTATTTATTAGTCTTACCGATCATGTGAAATCATAATTCATAAGGGTATGTACACATCAATATAAAAAAAGAAAAAGGAGAAGAGTTTTTTGGGACTTTTACAATTTGAGTTTTTTGGGACTTTTACAATTTGTTTGTAAAATCATGCCATGTTAATCATAGTTCTCAGGGCTAGGGTGATGTTCATGGTTGACGGTGTTGAGACCAAGTGCTAAGCACAAGACACCATGCGCAATGATTGCTTGGAGTTGTTATGTTTCTACAAAGTAGGAATTTCTTCCAAGAACCAAATCGTCAAGATATTAGAAGTTTAATTCAACAAGTTTTTATACAAGGCCTTTTTATCACTGTGAGGGTTACATTTCATTGTTTTTTTATCACGAGACCTTTTTGTCACAACTGATTGCTAATGTTTCATAATAGTCTATTGACGTGTCATAATAGCTTGCAGACATGTCATAACAATTTTAACTATTAACTAACTAATTAATACTCTAAAATAATAAGATATTAACCATCTTAATAAACAAAATATCTTCCAACACCCTCTTTCACTCAAGTTGGATGGTGTATAGAGACTTTGGGCACCCCCAACTTGGAAAGTATTTGAAGCTATTGAGGCCCTAGCAATGATTTAGTGAATGATGTGTCTAGCTTGTAATTTCGCACAGAAAAAATGACAATTTAATTCTATATTTTTGGTTCTTTCATGAAAAACCAAGGTTTTTGGCAATGTGGATGGTTGCTTGTCTATCACATTTTAAAGGTACCGAAGTAATTAAAGATACTATAAGTTCATGTAACAATCTACTGAGCCAAGCCAATTTAGAGCATGCACACCTTATAGATCTATACTTAGATTCTGTAGATGACAAAGCAACGCTTCTTTGATTTCCAAGAAATAGGAATTTGACCAAGCATAATGTAAAAGCTGCTAACTAAATGTCTCTTATTTGGACAACTTGCACAATAATCATAATGACAAAAAGCTTGAAGTTTGAAAGAAGGATCTGAAATCACAAGAAAGGCTTGACTGGGATTATGTTTAAGATATTTGAGAAGATGAATAGCTACTTCCATGTGAGGAATATGGGGGGATGTCATGAATTGACTTAAGTGTTTAACCGTAAAAGCAATTTTTAGTATAGTGTTAGTAAGATAGTTAAGCTTGTCAATCAGTCTCTTATAAATAATTGGATCAAGGAGAAGCTTTCCTAAATCTAGATTGAGCTTGAGGCAAGCCATGAGAGGATTGGTGATAAGTGCTTGAGTGAACATGTTTTTATGCATGTTTTACATACATTGAGCATCATATTTTATACGGTTTATGTCTCATTTCGTGTATTGGGTGTTCTTTTATGCATATAGGTTGTGAAGGCATTGGGATTTCAAAAGGGAGCGAAGATAGGCTATCATGGCATAATATTGGGAGTTCTTGTACAAATCAAGTTGGAAGACACAAGAGGAGTTCGTGTATGAGGAGATGTGTGCCAACTTCCATAGTTTTGCAAGCCAAGTTATCAATGGAAGGGCACAAAGGCAGCCATGTCTCCACATTCCTCCTCTTTGTAAAGATTTCAAGACCTTTCAAGATGCATTGATGAAGGAAAAGCCGTATAGCCTACCATATTACCACTAAATTTGTCACGCCCCGAACCCGGCTCGCCTGGCTCAGTGCGCTGACAAACGGCCACACACCAACCAAGCCGAGGCCCAGTAGGCATGTAAGGCCTCAAAACCTATTCTCAACAAATCACAAAAAATCTAACAGAGACTAAAGGCTAGAAACAATAATGGAGTTCAACACTAAAAGAAATAACTAAGTGTCTTGCACAGTTGCTACAAATTTAATCAAATAAAAACTATGCCCACAACAACGGGACTTATTACATGCTAAGAAGATTGACGGTGGCCCAACGATCCCTGCTAAGCTATCCGTCACTGACCTCTACTCCTGATCGGAAAGAAAAAAAAAACAACAAAATTTATGAGCTTGACAGCCCAGTAAGCACCCACTAAAAATATAGGGATCACTTATCAAAAATCATAATTTAATGATTTGCAAAAACCAACCATAAGTTTAATTCACATAACATAGATGTCAAAAATTAAGCATATAGGTCCCCCAAACAACTATTGCCCAAAACAAATCACAAAATTCATATATTTATCCTCGGTGACCCGAGACAAAACAAAAGTCATATTTTTACCCTCGGTGACCCGAGCCAAAATTAACAAAGGCCGATATTCTGCACCGACGGCAAGCAGTGGGAAACTATAGTTTCTAGAACAAAATACGTGTCGACACGGTCAGTGTTTAACCCCCAGTGACAGGGTTATTGCATAGTTAGTTGGGGACTAGTTTCTATATCAAAGTAACTTGTGATCACAAAACGATGTACTAACAAAATTCAAAACAAGCAAAGTACAAGAATACAGTAACATGATCCCATTTTTGTCATATCAAAATACACCAGTTAATGGAATACAAATATGAACGAATAATAAAAAAAAAATAATATTCTTTAATAAAAAATTTAAATAATACCCTAAATTCAAAATAAATAAATAAATAAATACATAATCTGAACTTTAAACACATGAATTCAGAAATTTAAATAATTATCCGAAATTCAGAAATTTTGAACAGTCATAAATCATATGAAATTTCAAAAGTAAAAAGAATCAGGATTTAAAAGAATTATTTGAAAATTCGGAATTTAACTAAATCAACACGTGGTAATTCTAAAGAATCTCATTAATTTGAATATTAAATAATTTAAACTAATTCCGAAAATAGTATTAATTATATAAATATAATTTGAATAATAAACAGAAATCTAATTATCCAAAATAAATAAATAAAATACATATTTTCACAAATTTAACAAGTTTCAAAAAGTCTATATACATAGTATAATTTATATGTGGTTACTTACCTAAATGTCTCACAACTCCAAGACTCCAAATCAGATTATCCAAAATCAAGCACTCGAAGGATGCCCTAACAAACATAAAGCATGTGCATAAATGAATGAATAAACACAAAGGTTGGTGACACATATCAAATTCCTTAAGGTAGTCTATAGGGTGAAAACTAAGGATGAGAATAAGTAAGATCTCACAACCACAATAAAATTCAAGCACCTACCTTGGATCTTTCGTCACAAAATTCAACGAGGAACAAAATATCAAGAGCCTGCCGCCAAGGTCACCACACGACACAAGAAGAGATAGGGTTTCCTCCGGTTTTCTACTCTCCTTTTAATTAAAAACCAAAACAAATATCGCGTGAGGATCCTCGCTCGGGTGTTACGGAACGATAAATCAGATCCGGGAGGCTGGGATAAGATAAGGGTCTCCTTTTAAAATATAAATAAGTAGATAAACTTATCTAAAAGTAATTTAAAATTAATTAAGAGGATGGGGTCCACAAACTCCTCCCTCCTTTAAAGGAGTTTAGTCCTCTAAACTCTTACCTGAAGTATCATAAAGATACGGATATCTCTCTTTTATCTCAGACTCTAACTCCCAAGTTGCTTCACGCTCTGAATGATTGCTCCATTGAACCTTGATATAAGAAATGACCCGTCTTCTCAATGTTTGCTCTTTAAAATCCACAATCTTTATAGGTCGCTCCTCATACGTCAAATCATTACTAAGCTCAAAGTCAGAAAACTGTATCACATGGTCAGGATTCGGAATGAACTTCTTCAGCATAGAAACATGGAACACATCATGTACCCGAGACAGTGAAGGTGGTAATGCAAGTCGATATGCCACCTCACCAATGCGTTCTAAGATCTCAAACGGACCAATAAACCGAGGGCTGAGCTTCCCTCTCACACCAAAACGAATAACTCCTTTGGTGGGAGCTACTCTTAAGAACACATGATCACCCACCTGAAACTCCAAGCTTCTTCTCCTATTATCTGCATAACTTTTCTGCCTGCTCTGAGCTGCTCGCAGACGATCTCTGATAAGATGAACTTTCTCCACTGTCAACTGCACAATCTCTGGCCCTAACAATTTACGTTCTCCTACATCATCCCAACAAATAGGTGACCTACATCTCCTGCCATACAGTGCCTCATAAGGAGCCATTTGAATACTTGACTGATAACTGTTATTATAAGAAAACTCTATCAATGGCAAATGTCGATCCCAAGAAGGCCTAAAATCAAGCATACAAGCCCGAAGCAAATTTAGTGGTATTAGAGCGTTCTCAATTAATCTTGATCCTAGTATTTCTGATAGACCTTCTGATTTAGACTGCTAGGATGACTTATGTGTTAGCTTTACATTCTCTAGAGTTAGTTACACTTTTAGAGTCTTGTCTGATTTTGATTGGGTTTGCCTCGCAGAATGGCACCTCGTAGAGCTGCCAGTAGGAGTGTTGGAGAGTTGTTTGGGCGGGCATCGACTTCTGCAGATGCCCCCACTGAAGGAGGGACTGGAAGGGTTGATAGAGACGAAGCTATGATGGAGTTGGTTCGAGAAGTGGTAGGGATGGTGCGTGACCAGAGACAGCAACATGCAGCAGCACCACCCCCACCACCGCCGCCTTCTCCTGCTCCGCCTACTTCCCAGGAGCTTAAGGAGAAGACTATTATGGAATTCAAAAGATCTGGTCCGTTACAGTTTGGGGGCACTACCAATCCTGATGATGTGGAGGTTTGGGTAGAAGAAATGGAGAAAGCTTTTGCAGTGATGAAGTGTAATGAAGAAGAAAAGCTTAGGTTCGGAGTGTACATGCTCAAGGGCCCGGCAAACCACTGGTACAGAGAAGAACTTCGCATTCGTCAGGGAAAGGAGTTTGAATCTTGGGAGCAGCTGAGGAAAGCCCTTTTCTGTAAATACTTCACCAGAGACAAGATGGTGCAGTTTGAGAGAAAGTTCATTAACTTGACTCAGGGAAGTATGACTGTTGATGAGTATGAGATGGAATTCGACAGGCTTTCTAGGTATGCTCCGAAGTTGGTTGATGATGATCAAAGCAGGGCCCGACGCTTTGAGGGAGGCTTGCAGGCACATATTCGGAGGGGTTTAGCCGCTTTACACCTGACCAGCTATGCAGAGGTGGTAGGGCGCGCTAAGTCATTGGACACTGTTTGGGGTGACACCAGGGATCAAAGCAGAAGATTTCAGAAGAAGAGAGATAGAAGTTTTGACAACAAGGGAGACCGTAATACTGGGAATGGAGGAAGATCCAAGTCTGATGTGGGTCAGAATAAGTCTCAAACAGTGGGTGAGCCGCCAGCTCAGAGATCTCGAGGATTGCCACCTGCTTCTTCTCGTTCTGGCCAGAAGAAATGCTCTACTTGTGGTGGTGCGCATGACTCTAAGGATTGCAGGCGGGTTACTGTGGGGTATGTTACGTGTGTGGCGATCCCTGAGCACCATATTGCTCGAGTGTCCACGGATGCGTCTTCGGAGCACAAAGATCCTCTACAGTTCAAAATTATAGGCATGAACCAACACCTAAACCTCAGGGTTCTGTGGGTCAGCGTGCAGGAAAGGAGATGGTCAGTGAGTAATCCTCATCTTCAACTCATCATAAAGTTGGAAGGCCGAAGACACAAGGACGAGTTTATGCATTGACTCAGGAGGATGCTCATGCCTCAAATGCAGTGGTGTCAGGTATACTATCAGTTTATTCCACATATGCCTGTGTCTTATTTGATTCTGGAGCTACACATTCGTTTATCTCGTCTGCTTTTATTCGGAAGCATGTTTTGTCTGTTACTACTTTTGAGTATGATTTGTGTGTTGCCACCCCATTGGGAGTTGATATTGTTCTTAGTAGAGCATGTGAGAACTGTCCCATTATTGTTGCCGGTCATGAGTTGCTAGCTCGTCTTCATGTTATGGGTATGACTGACTATGATATCATTTTTGGGAATGGATTTTTCTGTCTAGATTTCATGTCAGTAGTTGATTGTTATGCAAAAAGGGTAGTGTTTAAAAATCCCTCGGTGAAGCTCGAGTTCACCTTTTTAGGGAAATGAGTCTGTGTCACCGCCTCGTGTGATTTCCGCTTTACAAGCTCGGAAATTACTCTTGGGTGGGTGCTCGGGGTTTCTTGCAACATTGGTGGAAGTTGAATCGGGAAGGGCCGGTGTTAGAGGATATTCGGTGGTCGAGAGTTTTTCGATGTTTTTTTCCCGAGGATCTTCCCCGGCTTGCCACCGATGCAGAAGTGGAATTTGGTATTGATTTGATTCCCGGAGCGAGCCACATATCTAAGGCTCCTTACAGGATGGCACCTGCAGAACTTAAGGAGTTAAAGAAGCAACTTGAGGAACTACTTGAGAAGGGATTTATTCGCCCCAGTGTTTCTCCGTGGGGTGCTCCAGTTTTGTTCGTGAAGAAGAAGGATGGCGTATGCGATTATGCATCGACTCACCGAGAGTTGAACAAGGTGACGATGAAAAGAATCGATATCCATTGCCTCGGATAGATGACCTTTTTGATCAATTGCAGGGTTCTCGTGTGTTTTTCAAAAAAATTGATCTCAGGTCAGGATATCACCAGCTGAAGATCAAGGCAGGGGATGTGTCGAAGTCTGCATTTCGGACTCGTTATGGGCATTATGAGTTTCTTGTAATGCCTTTCGGGTCGACGAATGCCCCTACTGCTTTTTATGGATCCGATGAATAGAACATTTAAACCTTTCTTGGATAGGTTCGTAGTGGTTTTTACTGATGATATTCTGGTATATTCGAAGAGTCGGGAAGAGCATGAAGCGCACTTGAGGATTGTACTAGGCATCTTGAGAGAGAAGAAACTGTTTGCGAAATTCTCTAAGTGTGAGTTCTGGTTGGACAGGGTAGCTTTCCTTTTTCATGTGATAACTAAGGATGGGATTTCGCTGATCCCAAGAAGATAGAAGTCGTTGTTGAGTGGAAGAGACCTACGAATGTGGCGTAGATTTGCAGCCTCGGGGCTAGCCGGTTATTATAGACGGTTTATGGAAGGGTTTTCAGTGTTGGCTGCACCGTTGACCAAACTCACCAGGAAAGGGGCAAGTTTTCAGTGGTCAGATCAGTGTGAACAAAGTTTCCAAGAGTTGAAACACCGGTTGGTGTCTGTACCTATTCTCACACTTCCATCTCCTGGTGAAGGGTTTACCATTTATAGTGATGCTTGTAAAACTGGTCTTGGGTGTGTATTGATGCAGAAGGGTCATGTGGTGGCTTATGCTTCTAGATAGTTGAAACCATTTGAGGTGAACTATCCCACTCATGATCTGGAGTTAGCTGCGGTGATTTTTGCCCTGAAGATATGGAGGCATTACTTGTATGGGGAGACTTGTGAGGTGTTTACAGATCACAAGAGCCTTAAATACATTTTCACACAAAAGGAGCTGAATATGAGACAGAGGAGATGGTTGGAGTTATTGAAAGACTATGATTTGACCATCAGCTATCATCATGGAAAGGCAAATGTGGTAGCTGATGCCCTTAGTAGGAAATCTTTCAGTAGCGTTGTTACATTAATCACCTCCCAGAAGCCTATCTTGGAGGATTTGAGACGAATGGACCTACAAGTGGTGTTAAAGGACACTGGCGTGTATTTGGCGGGTGTTTAGTGGTGAGACCTACTCTATCCGAGAGGATTAAAGCAAAGACAAGAAGTGGATGGTTATCTGCGGAAGATTAGGCAAGAAGTGGAAAGGGGCACCCAAGTTCAGTTTAGAATTCATGTAGATGGCTCAGTAAGATTTGGTGATCAGGTTTGTGTTCCAAATAATTCAGAATTGAAAAAGGAAATCATGGAGGAAGCTCATTATACCGCCTACTCGAGTGCATCCCCGGAAGCACCAAAATGTACAAGGATTTGAAGGATATCTTTTGGTGGAACAACATGAAGAGAGATGTCGCACGATTCAGTGAGACGGTGCTTGACTCGCCAGCAGGTCAAGGTGGAGCATCAGAGGCCAGCGAGACTTCTGCACCCTCTTCCCATTCCTGAGTGGAAGTGGGAGAACATTGCTATGGATTTTGTGTCTGGGTTTCCTCGAACCAGTAAAGGCTTCGACAGTGTGTGGGTGGTGGTGGACAGGCTGACCAAGTTTGCTCACTTCTTGGCTGTCAGGATTGGCATGACTTTAGAGAAGTTAGCTGAGTTGTACATTGATCAGGTGGTGAGACTTCATGGTGTTCCTGTTACTATTGTGTCTGATCGGGATACGCGGTTCGTGGCACACTTCTGGAGGAGTCTACATAAGGCCTTAGGAACCAAATTGACGTTCAGCACAGCTTTTCATCCGCAAACTGATGGGCAGTCTGAGAGAACAATTCAGATTCTGGAGGATATGCTTCGGGCTTGTATGCTTGATTTTGGGCCTTCTTGGGATCGACATTTGCCATTGATAGAGTTTTCTTATAATAACAGTTATCAGTCAAGTATTCAAATGGCTCCTTATGAGGCACTGTATGGCAGGAGATGTAGGTCACCCTATTTGTTGGGATGATGTAGGAGAACGTAAATTGTTAGGGGCTAGAGATTGTGCAGTTGATAGTGGAGAAAATTCATCTGATCAGAGATCGCTGCGATGACAGTTTCGAGCGAGCGGAAAAAGTTATGCGAGATAATAGGAGAAGAAGCTTGGAGTTTCGTGTGGGTGATCATGTGTTCTTAAGAGTAGCTCCCACCAAAGGAGTTATTCATTTTGGTGTGAGAGGGAAGCTCAGCCCTCGGTTTATTGGTCCGTTTGAGATCTTAGAACGCATTGGTGAGGTGGCATATCGACTTGCATTACCACCTTCACTGTCTCGGGTACATGATGTGTTCCATGTTTCTATGCTGAAGAAGTTCATTCGAATCCCGACCATGTGATACAGCTTTTTCGACTTTGAGCTTAGTAATGATTTGACGTATGAGGAGCGACCTATAAAGATTGTGGATTTTTAAAGAGCAAACATTGAGAAGACGGGTCATTTCTTATATCAAGGTTCAATGGAGCAATCATTCAGAGCGTGAAGCAACTTGGGAGTTAGAGTCTGAGATAAAAGAGAGATATCCGTATCTTTATGATACTTCAGGTAAGAGTTTAGAGGACTAAACTCCTTTAAAGGAGGGAGGAGTTTGTGGACCCCATCCTCTTAATTAATTTTAAATTACTTTTAGATAAGTTTATCTACTTATTTGTATTTTAAAAGGAGACCCTTATCTTATCCCAGCCTCCCGGATCTGATTTATCGTTCCGTAACACCCGAGCGAGGATCCTCACGCGATATTTGTTTTGGTTTTTAATTAAAAGGAGAGTAGAAAACCGGAGGAAACCCTATCTCTTCTTGTGTCGTGTGGTGACCTTGGCGGCAGGCTCTTGATATTTTGTTCCTCGTTGAATTTTGTGACGAAAGATCCAAGGTAGGTGCTTGAATTTTATTGTGGTTGTGAGATCTTACTTATTCTCATCCTTAGTTTTCACCCTATAGACTACCTTAAGGAATTTGATATGTGTCACCAACCTTTGTGTTTATTCATTCATTTATGCACATGCTTTATGTTTGTTAGGGCATCCTTCGAGTGCTTGATTTTGGATAATCTGATTTGGAGTCTTGGAGTTGTGAGACATTTAGGTAAGTAACCACATATAAATTATACTATGTATATAGACTTTTTGAAACTTGTTAAATTTGTGAAAATATGTATTTTATTTATTTATTTTGGATAATTAGATTTCTGTTTATTATTCAAATTATATTTATATAATTAATACTATTTTCGGAATTAGTTTAAATTATTTAATATTCAAATTAATGAGATTCTTTAGAATTACCACGTGTTGATTTAGTTAAATTCCGAATTTTCAAATAATTCTTTTTAAATCCCCGATTCTTTTTTTACTTTTGAAATTTCATATGATTTATGACTGTTCAAAATTTCTGAATTTCGGATAATTATTTAAATTTCTGAATTCATGTGTTTAAAGTTCAGATTATGTATTTATTTATTTATTTATTTTGAATTTAGGGTATTATTTAAATTTTTTATTAAAGAATATTATTTTTTTTTATTATTCGTTCATATTTGTATTCCATTAACTGGTGTATTTTGATATGACAAAAATGGGATCATGTTACTGTAAATTTTTGTACTTTGCTTGTTTTGAATTTTGTTAGTACATCGTTTTGTGATCACAAGTTACTTTGATATAGAAACTAGTCCCCAACTAACTATGCAATAACCCTATCACTGGGGGTTAAACACTGACCGTGTCGACACGTATTTTGTTCTAGAAACTATAGTTTCCCACCGCTTGCCGTCGTGCGAATATCGGCCTTTGTTAATTTTTGGCTCGGGTCACCGAGGGTAAAAAAATATGACTTTTTGTTTTGTCTCGGGTCACCGAGGATAAATATATGAATTTTTGTGATTTGTTTTTGGGCAATAGTTGTTTGGGGGACCTATATGCTTAATTTTTGACATCTATGTTATGTGAATTAAACTTATGGTTGGTTTTTTTGCAAATCATTAAATTATGATTTTTTTGATAAGTGATCCCTATATTTTTTTAGTGGGTGCTTCTCTGGGTCATCAAGCTCATAAATTTTGTTGTTTTTTTCTTTCCGATCGGGGAGTAGAGGTCGAGTGACTGGATAGCTTAGCGAGGGATCGTTGGGCCACCGTCAATCTTCTTAGCATGTAATAAGTCCCGTTGTTGTGGGCATAGTTTTTTTATTTGATTAAATTTGTAGCAACGTGCAAGACACTTAGTTATTTCTTTTAGTGTTGAACTCCATTATTGTTTCTAGCCTTTAGTCTCGTTAGATTTTTTTGTGATTTGTTGAGAATAGGTTTTGAGGCCTTACATGCCCTACTCGGGCCTCGGCTTGGTTGGTGTGTGGCGTTTGTCAGCATGACCGAGCCAGCGAGCCGGGTTCGGGCGTGACAAATTTAGTGGTAATATGGTAGGCTATACGGCTTTTTCCTTCATCAATGCATCTTGAAAGGTCTTGAAATCTTTACAAAGAGGAGGAATGTGGAGACATGGCTGCCTTTGTGCCCTTCCATTGATAACTTGGCTTGCAAAACTATGGAAGTTGGCACACATCTCCTCATACACGAACTCCTCTTGTGTCTTCCAACTTGATTTGTACAAGAACTCCCAATATTATGCCATGATAGCCTATCTTCGCTCCCTTTTGAAATCCCAATGCCTTCACAACCTATATGCATAAAAGAACACCCAATACTATGATGCTCAATGTATGTAAAACATGCATAAAAACATGTTCACTCAAGCACTTATCACCAATCCTCTCATGGCTTGCCTCAAGCTCAATCTAGATTTAGGAAAGCTTCTCCTTGATCCAATTATTTATAAGAGACTGATTGACAAGCTTAACTATCTTACTAACACTATACTAAAAATTGCTTTTACGGTTAAACACTTAAGTCAATTCATGACATCCCCCCATATTCCTCACATGGAAGTAGCTATTCATCTTCTCAAATATCTTAAACATAATCCCAGTCAAGCCTTTCTTGTGATTTCAGATCCTTCTTTCAAACTTCAAGCTTTTTGTCACTATGATTATTGTGCAAGTTGTCCAAATAAGAGACATTTAGTTAGCAGCTTTTACATTATGCTTGGTCAAATTCCTATTTCTTGGAAATCAAAGAAGCGTTGCTTTGTCATCTACAGAATCTAAGTATAGATCTATAAGGTGTGCATGCTCTAAATTGGCTTGGCTCGATGAGATTGTTACATGAACTTATAGTATCTTTAATTACTTGGTACCTTTTAAAATGTGATAGACAAGCAACCATCCACATTGCCAAAAACCTTGGTTTTTCATGAAAAACCAAAAATATAGAATTAAATTGTCATTTTTTCTGTGCGAAATTACAAGCTAGACACATCATTCACTAAATCATTGCTAGGGCCTCAATAGCTTCAAATACTTTCAAAGTTGGGGGTGCCCAAAGTCTCTATACACCATCCAACTTGAGTGAAAGAGGGTGTTGGAAGATATTTTGTTTATTAAGATGGTTAATATCTTATTATTTTAGAGTATTAATTAGTTAGTTAATAGTTAAAATTGTTATGACATGTCTGCAAGCTATTATGACACGTCAATAGACTATTATGAAACATTAGCAATCAGTTGTGACAAAAGGTCTCGTATAAAAACAATGAAATGTAACCCTCACAGTGATAAAAGGCCTTGTATAAAAACTTGTTGAATTAAACTTCTAATATCTTGACGATTTGGTTCTTGGAAGAAATTCCTACTTTGTAGAAACATAACAACTCCAAGCAATCATTGCGCATGGTGTCTTGTGCTTAGCACTTGGTCTCAACACCGTCAACCATGAACATCACCCTAGCCCTGAGAACTATGATTAACATGGCATGATTTTACAAACAAATTGTAAAAGTCCCAAAAAACTCAAATTGTAAAAGTCCCAAAAAACTCTTCTCCTTTTTCTTTTTTTATATTGATGTGTACATACCCTTATGAATTATGATTTCACATGATCGGTAAGACTAATAAATAGAATTTAATTTGCTAATAAAATCCTTTAAAATATGGATTTATTAAGTTTTAATCCCTTAATTAGTCCCTCTAAGTAAGTCAAAGTGCCCTTTAGTCCCTCTATTCTAATTTGGCATCCATGAGTCCTTCTACTTTTTGGATTGAGACATCCTAGTCCACAAGGTAACAAACGTTGATTTCTCCATCCAAAATTGTTGACATGGCTTTTTCTAGGTTAAAATATGATTAAAAAAAATTAAAAAAACCCTAAAAGTGGGTATGTGAGTAACTAACACTCACTTAATCTTTTGGTTTATGATCAAAATCGGATCCGGACCCAAAATATTAAGTAAATCCCTCTTCTTCTTTTTCTTCTTCTTCTTTTTCTTCTTCTTTCTTCATTACCACTCTCCTCCACCCCGTAAATCCCATTCCTTCTCCGTTGTCATTCTTCCTTGCGACCACCAGAAGAGATCCATCAACCATCACCTTCCTCGCTTGTCCCAACACAGCATCAATCAAAGCTGAGGACCCCAACAACCAATCTGTCTAGAGTTTATATAATCAGAAACCAGATCAACCAGGGAGCTTTTTGAAGACAGTGAGACCTTGAACAAGTCCTTCTACGACTTTTAATTGGCCCAAGGGTCACCTTTGTCAAGTTGTTAGGTAAGTGTTAGTTTTTTAGCTTTTATGTTATTGTTGTGTATATTTAAACTTCATTTCATTGAAGATTCTCTGATGTGATAGATGGAGTGGAAGTTGGGTTTCAGATTAAAAAAATGCTAAAGACTCCAAAAAAAATAAAAAAATTATTCAGCAAATATGCATAATTACCTTTTTTTTATGTTTGGATTTCATATCTCTGCATGGCACTTGATAGAAATAAGATGTAGAGAATAATTTTATATCAATAAAAGCATAGTTGAAGACCTTTCAAATGTGACACATTATATACTTTCTTGTTGGCCCTTGCATATGTTGTTGATTTGATTCAATGGATTTAATGTTGTTGACCCTTACAAAATATATATTAAAAATGATATAGTTAAATTAGTAGATTTAATGCAATGAACAACAATAAGGACAACTATATATATGCTTGTGTGGTCTACCATGGTACTTGATTTATCTAGGTAGGCAGGACTACCATTAGGATTGCACAGAGGGTCATGAGTATGTTAAATAAAAAGTTAATTAACATTGAGAAGTGTAGTGTTGATGGCCCACTCCATGGCCCCATGAAATAATATAGGGGACATAAAACAAAAGCTAAAGACCATATGAGAGTGAGAGTGTGGTCAACATATTTTGTTCCTTCTCTAGGGAGAGGGGGGACAAAAAAGGATTCCCTTACAACATCTATCCTTTTTTTGATATTTTTTCTCATTCTAGCTTTTTATATAGTTGAGATGGTAGCTAAATTATAGGAGAATCAGGGTTGGAAAATGAGGAACATGACTATTTCATGTAAAAAATGAGGGACAAAACTTTGGCTTAGTTGCAACCTTTGTTTAATGGCATCGATAACTTTGTACATTGCAAGACAACCTAAGGGCCAAATTAATGTTCTTTAGATGAGTCATGCAAATCAAAATAAGATGAAATAATATCTGCTAATGCTAAAGTTTGGTATTTCTCCAAATGACTCTGCTCTATTTGAATTATTTCTTCCTTTGTCTTAAGAAGCTCTAATTATGTCCTAGATGACACCATAATAAATCATTGTTAAGGATTCATGGGAAAACTAACATCTCATGCATTGGATTCATTAGAAAAAATAAATTCTTAGAATGTTTCCTTGTAGAGAAAGTAATGCTTGTATATATATATATATATATTTTTCTGAGTTTGTTCACCTTACATCAATGTGTCAGAATAACTAGTTAGCTCTTGCAATGATTGAAGTAAATTAGTAATTGCATAGAAGTGAGTAATTAGTTTAGATTTTTTTTTTTATGTAGTACAGTATGGCAAGCTTTGATGAGTGTGTTTATACAAAAAATTTTGCATGCCCTAATTCAAATCAAATTAAAATTTTAAAACCACATGTCACCCATTCATAATCAAATTAGGACAACATGTGGATAAGATAAATAAATTTCATAATATTTGGATATATTCAAGATCACCCAAGAAATGAGGCGATCTAAATATTAAAATGCCAAAATTCTCAAATATCAAGATCCGCCGAGAGCACCGACCTCGAGACGATCTAAATATTCAAATCTCTGGATAAGCCAAGATCATGATCTCAAGGCGATCCAAAATATTCAAATATCAAGATTAGCCAAGAGCACCGATCTTGAGGAGATCTAAATATTCAAATCTCCGGATAAGCCAAGAACACCGATCTCGAGGCAATCCAAAATACTCAAATATCAAAAATCGCACGAGAGCACAGATCTCAAGGCGATCTAAAAAAATATTCAAATATCCGAATCAGCCGAGAGCACCAATCTCGAGGCGATCCAAAATACTCAAATATCAAAATCTGCCGAGAGCACAGATCTCAAGGCTATCTAAAGAAATATTCAAATATCCGAGTCAGCCAAGAGCACCGATCTCGAGGCGACCCAAAAAATATTCAAGTCCCTAGATCAATCAAGAGCATAGATCTCGAGATGATCTAAAAATATTCAAATATCCGAGTCAGCCAAGAGCACCGATCTCGAGGCGGTCTAAAACACTCAAATCTCAAGATCAACCGAGAACACCGACCTCGAGGTGATCCAATATATTCAAATCCGAAGATTAGCCAAGAGCACAGATCTCAAAGCAATCTAAAATACCAAAATCTTAAGATCAGTTAGGAGCACAGATCTCGAGCCGATATTAACCACAAGATTAGCCATCTATACGAATCACGGGGCAAGTATATATATATATATATATAATATAATAAAAATAAAATTTAAATTAACAAAAAAAATTAAATAAGATAAAATACAAAATAAAATAAAATAAAATAAATCAAATCGTATAATATATATATATAATAAGATAAATTAAAATAAAATAAATCAATTCAGACAAATATATACATATATAATTAAAATAAATAAAATCCGATAATATATATATAATCAAATCAAATCTCGATAAGATAAAATAATAATAATAAAAAAATCAATCAAAAATCAATTAAATCAGATCAAAGATTAATAATAATAATATAAATTATAAAAAATATATATATATAATAAAAAATAATAATAACAAAATGAAATAAAAAAAAAATTAGATAAGGATAATAATAATTAAACAAATAAATAAATAAATAATAGCCATATTAAAGTCAAATCAAAATCAGATAAATATAAAAATAATAATAATAAAATTATTAATTATAGATATATATAATAAAAATAAATAAATAATAATACTAATAAAATAAAATAAAATAAAATAATATATATATATAACATGAATAACAATAAAACATTAGAATAAAAATAATAAAAATAATAATAATAATTAATAAATAAACAAATAATAAAGTTAAATAATGGAACAATAAAATAAAGGGAAAATTACTGTTCACCCCTCGTATTTTTCCAAACTTCCCAAAAACCCCCTCCTACTTTTACACACCCCGGACAGCCCTTCCGTTAGTGTTTAACTTCCCTATTACCCCCTACCGTTCACTTCAAATGGGTACATGTTGTGAAATCCCATTTTTGGCCTTGAAAATGGTGGGAAAGGAAAGCGCCAAATCACATCATGTTCAACCTTTTCAAGGGCTTTCTGCTTGGTTTCTGATAGACAATGCCTAGGAGTTGCATTACATCTTGTTGTTCTCCTCATTTCTCCTCATTTGAGTTGTTCGACTTCAGTTCTGCCGGTTGCATAATACGGTGAGAATCTCTTCGTTGCTATCAGTTTGACCATTCAGCAGGAGTTTATTATGGCAGCTCATTTATGGTAGTTTGGGTGAAGTTTATTATACCCGAAATATATAAATCGGTTTCTCCAACAGAAAATGAAGTTGATTTCCATCGGATTGGTCAAGTGCACTTCATCTTCAAATGAGCTGTAGTCGATTTTATTGTCGAGGCAGAGCATGTGCCATTGTCATCTCCGTTTGAAAACGAGTTCATTTCGTTGTAAAGTTCTTCTCATTTATGGTTATCTTGTTGTATATTTTAAATAATGTTTAACTATTTGCTATTATCTGTTTAAATATATTACTAATATGTTTAATAATTGTCATATCCGTTTAATAGTTGTAATCTCCGTTTAATACTTGTCATCTCCGTTTAACATTATCTTTACATGTATAACTTTTCATATTAACGTTTAAATTCTCAAAGTCTCTGCGTACACATCCTTACATGGTTGTTCTTGTTGTGGGATTGTGCCTGGTTTCGATGCGGGGACGACGGCGACAACATCAACCGCAGACACATCCTTACATGGTTGTATTTGTGGTGGGATTGTGTTCTGCTTCGTTGCGGTACTGTCGGCCACGGCCACGACAACAGATTCAACGATCTTCTCAACCGTGGCCACGACGACAGCATCATTGGGAGACACAGCCTCAGCTTGTTCTTGATCTGCAAGGATTGTGTCCATCTTTGATGCCGCAATCTTGGCAACGGTTCCACCGGGTCCAACGATTCATTAAGGAGAGAGTTGACGACCTTCTCAACCGCGGCAACGGCCACATCATCGACGATGTCCTCCACCGTCATGGCCATTTCATGAACGGCGACAGTCTCAGTAACAGCATCAGCCGCCGATGGTGTTGCTATTGTTTCATCGTCAGCCGGTGGTGGAGACAGAGGCAGTATTGTTCTCCTCTTTTTCGCAAGTCTCTTCGAATGTGGCCGTCTTGGAATGACCTTCCCGATGATGTCGTCGTCGTCAAATTCCGAGGCCTCGTTCATCCCGGGTGCTTCAGTTCTTTGGAGGGATGGCGCAGTCGGTTGTGAACGTCCCTCCAGTGCCTCAACACGAGCGACAAGCCGAGGAAACTCGGTCATCAATATGTGGCACGCCTGCATAAGAGTTGCGGTGACATCTTCGCCTAATGTCGCCGGTTGGGCTGCCACGGTCAGAGGGGCTGCCATGGTCGGGGCTGCCACAATCGGGGGGACTGTCGTTGTCGTGGTAGGGCGGATTGTTGCAATCTGCCGGGGTGGGGGAGGGCTTCTCCGGCATCGAGGATTGCGTGCGCGTGGTCGGCTAGAAGTAGGAGAACTGCGTCGAGCGCGCACGATAGAGGCTGCCCTCTCATCCTGCCTTCGAGTAAGTGGTTACGGAGCAATAGCATCCATCCGTCGGTTGGCCCCAACAAATATTTCTTCTTCAGCATTCGCCGGAACCAGCTCAGAAAACTAACATATGTAAACCAAACAATGTCAGCGAAATCATTCATTTTAAACTGTAAAAACTATATTTAAACATGTTGGTTATATATTTAAACGTTATAGAATATATTTAAACGGAGAACAAAATACTTTAAACCAGTATGAATAAGTTTTAAACGGTAAATACTAAAGTTAAACATTAAATAATATGTTTAAACATTAAAGACTTATGTTAAACATTGTCCATGATTTATTACCTCTTTCCCATCGAGCGATGACAAGCTGGTTTCTACCGTCGCTTGCTTCCGGTAAGTACTTTCACCGTAGCACAGCATCCTTGGGACCTTGCCAAAGCGGACTTTCTTCCCCGTTCCGGTCAGCTCGTAAAACCAGACGTTAAGCGCGACCGAGCAACCCTTAATGTACCCTGTGTTGGTCTTCTTCCCGGCGCATCTATCTTGCACTCGGGCGGCTGCTTGGGGAATATCCTCCATAAGCCACTTGTGCGTCGCCTGCGCCCATGCGTATCGCCCCATTGCTGGTAGATCATCGACGTAATCAACGATCCAGTTCGGAACCGAGCATGATGTATTTGGGAAGAGGACTGTACCCATGAGGTACACCATCAGGAGTTTGACAAAATTATCTTCTTCTCCCCTCTGTCGAACAAGTTGCACCAGAATGCCCTTGATGGAGTCTCTGTGTCGCTCGTAGGTTTTTGATAAATACCGCCCATCGAACGCTGAGCGGGTCTTCTTCTTCTGAAACACGACTACGTCGCCATCGCAACTCTGACCAAGAACGAAGGCCACATCCTGAGGCCTGAAACTCAGCAGGCTTTCCCCGATCCTGAATTTATTGGTGCGACCATCGTACCTTTGCAAAAGAGAATCAAGAAGGGCCCTCTCTTGGTATATAGCTTCCAACTCAGTGAACGCTGCAAACGGTGTCCTTCGAATAATCTCCCAGTGTCGAGGGGTCATGTTATCTTTCAATTCAGCTAAGGTCTCCACAACCGGTGTCAAATAGCATCGCCCATTAACTAGGTTGACCGCCATAATCACAGGCCTGCGACAATAACAACACATTCAACATGCAGTATTGACAAAAGTTTAAGCGGAAATAAAGGTTTTAAATGGTAACCTCCCAATTATTAAACAGAGATATCAAATGTTAAACAGAGACCCATTTTCTTAAACATAGACGGGAATACTTAAACAGAGACAACAAAGTTTAAACTGTAACATCTCATTTCTTAAACGTCAACCTCATTTGTAAAACTGCAACCATATCAAACGAAAGGGGAAATGTACATTATAAATATTACACAAATCATAACAATCGAAAAAACTATTTCGATAGTGTATACATATGAAAATGCAAAACAAAACAAAACCCTAGCCGAGAAATCTCCCTGCAGACTAACAAAACCCCAGCCGAGAAATCCCCCTGCAGACTTCAATATCTTCCAACAAAAACAGGAGCACAAAACAAAACCGAAAAATCTTTCTTTGTAACAGAACAGTTAACATAAAACCATACTCAATACCTTAGATTGCAAACTGATGAAATGCCAACTAGTTGCGCCGGGGGACTTCTCCTTCGAGATACCGGTGGAAAGGGAAAAGCTGATGAAATGCCAATTACAGAGGTATCGCCGGTAGAGACAACTTCGGAGACAGCTTCGGAAATGGAAAAGCTGAAGACGCGAGTTGAGAAAAAGCAAGTAAACGGCTCCAATAAATTCGTCTCTTGGGGTTACCCTACGGAAACCCACCCCACTTCCTCTCAAACCGCCGAGATGGCTGCAGCCACGACTCCCCATGCAAGGGCATTTTCGTCCATAAAATTTGAAACTCACTCCGTTCACATCCGTTACAGGCTTTGGGGGTTTGAAAAACATAGTGTTTAAAAGGAGGGGTTTTTAGGGATTGCAAAACTAACGGGGTGTTTTTGGCAATTTTACAAACTTATAGGGGTTTTTTGGCAATTTCCACTAAAATAAAATAAATTTAATATATATATATATATAAAGAGAGAAAGAAAATAGAGAGAAGTGGACGTGCGGTTATGTTCTCTTGGGAGGCCATGACCACTACAACCAACGCACGAACAAGATAACTATCTCCCCACCAACGCACCCGTGAACGTCTTTAAAAAGAAAGAATAAAGAAAAAGAAGGGGGGATGGTTGAAAGATGATAAGGGTGCGTTTGGTTCAGAAGTAGTCCACCGAAGTGGTGTAAGTCTTGAAGTGCCACTTCGACTGAAGTGAAAGTTTCAGTTGAAGTGTTGGGTTCCATGTGTTTGATTGAAAAGGGAAGTGTTAAATCACTAACTACTTTTTTTGTTTAATTAGTGGAAGTTAAAATTTAGAAAATGATGGAAATGAACTTCTACTCATCACTTCATCATGGGTGAGGTTACCATTTTGTGCTTGTTGGATTGAGCTTATAATTATTTAAAATTATAATTTTAAAAAATATTTTTTATAAACAATAAAAAATAATTAAATAATTAAAAAAACAATAACAGATAAAAATAAAAGATAAAAAATTAAAACAATAAAAATATTTTTTATAAACAATAAAAAATAATTAATTAATTAAAAAAGAAACAATAGCAGATAAAAATAAAAGATAAAAAAATAATAAAATAAAAGATAAAAATAATAAAAACGATAAAAGATAAAAAAAAGGATAAAAAAATAAAAGATTAAAAAAATAAAAAATAAAAAATAAACCATAGGAAAAATAAAATAAATAAAATGGGTTATTTTAATCACCAATGTGCAACCACGTGGCGAAAGTGAAACACCGAAGTCCCACTTCCGCCAAAATTTTCCCGAAGTCAAAGAGTGAAGTGGAAGATTTTGGAAGTGGCAACTTCCGTACTTCGGCCTCCACTTCAGTGAACCAAACAAGTGGAAGTGTCACATCAACTCCCACTTCCGTCACTTCGGTCTCCACTTCGGCGAACCAAACACGCCAAGAGGAACAGAAGAGGACTCCGGTTTTCTCTCGGAAGAGGTGGCTTTGGGAGAGGAAGAACGGAGGAAGAAGAAGCTTGGGGATCAAAAGATGGAGAAGAGAAGGAACGAGGGCGAGAGAAGGTAACTAGTGAAGAAAGAGGAAGAGGTTGCCTACTACCGTTTCCGTTGTTACTGCAGTCACTGCTATTGCCATCGCTACCACCGCAGTGGCTGTTACCGCGGAAAAAAAATAGCAAACGATGATTCTCCATCAAGAAAAGAAGAAGGATGATGAAAGGGAGAAGGAAAAGAGAGAAGAAGAGCAGAGAAAGAAAGATTAGAAGAAAGAAAAAAAAAAAGAAGATGATGATGAGAAAAGAAGAAAAAGGTCCTCCTTATCTCTCTCTGCCAACGTTGCCGGTGTCGTTGTTGTTGTCTTTGCCATCATCTACAGTTGTTCTTTCCGTATCATCATCACTTTTGTGGCCTGTTGCTTGTCATAGTCACAGAACAAGGTTGCCATTGCTGTCGTTCTTGTTCTTCCCCCGAGTTCCTAAATCCTCAACGTCAAGCTCCCGATCTCCAATAAGCGAAGACATTCAAGACAAAGAAGAAGACCGTGAAGAAGAAGCTGGCTGCTGAGAAGCTAGTGGAAGTGAAGACGAAGAAGTCCATCCCCGAGAAAGTTCCTACTGAGAAGGAGCCTATAATCCGAGAAGCATTTCTAGTCCAAGAACGTCATCTCTGAAGAGAGAAAGAAGAAGACCAAGAAGGGGAGCAAGACCTACAAGATCTACATTTTGAAGGTTCTCAACCCACACAAGAGGCATCTAGACCTCTGTCCGCTTCATCTTCCCTGCCGAACCCGCCAAGCATGTCATAGCCGAAGGTACCAAGGCCGTCACCGAGTTCACCATTTCTTGAAGCACCTCCGTGATGGCTATGCAGCCATTAGTTTGGTGTAATTTGGCCTCTCTGGCATTTGTCTTCATCTAAAACGTGAGAAGCATGAAGAAGAGGGTCGGCGCCGTATCAACACTAAACGCGATGAGAATGGCCAAGGAAATAAGGTTTTAGATGGGGTGGGTGAAAGGAAACCAGAGCTGACCAAAATGAGACCAGTGGCCGATGCTAGCAGCCTTAGGATTGACGTTATCAACATCCTGTCACCTTAGATGGTTCGGATGATGTTCATAATAAAGACAATGAGGCTCTTCGAGAAAGCATTAATGGGAAGAAACGTCACTGTGTAGAGATCTTACGTTTCACGCAAGAGCTTCAAAAGAGATACATTGACAACTTGAAACGTACGAGAGACGTCAAAGATCATTATCATATATCTTGATAAACTTAGAGAAGAATCAAGAGAACTGTCTATCTATTCAAGCGAAGTACAGCTCAAGAAGAGAGCATAGAAGATTTTCAGAAGGAAGCAGAGATGCTTCTTAAGAGATATTTCAAGTTTATTATCCAACCAACAGAAAGGATTTGTTAATGAGAAGCTCAATGGTTCGTAGCTTGCAGCTTGGGAGAACAAAAAAAAAGAAAAAAAATATTCTCGGATAACCACATAGCCTCAATAGATGGTGCACAAATTGTATCCAAAGAATGTTGTCTCATTAGCTAAATATTGTCAAATACAGATAGGTTACAAATATGCAATATCATTACCAATTTTGCTTCAACATCATAAGAAGATGTGTAGATCTATCAATGAAACAAATGCCAAACATGTTACGGAGAAATGAAGGCCCTTGTAAGAAGTGTATGCATGCACCTCCATCACGTGACAATGTTCAAATACAGACCCACTTATTGTACAAGCACACACGCATACATGTTGGTGAACACAAAGCTAAAATACATACTCATGTTTGATTTTTGAAAATATATATATATATATATAGACGGTTGCAGGTGATTTATGTTGGAACAATCAATGTCAGATGTGCAGGCTACATATGTCCCATATAATATTTACAGGCCTATATTGCCATCCAATCTTGGTGTTCTTGAGCAAATACATGCCAAATTATTTCTGATAAGGTATGAGAGAGAGAGTTCTTCCTCAATGTCGACCCATGTGATGATGTTGTTTATAAAGGAAATTAAATATAATGAAGTGCATGCATATTCACGTGAATATATATATATATATATATATGATATAGAAGCATGCAATGTGTGCTATGAGATAGAATGAAGACCATGCTATAGTCCGTATGCATGCTCATAATGGGCACTTAAAAAAAAAACAAAAGTTATGGGCTCTCCTTTGATGCAATGAAAGCCAAGCTATGACTTATGTCCATATAATGACATATCAAAGTGATAAAATGCATGCATACTCACCCGTATAACTCATATTAAAAAGAATAATAAAAAAAAAAGCAACACGGGCCCACCATTTAAAAGAAATGCATATGGAAATGAGAAGATAATGCTGGGCATTTCACAAGAGCATATATAAATATATATATATATATATATATATTTGTATAAAAAATGACAATAATAATGATAAAGTAAATCTCAACTCACGTGGTTGAGTGGCCCATGCATGCATGGGCTACATAAAGCTAGGGCGTGCATTTTTCATTTGTTGTCATTTAAAAAAAAGTATATATATATATATTCATTTCAAATCAGTGGCAAAATTACCCATTCTTAAAAAAAACCAACAAGGAATTTCATATTTAGGCAGCGACAATTTCTATCTCAAGGTGGCAACAACACATACGATGTGGTGACTGGTCACAGGAAATAACATATGATATATATATAACAAAAAAAAAGAGTCAAGTCGAGATTCAAGATATGAAAAGAATCAAGACTTAAAGACCCACATAAATTGACAATTGGACTCAGCGGTCTCAAGACATCAAAAGTCAAAGACCCAACGAGTTTCACAAATCAATATTTGGAAATCAATCGACAATTGAACTAGGCGGTCTCAAGAGCTGAAGTCAAAGACCCAAAGATTTTCACAAGTCAAGACTTGAAGGAAGCTTCACAAGCACAAAAGCCGAAGCTTATGGAAAGTCAAAATCATGATTCATCAACATAGATGATCCAGAACTTGAAATACAAATCAAATCCAAAATAAAAAAAAATGTCCAACAAACAAGTTCGGACACAAGTCAAGATGATGAAATCCATGAATTCATATTTGTTGAAACAAATGAAATTGATCGTTACAACTTGTTTCCTTTTCACAATTATTTCTTAATCGGAGGTTCCTGCGACAATGTCTAGAGTAATTAACATTAAGGGCTTGCCCCTAATGGAAGTCATGAACTCACAATCTTTTGAAGTCATAAAAAATTAAATTTGATTTGTGATCCATTTATTTTAACCGGTCTAATCCTAATTAAAGTCCGGGTGAGAAAAAAAATGAGTCCACAGAGAGCATTGTAAGATATTATCATGGAAAGTCCTTGTAAGAAAAGGGAAGTTAATTATAATGGTGGAAATTAGATGTGTTTGTTGTGGTCCCCGACAAACTATGTCATTGGGATATGTTAGGAGATCTTAAAGGATGGGGGTATGCTATTAACAAGATGGTAGAATTGTTTTAGTTAGATGATGAGCGGGTGTTGCAAACTATCAGTGATGATGTGGGAATTGAGAGCTTAGTAGAGTAATTAACAAAACATGGAACAACAAATATTTATGTGAAAACATCAGTACTAATCATGGGAATCCCCTACAAAAAGGATTATTAGCCAATTCTGAGAGAGACAATGATCATGGTGGTGATAAAGGTGTGGATGAAGCTCAAGCTATCAATTTAGATGCTAATTAAGACAATTTTGTGACAATACCAGTAAGTCAAGCAAAGATAATGAGGAGACATTATTAGATGTCCCATTTATAAAGTACAAATTAGATGCTAATGAGGAGATACAGGAGGCTAGGAAAAATGTTGGAAAGTTTGTTAAGTTAAAGAAGACATTATAGAAAAAGGAATGTGGAAACAATGGTGACAATGGTGATAAACACTAGGGTGCATATAGATATAGAGATGTAAGAAATAATGTGACACAAAGTGCTGATACTGGTAAGGTGACTTGTTATGAAAGTGACTACTTAGAGTCTTCAGATCCAGGTAATTATGAAGATACAAGTGATGGTTTTGCTATAGATGATGCAAGGAGACATAGGTCCAATAGGAAGATGTATGACCCATCTATTCCCTTGGATGATTTCTTTCTAGACCTAAGGTTCAAGGATTTATAACAATTCAAAAATAAGCTAGTTGAATTTTCAACAAGAAGAGGGTTGAGATTAAATATATCAAGAATGTTGCGGTGAAGGTTAGAGCAAGGTATTTTGCTAAAGGTCAAATTGGTTGATCTTGAGCTGTTGGTGTAGTGACAAAAAATGTTCGTTTTGAAACATTATGCCTCATAACACTCATGCCTCTTTGGAGCCACAAAGAGTAGTAGAGTGATAGGTTTAGTTGTTTCTTAAATGTTTGACGAGAACATCATTACCATGCCTTTCATTAGGCCAAGGCATTTGAGGACACTAGTGAGGAAAAAATTAGTAGTCTTCATCACAAATAAAGTGTGAGAAATGCAAGGGATCTAGTACTTAAAAAAAATTGAACAATAGTTTAAGGAGAATTTTGGGGTGATATATAACTAAGTAATGGAGTTGAAGACAACAAATCCAGTGGTCTAATGTGATTATTGTGTTTCCCAAAGAATATACATATGCTTGGTAGCTTTTACAAAGGGAAATCTTGGTGGCTATAGGAGGACCATAGGATTAGATGGGTGTTTTCTGAAAGGTTTGTTAAAGGGGAAATTATTGGTGGTTGTTGGAAGAGATGGGAACACCCAAATGTTCCCATCTATATAGGCAGTTGTATAGAAGGAAGAAAATGAGAAATAGACCTGGTTTTTTGGCTTGTGGAAGTCTTATCTTGGTATTGTTGATGTGCTTGGATGGGCATTGGTCAGTAACATGCAACACTTCACTAGAAAATTTTTTCATTGACTAGATCATAATTTGTAATTTTGTCATTGTCTTCCTTATAGTGTTTAATCCATGCTATGAATGATCTTCTACCCATGATTGAGCACAGGATGTATGCAAGACATATTTATACAAGATTGGGGAAAGACACAAAGGCAATGAACTTCAAATTAAATTTTGGAGTGTTGCTAGGTGTACTAACCAGCCTCATATACAAAAATAGTTAGACTAGATGACTAAACTAATAGGAGGAGAGCAGGTTAACTATGCTAAAATCAAGAGCTATGCTAAAATCAAGAGCTATGCTAAAATCAAGAGCTGAATTTATCCATTGTAGAATTAAGCGGAACAATAAAATCTTTCTCTAGACCTGTGTGTATGGATCATATAATGCGGTTTTTATGACATCTCTATGATGGGATCTCTGAGATATTTGCAAGGTGATATGCCCTTCTTAGATGATCCAAGTAAATTTTAATACTGATATGAGTAATTTAGATAGAGTAAGGTGAAATTCTACTAAGGAGCCTGCAATTAAAGAATTTTAGGATTAGGTAATCAAAACCAACCTCCAGGAACTTAGGTATGCTAGTCCTATATTCACTAAGACAAATAATCAAGTTGGAGATAGAAAAATCCTTAGAAAGATTGACTAGTGTTTTCTTAATAATCTTTGTTATGTTAACTAAAGTGAGGTCCAATGGTCAATATTCGCTCAAGGCATCTCTAACTCTTGGCCCCTTTGTGTTAAGTTGGAGGCATGCAGAAGGACTATAAAGGTGCTCTTTAGGTTTCTTGATATGTGGATTGATAATCTAGATTTTATGAAGATTGTTAAGAAAGTATAGAGTAAACAAATTTTGGGTGGAAGTAGGCAAATTCAACACATCGTTGGATCATCTAGAGTATGGATGAGCCATTTTGACATGTTTCAGGGGACAAATCACCATTATTTGAAACACACACATGTCCCCAAGCACTGGTTAAGAAGGAGATAGAATTTATACACAAATCACTATATCTGTAACTATAGCATTACTGTAGTAGTTTACTGTGGCAATGAATTTTGCCCACATAACGCCTGCACAGCTCATCCAAAACACTATGCGGCCTCCATGTGCTTACATGGTTCCAGCAAAGATTGAAAAGAAGCTTGTTATAAGCCATTCCTAGGGCTTTTTTAGGGCAGTTTTGGATCCAAGCCTTTCCACCTTTCTTCCAAGCCATAGATGCATTGAAGGAAGTGGATTCAAGGAATAAACGAAGGGAGAAAATGGGAGGATTCAAGCGAGATCTCATCACCTCCTAGTCAATGGCATAGGGTTGTTTGTCATGAGCTTTTTCATTAATCATCTATATTTGGTGCTTTCTCTCTTTATGATGCCAAACTAGACTCTCAAGGCCATCGGGCATTCGGTGAACCTTGGGAGAAAAACATGTATGGATGATGAATTTCTCATATTAATTGATTATTTGCTTGTTGGTTTGGTTTCATTCTATTGTTATAATGTTCAACCAACAATGGATGGATTCCATAGTTTTAATTCTTGAGTGATACTTGAATGAAGGGATGCTTGCTTGTATTAGGTCAGACAATTTTTAAAGGGTGATCTATTGTACCTGCACGCTAGAGGTTCCAAGTGCCGGCAACCCCCCTCAGGCATTAGGATTAGTTCTAGCCTAGAGAGCATTAGAACATTCTTAGCCAATACTCCTTGCACCCAATGGCATCATAGGGGTATCTTCCAGATGGAGAAACCCATATGGTATTAGGGCTACACCATGGAGGTTTCGAAGGAGATGACTTTAGAGTCTAGCATACCAAACCTAAACCAACATCATACCCAAATTCCCAAATTCATTCTTACTTGTTCATCCCCCAAGGGGATCCTTTCCCAAGGCCTCTCATTCTCATTGGCATTTGCTATTTTGATCTGCTTGCATGGAGTGCCTTAACTCATTTATTTATTTTATTATTTTGTTTTCAAACAATCATTTCCGTTTGATAGATGATAAGTGCCAAATTGATCATATTTTCTATATCATTTACACTGCATCTAGCGTGAAATTGTAATTGTTTACCATCTCATTAGGATAAATATAATTCTTTTGTTCACAATGACCTTTATTTTTGTTTTAGAAAGAAAGAAGCAAATTTGAGGACATTTTGAAGCAAAATAAAGCAAGTTGCTGAATCAAGGCTGTACCATCTCTCACAAGGGGCGTTATGGGAACTCACAATGGCCGTTATCTACACTTACCACTACCATGATCGAGTCATGGCATCATAAGCTCATTGGTATAGAAGCCATAACAGCCTCACAACGGGCATTATAAAGTCTATAATGATCATAGTAGGCTGAGGAGGATTAGATTCCATCCGAGTGATGAGGTGAAGGAATTCCATCTTTAGTTCCTAGTGATTTAGACCTAGTCGCCATGGCTTATTGGGGCTAGTAGGCCTTTGAATTCTCCCAGTTCGATCCTAGAAAATAATTGATACTTAACGCCTATCATAATTAGTAATCAAGATAACCTTCATACGTACTTCCACTTCTTCCAAGTGTAACGCCATCTCCAATTGTATTGTATCCATAATTTGTACAATTAAAGTAAAGAGAGAACTTAAACATTTAGGCTATTGATTAATTGAAAAAGAAATAATAGGAGCCTCTCGTAGTTCCTAGGAAAATACGACCCTCGTGTTCATCCATGAGGTATTACTTGATGACCCGTGCTTTTACAGTATTATGGAATTTATTATGATATTTTATTGGATATTTTCATACTTATATATTCATATATTTATATTTTCACACAACCAACACCAGTAGGAAAGTGTTCGTCAAGTTTTTGGCGCCATTGCCGGGGAATAGTCATGTGATTCTAAGAAAACTTGTAGCTTAGTATTTTTGCCAATTCTTTTTAATAGTATATATTAATTATTATACTCATACAACGTTGAAGAATTATTGCTGTTACTTACTTCTTCTGGTGACTGTACATGACCAGATTTAATCCCACGGATTTAGTAGAAGGAAGTAGTGAACCAAAGAGAGCCCTAACGTTCTCGAGAAGACTCCAGAATAGGCCAGTTGTGGAAGCAGATAACGATAGTGACAGCGCAGAATCTACAACAATGGCTAAACAGAGAAAAACATTGTTAGAATATGAGAGGCTGTAGTTTACAGGGAAAGAATTCAGTGTGCAAGCACTAGCAATAGCAGCTTACATCTTCGAAATCAAAGCTAGCACTGTTGGGATGATTCAGAACTTCTGTCAATTTGATGGCCTAATGGATGAAGACCCAAATATCCATTTCTCAAAATTTTTGCAGATCTGTTTGACATTCAATATTAGCACAGTGACAGATAATGTGATTAGATTGCGACTCATTCCTTACATCTTGAGAGGTTCGGCATATCAGTGGCTTACTTTCCTAACACCAAGCTAGATCAATACATGGAACGACTTGGTGGAGAAATTCCTTGGAAGCTATTTCCCACCAAGTAAAACAACAAAGATAAGACAGGAAATCTTAGCATTCAAGTAAGAAGAGTCTAAAACACTATTTGAAGCACATGAAAGGTTGAAGGACCTACTTAGGCGGTGGCCACATCATGGGTTTAGTTCATGCATGAGGTTGCAGATATTTTATTAAGGACTAAACTACCAAAAAAGGCAAATTATCGATGCTGATACATGAGAATCATTGAGCAACAAGTATCCTAATGAGGCAGAGATAGGCAACCAAAAGTGGCCGAGCTACAAGAGGTAGACACAGACACCATTTTGGCAGCCAAGGTGGATGAAGGGATGGCAATCTGTACCCTACCCGACGAGTATACATGTACCCGTACCTGGTCAAAGAGGGTATTATCCTCTTTGACCGGTATGGGTATGGGTTCGGGTATTATCCGTTATTTTTTTAGCGGGTACAGGTCGGGTAAGGGTATGCCCCTACCCTACCCTTACCCTTACCCATACCTTTTCCCGTTGAGGTGGGTATGGGTAAAACCCATATCCGTACCCTTACCCTCATATATATATATATATATATAATTTTTTATTAAGCTAAACGTTTTCACATAATTTAGTAATTTACTCAATTTATTTTCATGGTGATTAGGGATGGCAACGGGTAAGGTATGGGTAGGGTATGTCAAAACGCTTACCCGTACCCGTAACCCCTACCCCATACCCGTACCCTTACCCGTACCCTTCAGGGTAAAAAAAAATCATACCCTTACCCTTACCCGCAGTGTACGGGTATACCCGCAGGGTACCCGCTTACCCGTTGTTCAAATTATTGAATTAAATTTAAATAATAAAAAAAATAAATTAATTATACATTATATTACAATCTTTAAACACATGTCTATAAATTCAAAATTACAAATTGATATATATTTGTTTATCTTAAATTATATAATTACATAAAAATGACGTCTGTTTAGGACTCAATGGTAACTCTACCTTTTGTTTTGTTCGTGTTTAACCATCTTGGTTTTTGTTTAAAATTTTTTCATATATCTACTATTTATATTTTATAAATATCTATAAGTAATTCTCATAAGTTATATCCAATTGATTTTTTATTAGTATCTTATTTTTCAGGATGTTGTTATAATTTATAGAATAAATTATTATAACATTATTTTTTATATTTGTTTATTTTTTTTAATTTAATTATGATTCTTAATATATATCTAAAATTCAATTTTGATAATATTATCAAATATAAATATAGAAATTAAATAAAATTTAAAATAATATATTAAGAGAAAATTTGAAGTATTATTTTCAAATTAATCACCATGAAAATAGATATTGAGTAAATTGTGAGTAAATGTTTAGTTTAATAAAAAATATATATATATGAGAGAGTAAGGGTACGGGTACGGGTTTTACCCGTACCCTCTTCAACGGGTAAGGGTAAGGGTAAGGGTAAGGGTAGGGTAGGGGCATACCCTTACCCGACCCGTACCCGCTAAAAACTAACGGATAATACCCTTACCCGTACCCGTACACGTACCCGGTCAAAGAGGGTATTACCCTCTTTGACCGGGTACGGGTATGGGTATACCCGTCGGGTAGGGTACAAATTGCCATCTCTAATGGTGATTAATTTGAAAATAACACTTTAAATTTTCTCTTAATATATTATTTTGAATTTTATTTAATTTTTATATTTATATCTAATAGAACATAATATTATCAAAATTTAATTTTCAATATATATATATATATATCAAGAAACATAATTAAATTAAAAAAAAACATTATAAAACAAATATAAAAAATAATTTCATAATAATTTATTCTATAAATTATAACAACATCATCAAAAATAAGATGCCATTAAGAAATCAATTGGATATATAAATTAATCAATTAATTTACAAACTTATGAGAATTACTTAATTTATAATTACACTTCAATTCAAAATCTCACTAGACATTTATAAAATTTGAAACTATATAAAACATAAATAGTAGATATGTGAAAAAATTTAAAACAAAAATCAAGATAGTTAAACTTAAGCAATAAAGGTAGAGTTACCATTGAGTCCAAAATAGATACCAATGAAAAATCAATCAACTTGTTATTTTATATAAATCAATTTGTTATATATAATTTTTATGTGATTATATGATTTAAGATAAACAGATATGTATCAATTTGTAATTTTGAATTTATGGGCATGCGTTTAAACATTGTAATGTAATGGATTATTATTATTATTATTATTATTATATTTATATTATTATTATTATTTAAATTTAATTCGGTAATTTGAACAGCTGTTAAGCGGGTACCCGCATGTATACCGTACCCTGCGGGTAGGGTAAGGGTATGATTTCTTTTACCCTGGAGGGTACGGGTATAGAGTAGGGTTACGGGTACGGGTACGGGTTTTGACATACTCTACCCATACCCTACCCGTTGCCATCACTAGGTGGATGCACTCACACGGAAGTTGGATCTACTCATGGGCAATGGTCAAAGTGTCAACATGAATTCTAGGGCTATTATGTTTTGCGAGACATATGGAGCAAGACATGGGGAAACCCAATGCCTAATTGTGAGCTCGGCGGTGGCTCCTGTGGAGCAAGTCAATTTTATTGGTACAGGTCAGAGGAACTAGAATAACCCATACATTAGTACATATAACCCAGGATGGAGGAGTCATCTAAACTTCTCTTAGGCCCAGGGTCAGCAAAGACCGCCTCACCAATAGATCTAGCAATACCAGTCACAGAACCAATAGTCTGAAAGAAAGTTCTCCACAGTGGATGAGTTTGGTGCTATGTTGAGAAATGTCCAAGTATCAATCAAGAACTTGGAAAATCAAGTTGGATAGTTGGCAAGAGTGAGTACCGATGGACAGTTGGCAAGAGTGAGTACTGAAAGACCTCAAGGAAGTCTCCCAAGCAACACTGAAGCAAACCCAAGGGAGCAGCATAAGGCTATCTCACTCTGCAATTGAAAGACCATCACTACAAGAATCGCTCAGGGTTGTGGTGTCACGATAGAAAGGCTAACAGTACAAGAAGGCCCTAACACTTCACAGGAATCCATAGAGGAGGAAGAGGAAACAGTTGGGAAAGAACCAAAAGAGTCATTACTAGCTCAACCCACACTCCAAGAATGTAAAACCCAAGTTTCGTACCCCTCCAGATGACAAGGAGGATGCACAATTTTAGAAGTTCATGACCATCTTCAAGAAACTCCATTGTGGGATCGGAAATACGCGCCCTGGCATCGTGTCGGTGAAGAGACAGCAAGCGATATATCGAATCACAAATGTTATTTATGTCATTTTATTTTATTTTTCTTTTGTGGGCTCTTTCATTCCTAATAGAGGCAAGCTTCTATTATTAATTATCCAAGACTGAAGTCTTAGGAGCCTCCGATTAAGGGCTCAAGTACAAGTAAAGATAAGAAAATTGCGAATTATAAATTTTATTATTTATTTGTTACATATATATATATATATATATCTTACATCAATTATATGTGAATATATAACTTATATATATATATATCATATATTGCTGTCAGTGCCTTGTCATCATGTCGCTTGTCTTGCTGCCATTTGATATATATATCTCATTGCCGCCTTGTGAGGTTTTTTTTTTTAAATACACCAATATGGTCGTTGCTTTAAGATGCCATTCTTGTTGTTGTTTAGGAACAAGCATTGCTTTGGGATGTATATTTTAATCGTTGACTAATTCATGGTATTTCTTTGGATAGAAAGAGATGCTGCTTGTTTACCAGAGAATATCAAATTTAACATATTTACACCGGTTTCAATTTTTCGTGACAAATAACTACGGTGCAAGACAATTTCTCATCGATTAACCACAATATTCATGCCTTGTAAATTGTTCTGCGTCTAATTAATATCCAAACTCGGAGGCCAAAGAACCCACTCTTACTTGTTGCTGAATGAAAACCATCCACTGTGTGTGTGCGTGCGTGCGTGTGTGTGTGTGTGTGTGTGTGTGTGTGTGTGTGTGTGTGTGTGTGTGTGTGTGTGTGTATTAAAAGAGCATCTAATTTGTTCCCTTGACTCAAAAGCTTCGTTGGCCTCCAGTTCTCTCTTTCCTTAAAACAGATGTATATATATGATGAGAGTATTAACACTCAACTCAAAAGCGGAAAATTAAACACACATAACGTTCATCTAACGAAGCCACTATGTAAACATCTATAGATGAAAAAGAGCAGCAACTCTAAAGCTTTTAAAACATTTGAATCAATCAGCACATACATTCCCCTTTGTACCATATTTTCAGCACATACATCCCTTTTGTACCATATTTTGATAATACGCATAGTTCTTGTAAAACAGTAAACCTCATTCATCTACTTCGTGAACTGGTCAAAATCAAGCTTCACCACTTTGGAGTCTCACTAGTATACTGAGGAGAGAGCCATTACTAGACCATCAGTACCAAGCTGAAGGACTATCCTTATCCACTTTTTTGGCTGCATCGATTCCAACATCTTGATACATTTTTACAATGATGGGGTTGCAATTTCTTTCTATTTCTTTCATCTTGTCATTGAACTCATTAGCTTTGGCGAGCTAGTTGTTATCCAGACATTCAATAGCCTCATCCATAGCATTTTTGATTTTTTCTTCTTGTGATTTTTTTTTTAAAACTCCTCAACCTGTTGCTAAGACCGAAAACAACAAGCCAAACTCTCCTACACATCTAAGGAGAACAAGACAAGAATTTCTTTCCTCATATTTTCTTTATATTCATCATCTTTGGCAGCATACTCGTCCAAATCAGCAATTCTGAATATTGACTTTTTTATATTGTGCTCCCGCTTCCTCCGCCAACGCCTTAGCGAATCTCTCAGTGGTGCCGGTCTGGGTGCTGAAGAAGATAATGGTTCACTTCTTCCCATCATCCACATCCTCAACCTCATCCCGGATGATGGCAAGCTTTATAAGCTCCATCGACCGATTGCTCTTCTGGCCAGCCGACCGACACCAAGATATGAGAACATCACATCTGATCAGTAGCGAGCTGAGGTGACTATGGTCAATAGCACCTTTTCCCCGCGGCATCCTCTGGCATCATCTCATCATCGTTGGTGAAGATTACCGTCACAAAATCCGACGTTCAGAGCTTCATCATAGCCTGATCACAGATCTAATACTTGATCTCTACCTATGACCCAATCCCGAGGCTCTTCTGTAGATCTTGCCTATTTGCCCTGAGAGAATGACGAGATCCAGCGTCGCCCATGCTTTCTTTTATTTTTTTTTTATCAAATCTTCTGCTCCTCTTCCTCTCAATTCTTTCTTTTTCGATCCTCCCTCTTGATGATCCCGCAGGAGCTTCTCCTTGATTTTTTGCCTTCAAGTGCATCCTCTTTGCCTTCTTGAACACCAAAACCTTCTTATCATTCGACTGACTCCTCCACACCAACGACATTTTGAGATGAACCTTGCCAACGGGCTTACGATCAATGATTTCTGGGATCTCCTTTGAAGAATCTAACTACGGGTAGGTGAAGAGCAGCCAGGTGATTCCGAGGTCATCAACATCATCGTCTATGCTCTCTCTATAGCGTCGTCTTGTTCTTTCAAGCGTCTTTGAGGACTGGTGTCACCTTTTTCGACAGCCTTCATCTCTTTCTGATGGCGACAAGCATCAACAACAATGACAGCAGCAGTGTCGGGATCAGTAGTGACATCGGCAAGCAGAGGCGGAAGCAATTATGGTGACATTGGCAGGCAACGGCTACAATTTTTTTACTTTATATATATATCTATATGTAAGCATGGGAGGAGAGGAACACCTTTGTCTTGTCCTTTTCGTTCCTCTTCTTTGCCTTCATCTTCCTTCTTCTTCTTTCATCTCTGTCTTCTCTTCTTTCGCTTCCGATCTTCCTTTTCTCCTTCGCTTCATTCTTTCTTCGCCTCCTTCTGCTCTTCCTTCGTTCTTCCGTCTTTCCGTTCTCCCCCCTCCCCCTTCGTTCTTCTCTCCGTCCTTTTATAAAGGTCGGGTCAGTGTGCGGACGTGGGACGATCGTGAGGATGGTGGGCGGTTGTGAAGACAACGGGTGATCGTGGGTGGCCACGACGCAACACAGAGATTTTTTTTTAATTTTTATTTTTAATATTATTATATTTATCATTATATATTATAATTATATATTATATATTATTATCATTATGATATATTATTATATATATATTTATATTTTATTTTGTAATAATTTTTTTTATATGTTTCACTAATTTGATTTTTTTTTATTATTTTTACTATTTTTATTTATTTATTATTATTTTTATTTATTTATTTATCTCTTATGTATATTTTTATTATATATATATATTATTTCTTTATTATATATTATCACTTTATTTGATTTATTTCATTTTAGTTTAAATTATTTTTATTTTTATTATTATTATTATTTTTTATTTTTTATCTGATTTCATTTATATTATTTTATTATATATTATCTTTATCTAATTTGATTTTGATTTGATTTGATATATGTATCTATTTATTTATTTATTTATTTATAATTTATATATTATCAGATGTTATTTATTTTAATTTATATATTATCGGATGTTATTTATTTTAATTATATATATTATACGATTTGATTTATTTTTTATTCCATTTTATTTTATCTCTATCTTTTTTTATTATTATTATTTTTAGCTTATTTCAGAAACTTGATTATATATATATTTTTCATTATATATATGTTTGCCTCGTGATTTGTATTCATGATTGATTTTGGAATTTATATCACCTCGAGATTTGTGCCCTCGTATGGGATCTTGGGATTTGAATATTTTGGATCGCCTCGAGATCGGTGCTCTCGGCTGATCTTGAGATTTGAGTATTTTAGACCGTCTTGAGATCGGTGCTATCGACTGGTCATGAGATTTGTGTATTTTGGATATTTTGGATCTCATCGAGATCGGTGCTCTCGGCTAATCCTAAGATTTGAATATTTTAAACCGTCTTGAGATCGGTGCTCTCGACTAGTCCTGATATTTGTGTATTTTGGATATTTTGGATCGACTCTAGATCAGTGCTCTCGGCTGATCCTGAGATTTGTGCATTTTGTATATTTTTGTTTAAATTAGGAAATACATTTAATTTATTATTATTATTATTATTATTATTTTTATATAAACAAATGCCACCTTCATACTTCTCTCACGAAGAAATTTTAGTGAGATTGAGTGAGAGAAGTAGGAACTTCAAAACTTTTTATATATTATGCCCGAACATGTTTTTGATTCATGAAAATGAAACTTTAAGATTACATGGCATTTCATTATAGACAAAAGTACATAAAAGTTAATGTTTGCTCAGGAAGTACGCACAATGGTACATGACCGGTCTTCCTTTTTTTTTATTTTAAGGGACCAGACGTTCCGTCATAGACAAACATTCTATATTATACATAGTACTTCTTTAGAAAACGACCATTAATAGGTGGCATGGGTCTTTCTCCTTTGTCATCAATGAGTTGGTATGCACCTCCTTCGTAGACGATCTCCATGACATATGGACCTTCCCAATTTCCTTTGAATTTGCCCCTGTCCCACTTGTTGGTGATGATAGGCCTTCGGAGGACAAGAACCATTTCTCCTTTTGTAAATGTATGAAACCTGGCCAGCTTATTATAAGCTTGAGACATTTTTGCTTTGTAAACTTCAAGATTCTGCTGTACTTATATCCTTTTTTCATCAAGAGAGTCTAACTCATCTAGGCGAAGTCGAACATTATCTTCATTTGATATTTCATTCTGCAATGCCATCCTTAATGAAGGTATTTAAATTTCAAGTGGCAGGACTACTTCAGTTCCAAATACTAAAGAGTATGGTGTGCACTGTGTTGGGGTCCTATATGTAGTACGATAGGCCCATAGCATCTCAGGAAATCTTTCATCCCAATCCTTTTTATTTTTAGACACAGCCTTCTTTATCAATTTTGAGAGAGTTTTGTTAAATGCTTCTGCCAACCCATTTGCTCTCGCATTATAGATGGAGGTATACCTCCAGTCTATTTTGTGATGTTGTGCAAATCTCCCAATTTTAAAGCTTTTGAAAGCGGGGCCATTATCTGAGATAATTCCTCTTGGAGTTCCAAATCTGTATAGGAAATTTCCTCCAAAGAATTTTATGATGTTTTCAGTCTTTACTTCTCTTAAAGGAATAGCCTCTGCCCATCTGGAGAAATAGTCTGTTGCAACCAATATGAATCGATGCCCGGATGATGATGGAGGCTCGATAGGACCAATCACATTTGTTCCCCATATCTCGAAAGGCCATGAAGAAACTGTGGGATGCAAGGGATTTGGATCTTGATGAATAAAGTCCCCGTGAATTTGATATAGATGGCATTTTTTGGCATATTCAATGCAATCTCTGACCATAGTTGGCTAATAATATCCCATGCGCTTAATTTTAAGTCGCATCTTGGGTCCGGATTGGTGTGCACCACATATCCCAGAGTGTACATCATGCATGACTTCTTTTGCTTCTTCGTATGAAAGACATCCCAGAAGTAGCTGATCATATGATCTGAGGTACAATGTTTCATTAATGAGGGTAAATCTTAGAGCTCTTCGTTTTATTTGAAGGCTTTCTGATTTGTCCCTTGGCAATTTGTCATATTTCAAATATTCCATGAATGGTTTTCTCCAATCTTCCTCTGGTATCTCGAGGGTGAAGGCTTCCATCTTTTCTTCAATATTTTCTTCTTCAACATCACTGAGTATTGTACTTATAGGTCTTCTATTTCTTATGGTGATTTGAACTTCATCATGATCTGGATTTGCCAGCTCTTTCGCTATTCTTGCAAAAGAATCAGCTTCTCCATTTTTTGATTTTGAAACTCTGCTCAACTGCACTTGGGGAATTTTCTTCATTAACATTTTGACCTTCTTATAGTATTTAAGAAGTTCAGCTTTGTATACTTTGTATTTTCCTTCGACTTGTTTGATGATGAGTTGTGAGTCTCCAAATATATGGATACATTGAATTTCCATTTTGATTGCCAATTCCAACCAGCTATGAGAGCTTCATATTCCGCTTCATTGTTTGTGCATGACTCTGTAAGGGCAAGTGCATATCTGAGGATTCCTCCTTCTGGTGTGACAAACACATGTCCTATCCTAGCTTTAATTTGTGGAAGCTCTTACCTCAGTGTCAGCTTTATGGATGATGCTCCATCAATGTACAATCGCCATTTTGCTTCTTCTACTATAAGTGTCTCTTTATCAGGGAGATCATAATTAAGGGGTGAATCATCAGGGAGAGGATGCGCCGCCAAAAAATCTGCTAGTGCTTGCCCCTTGATAGCTTTTTGCGGAGTGTATGTTATATCAAACTCCATTAAGATCAGTGCCCATTTTGCCAATCTTACTATGAGTAATGGCCTTGTCATAAGATATTTGAGAGGATCAATTTTGGATATGAGGATAATTTTGTGCACCAGCAAGTAGTGCTTCAATTTCTTCACTTCAAACACCAAGGCTAAGCAATGCTTCTCAATAAGTGTATATTTACCCTCAGCTCCTATCAACATTCTGCTGAGGTAATATAATGCATTTTCCTTGCCATCTTCATTGTTTTGAGCTAGCATGGCTCCCAATGATCCTTCTAAGGCAGCAGTATATAGGATTAGTGGTTTTCCCAAAATTGGGGCCGCTAATACTGATGGATTCAGCAAATACTGCTTTATATCTTCAAAAGTTTTCTGACATTCAGGATCCCACTTAAAAGGTGTATTTTTCTTGACCAACTTAGAAAAAGGCTTGCATCTTCCTGATAAGTTGGAAGTGAATCTTTTAATATATGCCAAACGCCCTTGAAAAGAACGCAATTGCTTCAATGTTTGTGGAGGCGGCATTTCCATAATTGCCTTGATCTTAGAAGGATCTATTTATATCCCTCGATGTCTCACAATAAAACCTAGAAACTTTCCTGATAGTACTCCAAAGGCGCATTTCATTGGGTTCATTTTCAATTTATATTCTCTGAGGCGTATGAAAACGGTCCTCAAATCATCAAGATGTTTGTCTTTTGAATTTATTTTCACAACCAGATCATCTACATAGCATTCAACAACCTTATGGATCAAATCGTCGAATATTCTGGTCATAGCTCTTTGATATGTTGCCCCCGCATTTTTCAAGCCAAATGGCATTACCCTATAACAATATATGCCCATAGGTGTTCGAAAGGTAGTATGTTTCTCATCATCTAGGTGCATCTTGATTTGATTATACCCTGAGTATCCATCCATAAAGGAGAACATCTCATACCTAGAGATGTTGTCGATCATGATCTCCATGACTAGTAAAGGAAAATCATCTTTGGGACATGCTTTGTTCAAATCTATGAAATCAACGCATATCCTTATCTGGCCATTCTTTTTCTTCACAGGTACTGTACTGGCAACCCAATCTGGGTATTTTTCTTCCCTGATAAAATTTGCTTCTATCAACTTTTTTGTTTCTTCCATCACTTTCTCTTCTAAATCAAATTTCATCTTTCTTGGGGCTTGCTTGACTGGAGTAACATTGGGATCAATAGCTAATCTGTGAACAACTACTTCATTCTCCAACCCTGGCATCTCATTATAATTCCAGGCAAAACAGTCAATATATTCTTTCAAAAGAGCCTTGAAGGATTCTTTTTGTTCTTTTGTCAGTTGTGCACTTAGGAAAGTTGGTCTTGGGTCTTCAGCACTTCCCAAGGTTATTTCAATTAACTCATCAATTGTTGCTTGACCACCATCCTCTAATTCAGGTGGTGCACTTTTCATCTTAACATCTTCTTCTTCCTTAGACTCCATCATGTAACACGAATGTCTGGAAGTTTCAGAATAACCTACCCCTCTCTTGTCAGGATGGGAATGGTTCCATAATTGATGAAAATTTTGATATGATTTCTTTGACTAGTTTATTTTGCCCTAAACTCTTCAACTATCCCTCCTGAGTTTATTAGGATACTGGCTTGGAAAATTTATAGGTTGGATTTCACTATCCTCTTCTTGTTCAATGTGTATAATGTCATCATTTGAAATTTTGTTATTTTTAACTCTGTAGAAAAGAATGCCTCTTCCATCCTTATTTCGAGCTGGCACATAGAATGTCTTCAATTGCTCAACTTTGTCAACCTTCAAATCATCTAGGGATTTACAGAGGCCATCTGGAACCCTTGTGATATGCAATGTGCTTTCTTGGGCGGACCCTCTGGTTTGACTTGTGTCATTTTCATCTCCTGAAGATTCAGTATCACTGCCATAATGAGGCAATTGTAATTCTTTCTTTTTGGATATTGGTATAGCATTAGATGGTTTTGCCAAAGTTTTTTCTATCAAGTTCAATGTTTTGCCCCCTTTGGAGATACCAAGGTAGTATTTGGCGTCCTCATAATTTATTTCATGGACACCAAAAGGTTGAATTTCACCATCAATTCTGTGTTCTTCTCCATCCACTATATATTTCATGCATTGATGAAGGGTTGAAGGGACCATCCGGTTTTCATGGATCCATGGCCTACCCAACAAAGCTTTGTATGAGGCATCAGCATCAATTACATGGAACTTCACATCAGATATGATCTTTCCAAACTTGAGCGGGAGAGTGATAGATCCCAATGCTTTTTGACTATGCTGATTAAAGCCTTGAATAATGATCCTTTCTGGAGATAAATGACATATCTCCAGAGCTAATGCCCGAAGAGTATTGAGGGTCATTAGGTTTAAGGAAGAGCCTGGATCAACAAGAATTCGATTGATCTTTATGCCGTCACAAGACCCTGTCACATACAATGGTCTATTATGCTCTGCAGTTCCAAGTAGTAAGTCTTCATCGGTGAATGATATTGAAAGTGTATGTGTTGCATACATAGCTTCTGTCATATTAATTTCAGCAAAATAAGCCTGATACTCCTCAGGGTTTTGTAGAACATGTATTAAAGATTCCCTGACTTCTGTGGACATCATCAGTGCATCATACATGCTAAGTAGAGCCAGGACTTTCTTTAGGTGTGCCAGGATATTATAATCTGGTTTCTTCAATGGTTTCTTTGGTAAAACATTTTCCTCCTCTATGATCTTCTCTTTATTTTTATCATTGGAGGTAGAAGCTTGTCTTGATTGGAGTAACTTGCCAGTTCTAAGTTGCATTTGATGTACGTGGCAGGATACTTCATCCTCTTTATCTGGAAAATTCAACTCATCATCAGAACCTTCCAGACATGTTATGGCACAACAAACACCTCTCACTTCGAAATAATCATCAGTTAACTTCAAATTCCGACAATCTTCAATAGTGTGTCCAATAAGTCGGTGATATGGACAATAATTTGGGTAGCTGTCCAAATGCATCAAGAACGACCTTTTGGGCTTAGGTAAATCTAGCCCTTCTTCCATGGCTCGATTAAAAATCTCTCTTCTTTTGTCTTTTCTGATTTTAATGATTGGAGGAATGGATTTATCCTTAGCATTTGCTGTTGAGAATATCGGCTTCATGATTTTTGAATCAACATTATCGCTTGTCGACTCTGGAGGATATATCCCAGATTCATCCCATTTATTATCAGCAATACGCAGTTGCATTAGCCTATCAGCTGATTCCTCTGTCACTCTCCGTATGAAAGAAGGAATTTCATTAGCAGGCATCACTTTTCTCAAGATTTTATATTTTGGTGTCTTTGGAGTATAGTATGGATTCTTTGGCTTTTCTGAGTGGTGTGGCTCTGAGAGTTTGCCATTTGTCTTCTTTACTCTTTCTCTGAATGCCATCTTCTTTTTCTACTTCTTGCTAATATAAGGCCGATCATGGCAATCATACAGTTCTTCTGACTCAGAAAAACTATCTTCATCATCATTTTGGTTATATATGAGGTATTCACCTCCAGAAATAGCCCTGCAAGTTTCCACTTGCATCATTTCATCATTTTCTTCATCTAATTCCTCAAGTAGCTCTTTCACTTCCTCAGGGAAATACTCTTTAAGAGTGATCAACACCCTTTCCTTCTGTTCATATTCTTCAAGTGATTCAATATATTGTTCTATGATGGATTTCTTGTGTTTTGAGTGTTCGCGTTTTTGCTTTTTCTTCTTATTTTTCTTCTTGGTTTGCTTTACTGGAAGTCCCTCAGGAGGTTTCTCGACATTTCTCCACTTGATCCTTGGATGCTCAGCCCAACTTTCTTCAGCATTTTCTTTGACTTTTTGGATATGAATACTTTCCACAATTCTTCTAGAACAGAAGGAGATTTACCATCAAATACAGACAGGAGCATTATTTTATTACCCACCACTATGATTTCCCCTTGGGATAATCCCTCATAGTCTGGGGTAGTCACAAATCGGATATGTTCAGCAGGTTGTTCCAAGAGAACACTTTTGGAGAGTGTAATCTCCCCTTCTTGATATTGACGTTCAAGCCAATCTTTAAAGACATAGCAGTCTTTAATTGTATGTTCCAACACTTTATGGTATGGGCAATAATAAGGATGATCCTTTTTACTTTGTTCTTCTGGTCTTTTGCATTCAGGCAATTGAAGACCTCCATTTACGGCATCTTTAAAAATTTTTAGCACTTTATCTCTTCGAAAAGAGTACTTTTTGTTCATTCTGTCTTTCAAAGAAGTAATGGGCCTTGGTTCAGTTCCAAGAGCACCTAAGCCGAGTGGCTTAGCTAGTTCTGATTTATATGATTCTATAGTGCTTTTTTCCTTTATCAACATTGAAGGTTGTAGCAATGTACTTGACACCTTCTGCTTTTTTAGGTTTATCATTTCTGGAAGTTTGGAAATTAGACAACACCCTTGGCTTGTGAGATTAACTCTTGAAATGTTGTGATACCAGATGTACTTAAGAAAGGTGTCATCCAGCTATCAATGTTCCCGAGTAACAATCCAACCGCTTGAGCTTGGTCCAGAGGTTGTTCACATTTAATACTCAGGTTTCTCCATCTCATAATGTAATCAACTACTTTCTCATCTTTATTTTGGCGAGTGGCAGCAAGATCAGCTATTGTAATCTTATCACTGACACCTCCAAACCGTACTCGAAACGCATCTTTCAGCTATTGCCAATTTTGAATCGAGTCAGGTTGCAAACTTGCATACCACTCAAATGCAACTCCTGTGAGACTGGCAGAAAATTATCTGAGGAGAAGTGATGGTTTTGCACTTGTGTCTCCACATGCTATCACAAAGTGGGCCAAGTGTTGATCAGGATTACCAATCCATTGAATTGTTTGAATTTAGGCACATTGTATCCTTTGGGATAGGGTACTAAATCATGATAACCGGGATAAGGTTTGTCACTATCAACTCTTATCTCGCTATTTTTGGCATGTTTGAGTTCAGTAGCCACCATCTGTTGTATCTCCTCCCGAGTCATTACAACATAATGTTCTTGGATTGGGATACTTGTTGTTACTTCTGACCCCACTGCTTGAGCAGTATCTTTTGGTTGAGGGATTAGATTATTTGGCCTCTATACCTGTTCGGGGCCATTTTCCATCAAGGCTGCCATCTGCTTTTGCATCTGGAACATTGTATCCATTAACACCATCATATTTTCATTCATCTTCTTGTATTCTGCTTCCCTATTTTCCATTTCTTGGAATTTCTTCATGATGTTGTTCTGGTCTAAGCCAAAAACTGGTTCACCTTCATCGTCTTCATTTGGAGGGTCTGCCCCCTTGTAATCTTTTGGTATATCATGTGGAATATGACTTGAACCTTTTTCTCTAACCATGCTTTGAGAGTCTGGTGCCCGTCTACGAGATCTTGTGACTGGCCCTGGTTGTTCTTGTTCAGCTGTCGGATATCCCCGAGCTTCAGTAATCATTCGGATAGTATGTATTTCGATATCACCATCAGACATATTCATCTTCACTCCTCTTCTTTCGGTCAAACTTTGAGTGAGAAACTGAAGCTTGACCCTGTGAAGCCTTGAGTTGTGAAACTTGATCATTTGGCAAAGCGATTCGATCAAAAACAGTTTTATGTGCTTTCAGTACTAACTGCTTCTTCTTTTGATAAAATTCCCTTGGCTTCAACTTGTCTGATTGCAATTTCTTTGATTCTGCATATATCTTATAAAGATTTTTGCCAAAGGAAGTCTTATGAGATTTTGGTGGTCTACCGCCTTTCCTGTTATATGGCTGGTAACGCAGCTCTGCAGTGGTTGCGTTATTCTTAATTATATTAAGTGGTCCGAATGAGTTTTTAAAGGAACCCATTCGATTATCCTTTTGATTTTGGAATGACACAAAATTTAATTTGTGATTTGGGATTTTCATCTTCTTGGGAGTCAGCCTTGAAAACACACTTTTCCTTGGCTTAGCTTCTTCAGATAGAAAAATCCCACTTTCCTTCCCTTTGGCAGTAACAGTGAAAGTGGGTTCATCATTTCATCATCTACAAAAACTATGTTTTTTGGACATGATAGCCTCTTAAAGACATAGGTTCTTGGTTTCTCATCAGAAGTATGCTTCTCAAGTGCAGGAATAATGACATTTGGGCAACGACCCCTAGATGGCAGACGTGGGACCGTCAGGTTTTCCTCCGGATATGATGTTCTTTTCATGAACTGTACATATTCGGAGATGGTGCCGAACCTCATCTCAGCTCCAGCAGCTCCAGTGTTGAAAACACAGTTGGGCAGTTGGACTTCCGATCCTTCTCCCAGGAAAATAGTGAGCTTCGGACTTCCGGGTGCAATTGAACTCTTAAACGCCATTTCACCTGCAATAAAAATATCAATAATATTAACTTTCTTATACATGAGTTATAAAAGGCAATGCCTTCACTTGTACTTGAGCCTCAAAGATGGGAGGAGGAATTAAAAGGGTCCCCACCGGGAATGCCAGAATTTGTGGGATTGAAAATAGGTGCCCGGTCATCGTGTTGGTGAAGAGACACCAAATGATATATCGAATCACAAATGTTATTTATGTCATTTTATTTTATTTTTCTTTTGTGGGCTCTTTCATTCCTAATAGAGGCAAGCCTCTATTATTAATTATCACAGACTGAAGTCTTAGGAACCTCCGATTAAGGGCTCAAGTACAAGTAAAGATAAGAAAATTGCGAATTATAAATTTTATTATTTATCTGTTACATATATATATATATATTACATCAATTATATGTGAATATATAACTTATATATATATCATATATTGCTGCCAGTGCCTTGTCACTATGTCGCTTGCCTTGCTGCCATTTGAGATATATATCTCATTGCCGCCTTGTGAGGTTTTTTTTTTTTAAATAAACCAATCTGGTCGTTGCTTTAAGATGTCATTCTTGTTGTTGTTTAGGAACAAGCATTGCTTTGGGATGTATATTTTAATCATTGACTAATTCATGGTATTTCTTTGGATAGAAAGAGATGCTGCTTGATTAACGAAGAATATCAAATTTAACATATTTACACCGGTTTCAATTTTTCGTGACAAATAACTACGGTGCAAGACAATTTCTCATCGATTAACCACAATATTCATGCCTTGTAAATTGTTCTGCGTCTAATTAATATCCAAACTCGGAGGCCAAAGAACTCACTCTTACTTGTTGCTGAATGAAAAACATCCACTGTTTTTTTTTTAATTCCTATTTTTTTATATCCATTTATATATTCCATATGCCTTTCTTTCATAGTGGGCCTTATCCTTTTAAATTTATATATATATATATATATTTACACTTTTCATGTGACAACGAATGCACAAATGAAATGTGCATGACTTTGCTTCACGTATTCCCACGTATTCCAATGCATGCGTGGGCCACGTAAACATTTATTTATTTATCATTTATTATATATATATATATATTTTTTTTTTGAAGCCTTGCACTTGTCTTTACCATACAAAGCCTGATGGAATCTTGGAACAAGATTGGACTTGAGATGATATTAAATGCTTAGAAGGATGCTGTTGCTCTAAAAACAAAAACGTTGTTTATGGGGAGCCTTGTACTTGTCTTTAAAGATATATATATATGTGTGTGTGTGTGTGTGTGTGTATTAAAAGAGCATCTAATTTGTTCCCTTGACTCAAAAGCTTCGTTGGCCTCCAGTTCTCTCTTTCCTTAAAACAGATGTATATATATGATGAGAGTATTAACACCCAACTGAATAGCGGAAAATTAAACACACATAGCGTTTATCTAACGAAGCCACATGTAAACATCTATAGATGAAAAAGAGCAGCAACTCTAAAGCTTTTAAAACATTTGAATCAATCAGCACATACATTCCCCTTTGTACCATATTTGCAGCACATACATCCTTTTTGTACCATATTTTGATAATACGCATAGTTCTTGTAAAACAGTAAACCTCATTCATCTACTTCGTGAACTGGTCAAAATCAAGCTTCACCACTTTGGAGTCTCACTAGTATACTAAAGAGAGAACCATTGAGAACCATTACTAGACCGTCAGTACCAAGCTGAAGGACTATCCTTATCCACTTTTTCGGCTGCATCGATTCCAGCATCTTGATACATTTTTACAATGATGGGGTTGCAATTTCTTTCTATTTCTTTCATCTTGTCATTGAACTCATTAACTTCGGCGAGCTAGTTGTTATCTAGATATTCAATAGCCTCATCCATAGCATTTTTGATTTTTTCTTCTTGTGATTTTTTTTTAAAACTCCTCGACCTGTTGCTAAGACCGAAAACAACAAGCCAAACTCCCCTACACATCTAAGGAGAACAAGACAAGAATTTCTTTCCTCATATTTTCTTTATATTCATCATCTTTGGCAGCATACTCGTCCAAATAAGCAATTCTGAATATTGACTTTTTTATATTGCGCTCCCGCTTCCTCCGCCAACGCCTTGGCGAATTTCTCAGTGGTGCCAGTCTGGGTGCCGAAGAAGATAATGGTTCACTTCTTCCCATCATCCACATCCTCAACCTCATCCCGGATGATGGCAAGCTTTATAAGCTCCATCGACCGATTGCTCTTCTGGCCAGCCGACCGACACCAAGATATGAGAACAACACATCTGATCAGTACTGAGCTGAGGTGACTATGGTCAATATCACCCTTTTCCCCGCGGCATCCTCTGGCATCATCTCATCATCGTTGGTGAAGATTACCGTCACAAAATCCGACGTTCAGAGCTTCATCATAGCCTGATCACAGATCTAATAATTGATCTCTTCCTATGACCCAATCCCGAGGCGCTTCTGTAGATCTTGCCTATTTGCCCTGAGAGAATGACGAGATCCAGCGTCACCCATGCTTTCTTTTATTTTATTTTTATCAAATCTTCTGCTCCTCTTCCTCTCAATTCTTTCTTTTTCGATCCTCCCTCTTGATGATCCCGCAGGAGCTTCTCCTTGATTTTTTGCCTTCAAGTGCATCCTCTTTGCCTTCTTGAACACCAAAACCTTCTTATCATTCGATTGACTCCTCCACACCAACGACATTTTGAGATGAACCTTGCCAACGGGCTTACGATCAATGATTTCTGGGATCTCCTTTGAAGAATCTAACTACGGGTAGGCGAAGAGCAGCCAGGTGATTCCGAGGTCATCAACATCATCGTCTATGCTCTCTCTATAGCGTCGTCTTGTTCTTTCAAGCGTCTTTGAGGACTGGTGTCACCTTTTTGGACAGCCTTTATCTCTTTCTGATGGCGACAAGCATCAACAGCAATGACAGCAGCAGTGGCAGGCAGCAGTGTCGGGATCAGTAGTGACATCGGCAAGCAGAGGCGGAAGCAATGATGGCGACATTGTCAGGCACGGCTACAATACTTTATATATATCTATATGTAAGCATGGGAGGAGAGGAACACCTTTGTCTTCTGCTTTTCGTTCCTCTTCTTTGCCTTCATCTTCCTTCTTCTTCTTTCATCTCCGTCTTCTCTTCTTTCGCTTCCGATCTTCCTTTTCTCCTTCGCTTCCTTCTTTCTTCGCCTCCTTTTGCTCTTCCTTCGTTCTTCCGTCTTTCCGTTCTCCCCCCTCCCCCTTCGTTCTTCTCTCCGTCCTTTTATAAAGGTCGGGTCGGTGTGCGGAGGTGGGACGATCGTGAGGATGGTGGACGGTTGTGAAAACAACGAGTTGATCGTGGGGGGCCAAGATGCAACACAGAGATTTTTTTTTTTAATATTATTATATTTAGGGAAAATTATTTTTTACCCCCTAACAGTTTAAAAAATTCACAGACAACCCCTCTGACTTTTGAATTTGCCGGACAGCCCTTCCTTTTTTGTTTCACTTCATTTTTTCCCCTTTCAGCTAATTCCGTCTAATTCATTTGATTGAATTCCATTTTTACCCTCAACAATGGTGGATAAAAGCACATCATCTTTTTTAAAATAACCCAGTTTTTTCCCATCTTTCAAATATTTTTTGAAAGACCTTGAGCCTTACCACGGATCCCTAGTGGCCTTCGACCATTTTCATCACCACCTTCTGTTGCTATGGGTTCTTCGGGTTTGCCTTGACGATGAAGTCGGTGGGAAAGGCTCGGCCTTGAAAAGGAAGAGGCTGACGAGAATCGTTATACTAATGAGAGATGTGTTGTACTTTAGAGAACCGAAGAAATCGGATTAACGGAAGGAGGATGAGGAGGGGGAGGGTATTCGTTGTTTTGTAAGAGAGAAACGAACGATTTAGAACTTATGTCGATCACCTTGGAGATTCTTAATTGGTATGTATGTGTGTTTTTTTTAATTCAAATTCATTCGATTTATGTCGATTCTTTTTGTATGGATAAATTTGAAATTGTCGGAATGTTTATTATGGGGTTGCTTGCACAAACCAGGATTGATAAAAGAAAACAAGGTAATTTAAACAAAAATAACTATTGTTAAACAGAAACCAAGACTATTAAACGGAAACGCGATACCTTAAACAGAAACCCGAATTATTAAATAGAAACAAGATAACTTAAACAAAAACCTATTGTTAAACATAAAAAGTGTATTCGCAAATAAAAACCAAAACTATTAAACAAAAATTAGTAAACTTAATCAGATACGCATTAACATATAATGTAAAACTATTGAAACCCAACAAATTAAAAGTAAAACATTTAACAATGCACTCTAACATAATCGGATAAACAAAAACGAGTAAATTAAACATTAACCGAGACTGTTAAACGAAAACATGTTAGCTTCAACAAAAACCCGGATTGATAAACGGAAATAAAATAACTTAAACAAAAACAACTATTATTAAACGTAAAACGTTAAAATTTATCTTTATGTTTAATGTACTTCTAATTTCGGAAGAAAATATTGATTGGAATCTACAAGATTTAAAAAGAGTACTCGGTAAAAATAGCCTAAAGTTTATAGAACAAGAATTAATCCATGGTAAAAATAGTCTCATGATTTATTCATATATCCATAAAAAGGTGATTCTTTTTATGTTCTAATTCCCTAAAAGTTCTTATTCCAAGATATTTTCTTTTTAAACATTATTTTTAAGCATTTATTTAAAAAAAGACCAATTGAATTTGAGTTTAATTTTTAATTTTTAATTTTTTTAATCCAATAATTTCTAAAGAGTTTTGGGATCTAAATTAATCAAAATATAATGTATTATTGTACTAGTAGCTTAACTTAGTCTGCTTCCACTTAATAGTGTATGTTTGTGTGTAACTAACCTAGTTTCCGCTTAAATAACTCAGTTTCTGCTTAAGTAACCCAGTTTCCGTTTAAAATTGTATGTTTGTGTTAAACGCTACTCAGTAACTTAAACATGAACCAATATTATTAAACATAAAAAAAAAATTTTAAAACAGAAAATACCTAAGTTACACAAAAACACATATATTTAAACAGAAACATACTTTAATCTAAAGTTTTCTCCTAATTCATCTCTGTCTACCTCCTCCGCAACTACATTCTCCCTCTCCTTTGTCTCTTCAACCAGAAACTTAGTATGATTCTCCAAGTTCTCACCTTCCTCACTCTTCTCCTTCTCCTCTTCTAATGCTACTAGCTCCTCAACCTCTCCAACGATCTCCACGACCTCTTTCTCCTCAACCCCAACACCAGCAGAGCTTGTCTACAGATCCAACTCTCCACCAACGGAGTCCTCTAAAGGGTTCTCCGACTTCAAACCATTGATCTTTGTGTCTATCGTTTATTGCCGCCAAGAAAATAAAACAACAGGGCAAACACCCATAAATCCAAAAAACAATTGAGGTCCGCTCCGGCGATGGTGCACTTCCGTCGAACTCCCACGCTGTCGCCGGTGGATTTAGGTGTCTCCACCGTGACTCCGATCTCCAGATCGGATCTACCAACCCAACCCGAGATTTCACAGATTCCAAATTGAACGAGCAAACATGCCAAAAAAGGACAACCAAGACTCGGTTAGAAGAAGACCTTTCTTACAAGTAGATAAAAGCCCGTATTAAAAAAAAAAAGTTGCGTTAGTAGATGAAGGTCATTGTTGTCAAAAAAATTCCCACCCAACTCAGTTTAGTCACTTTAACGACTTGAAGGGTTTAAAAATAAGTAGAGAGAAAAAGAGGGTGTTTTTGGGGATACCAAAATTAGAGAGGGGAAAATGTATATAAACGAAACTTTCAAGGGGTATTTGGCAATTAACACTTATATTTATCATTATATATTATATATTATATATTATTATCATTATGATATATTATTATATATATATTAAGAAATTTATTTTATATATATTTATATTTTATTTTGTAATAATTTTTTTTATATGTTTCACTAATTTGATTTTTTTAATTATTTTTACTATTTTTATTTATTTATTATTATTTTTATTTATTTATTTATCTCTTATGTATATTTTTATTATATATATATATATATATTATTTCTTTATTATATATTATCACTTTATTTGATTTATTTCATTTTAATTTAAATTATTATTATTTTTATTATTTTTTTATCTGATTTCATTTAAATTATTTTATTTTATATATATTATCTTTATCTAATTTGATTTTGATTTGATTTGATATATTTATCTATTTATTTATTTATTTATTAATTTATATATTATCGGATGCTATTTATTTTAATTATATATATATATATATATCTTTTTCTTTTTTTTTTAGCTAATTTATTTTAATTTATCTTCATATATATATACATATATTTTATACGTTTTGATTTATTTTTTATTCCATTTTATTTTATCTCAATCTTATTTTATTATTATTATTATTATTAGCTTATTTCATAAACTTAATTATATATTTTTTTTTCATTATATATATGTTTGCCTCGTGATTTGTATTCATGATTGATTTTGGAATTTATACCGCCTCGAGATTTGTGCCCTCGTATGGGATCTTGGGATTTGAATATTTTGGATCACCTCGAGATCGGTGCTTTAGGCTAATCCTGAGATTTGAGTATTTTAGACCGTCTTGAGATCGGTGCTCTCGACTCATCCTAAGATTTGTGTATTTTGGATATTTTGGATCGCCTCGAGATCGGTGCTCTCGGTTGATCCTGAGATTTGAGTATTTTAAACCGTCTTGAGATCAGTGCTCTCGACTAGTCCTGAGATTTGTGTATTTTGGATATTTTGGATCTACTCGAGATCAGTGCTCTCGGCTGATCTTGAGATTTGTGCATTTTGGATATTTTTGTTTAAATTAGGAAATACATTTAATTTATTATTATTATTATTATTATTATTTTTATAAACATCCACATAAACATCCCCATTGGTGAAGCATTGTCCCAAATGCCGAAGTATGCAAAGTTTATGAAGGAGTTGCTTACCAACAAGATGAAATTGGAAGAGGTTGATACAATGGCTCTATATAGAAATGGTTTCGCCATTGTTGACAAAAAGCTGCCAATGAAACTGAAAGATCAGAGAAGTTTTGTAATTCCATGTTTGTTAGGTGATGGCGTGGAAGAAAACACACTAGCCGATTTTGGAGCTAGTATCAATGTGATGTCATACACTATCTACATGAAGCTTGGGTTGGGAGAGTTGATACCCAAAAAGTTGACCTTGCAGTTGGCCGATAAATCAGTAAGAAGGCCATGGGGAATTGTGGAAGATGTACTTGAAACCGTTGAAAAGCTCATCTTCCTCGTGGATTTTGTGATCCTTGACATAGATGAAGATGTAGAAACTCCACTAATTCTTAGACGATCCTTCCTTAATACCTCTAGGGCTATCATCAATTGGAGAGATGGAAAGATGACATTAAAAGTGGAAGATGAGGAAATGGTGTACAAGCTCTCAATCGCTATGATATACTCCATGGATTAATATGATGAATGTTACTTTGCACATGACCCTAATTTTTCTGTTTCTGAATTTTGTGTATGATGTGTTTGTGGTGAGCCCCCTTCATGAATACTTTGATGGGAAACTTTAGGAATAGGCGACACAACAAACAGAACCACAACTTAGAAGAAGGAATAAAGGGAGTAAGATGAGAGTTGTATCAACGAAGCAAGTGTGGACAAAGGTACAAACAAAAAAAGAACACACTATAGAGGTGATAAACTCCACTACCTTAGAACTAGGTAACGAAGGCAAAACTTCTCTACCTACTCCAAGCAACCGAAGGCCATCATGAGGTATGGCGTAAAACAGGCACTTCTTGGGAGGCAACCCAAGTTGTTTTCTAGACTTTTGTCCACTTACTCTTAGTTTATCATTCATTAGTTAATAAAATATAGAATGTGGTAATTAATGTAAAAGTGGGAAGTTGGATCAACCCCACTAAATTTCATTAGCGAAACATGTTTGGGGAGTCTAGGACTATTAGTAGGAACTATTTTCATGTTGTTTTACACAGGGAAAACCTTTAGTTTTCCACTGCGAGTGATTGCTTCCTAGCAAGTGTATGGGATCGCCAAGTAATACCCTGCGAGTGACACAGGGATCGTATTCCATGCGGCTAAGGAGCTTCTATTACTCCTCCATCAGCCTATTTTCTAACCTTACAACTTAAACATGGTGAACTACTCTAACATATGCAAGAATGTAAACAATTTGCTAGTATGAGAATTACAAAATAACACAAGAGATCACAAGAGCAAGAATGAGGTATAGAGGCCTAAGGATGAGGATCCCCTTAAGGGGTCATCATGATATATGGATGCACAGTAATAACATAGCAAGGGTGATTTTTGACCGAAGGATCTCAAGATTAGTCCAACCCCAATTTCTCGGCAGTTGAACCCTAATCCTATATGAATGTCGATAAGGATCTCTCCCTGATCACATTCCTACAATCGCATTAAGTATAGGGAGATCCTGCAATACAGACACACTTACCCTAAGTCTATCCTTATGGTTCGGAGAGGCTACCGACATCCAATTTCTCGGCATGTCCATATAAGTATACCCCTTTTAGCTCATTAATGATATAGTACACGCAAGTAGGTCACATCTACGTGTACAACTCAATAAAGAACTAAGGATCTCTCCATTTAATAGTTCTAGGCATGAAGAACAATGAGCTAAACCATAAATCAACAGAATGCATTTCAATTAATCATAAAGCAAAGCATCCAAAATACATGATGAACCCCTCAAGGTTCACCTACATCCAGTGGTCTTGGGGGTCTAGTGTGCCATAATACAAGAAAGCATGATCAAAATAAGAAAGCCAATAAACAAGCTCATAAATGATACTCCCTATTCCAAATGATGAAGAAGAAGGGCAAGACCGGCCGAATGGCGCTTCCTCTAGCCAAGTGAATGCCGACTGATCCCTTGACTCCTTCTCCCTTGATGGTGAAGCTCTGCCCTTGAAGTTCAAGCTGTTGATCACCTCTCAAGCCTCAAGAAAGACCTTCTTCAAGATATCTTCGTTCTTCCCTTTCTTCCCCAAGTTGTGGCTGCCAAGAAAAACTCCACTTTCAACCCCTCAAATGTGATTTTATATCTCCCATGTATCTTGGCCGTATAGGGGCCGTATATGGGTCAAAAAGAGACCAAAATCCCTCCAAAACAAGCCATCATGGGGTCTATCCCGGGTTCAATCCCGGGGTCTATGATGGGGTCAATGATGGCCTCATTGAGGCCGTATGAATCAAACCTAAAAATGGTTTCTCTTGCTACAGTATCCATCCCAGGGTCAATTCAGGGCAGCATTGAGGCCCTATGGCCTGGATCAATTCCTGACTCGAAAATTCTCCAGGTGCTACAGTAGTTACTATAGTGACTTACTACAGTGCCACTACTACTGCACTCTAACTACAGTAATCTGCTATAGTATTGTGGCCTGGTTTTCTTCTCTTTTTCACCCAAATCATATCTTCGTGTCCTCCATTGCTCTTTCATGCCCTGCAAAGTAAATAATACTCTATTAAGCATAAAACGGGCATCAATTCTTATAAAAATACATGCTAGATGTATAAAATACATATACGAAAATACATACATTTAGACACTTATCAGCAAGCATCACAACTGGTGTGGTAAACCCGTTGTACCCATTGTGATGACCAGGCAAAGAATTAAGCTTTTTTGGAAAATTTGGGTGAGCCTGCAACAGGCTTATAACGCCCATTGTGACGGTTGTGGTAATCTATCACGGTCATTCCACAGAGGATGTCGTAACTCTGAATTTTCTAGAGTTCTGGCACGGTTTTACCCTGCCCATTGTAAGGCCGTTGTGAACACAACGAGCCCTGCAACGGCTGTTGCCAACACTTAGAGATTTTTTAGAAAAAAACTGAGTTGACAATGGCCCTATAGCTGGTTGATAATAGCCATGGTACCTCGAAGAATCTGAATGCATGAACAACTGCCGTTATTTGGCCATTATAAATCCCTTTACGAGGAAGTATAGGGACACCGACAGCCGACCCTTTGCTATTCTCACTCAAAAACTCACTTCCCTATCTACCATTTCACTGGAGACCTTCCCAGATCTTTACTTAGTGATTCTGAGGAGACTGGGCTCATTTTCGATCGATCTAACACTTCATTTACTTGATTCTCACCTAGGAAAAACCCTCTCTTTAATCCAATTTTGGTAATAATCCTTCCAAATCTTTAAAATATCATGATTTTATAATATTTAAATGGTATGAAAGTGTTTAATGATGCTTGGTGAATGTTTTTATATAAACTTCCATAGAAATAGAACAATGTTTAGAAATTTTTCACAATGGTAGGGCATCACAACGATCGTTCCCCAATGAATAACGGTCGTTTTGATGACCGTTGTGTCCAAACACTGAACAAGGGAGAGATGAGCCACAATGGGTGTTATCAGCTCGTTGTGAGGCCGTTATGAGATTTTTCCCACTCATCTCACCTCAGCAACACTTGGCAACGGGAGGAAGCCCGTTGTCAGTTGGTCGTTGTTGTACTCGAGGACACAACGGATGGACCATGGCCGTTGTCGATTTGTGGTGGCCCTAGTACAGTGCATAGGTGAGCTACTGAGTTACACAATCCGCCATTATGTGCTCATTATAACAATCCATAGGGACATCACGGCCATGGTAATTTTCATTGTGAGACCATTATGGTTATATAATACCCATGATGTACCCGTTATCCTTTTCTACATTAGATTTTCCGTATTATATTGATTGATTTTCCATATTCTTTCTAAATTACAGGTATTGGGTCAAAAGAGAATTATAATGGTCCCCAAGCAGAGGCCAAGAAGAAGAAGACTAAAGAGACTTCTCGGCAATCAGTACTACGGTTCTAAGATCCCGAGCATAGAGTCTACTACAGGAGGCTCATTGATCAAAGATTTGTTGAGGGTCGGTTCATCGATTGACTGACTCTGGAGAGGATTGGTCTCGCTGATGAGGTACGGGACTTGATTTCTATATAGGACTGGGAGTAGTTCTTCAGCATTCAAGAGCCGACTTTCTAGGGAGTTAACACTAGAGGTGATAAGTTTGTTCAAGCTGGATAGGACAATCATTAGCCTTAGCCACCATGAGACCATCAGCTTTGAGATGTTCAGAGTGGAGTAACTGATGTCATACACGAAGTTGGAGGCATGCAGCCACTCGGGGTCACCACACTTTGGGCAATGTGTATGGTAAAGTGGCGGGACACACCCCATGTGGTGCAGTTCTGAGTGGTCCACGGTTCTGACTCCAAGTCTTCGGATAATGAGGGGTCCTTTCCGGAGACCACTACTAATGCTGATTCTCCCCCAACTACCATTCTGTCTCAAGGAGGATCAAGTGAGGATCGAGGGTCTACTTCGATAAATCCTGGCGCATCTGAAGTGTTAGGACCCCTCGACCACTTCGGCGCCTACATTACCCACCGTTACAGCTTAAGTGGCGCCGGAGTCTCCTTACACTTCACCAACATTACCAGTCCTCCACCAACCATACATAATGTCGGACTTTCCCTGATGACCTCCACCATTTTGATTTTATATACCACTTTTGTACTTTTATATTTCAGTACATTCTATATTTTATTACAGCAAGGGTACCTTCTGATGTTAGTGGATTCTATTTTATAGCATTTTATAGTTTTTGTTACTGTGTATTTAGCTACTCCAATTGTATCTCATCAGGGTTTGAGATGATCAAGTGCTATTCTGGCCCATATAATTTGTTGCTTGGACAAGGGTAACTTTATCGCCTTTGTCAGCCAAACTAAGAAATCAGGGGAATACTAGTGACCATACACTCTTTAGTTCATATCACAACTCTTGTGCATGCATACGTACATTGGGGACAATATACATCCTTAAGTGTGTGGAGGAAGTGTATGTTTTTTTCCTTGTACTACATTGAGAATTTCAAACTATACTATACTATACTATATTATAATATCTTGTGGATTTTTTTTTTTGCTTATACCATATACATGTGCTAGTGTTGATCTTTGAAGCCATTGCACTTGTTGGAGTTTCTTTAGTCTAGGGATATGATATGCTAGACTAGAAATTCTTTCATTCCCTCTTGAGAGTCTGACTGCTCTGTGAGTCTCTATAATACCTTGTGTTCCTCTTGACTTCACCTTGCACCTTATGTTTGTCTATTGAGTGATGCTTTATAATGGGGGTATGATCAATACTTACTTTATTGCTCTAAATAAAGATATATGCACAACAGAAAGAGCTACCTCCTTTGTAGTGTGTAGTTGCTCCCAATAAGTTGAATACAAAGTGTATGCCCTAGTAGGGGAAAGGGTTGCCTCCTGGGAAATGTGAAAGCTACTAATTGTGAGAAAAAAAGAGAAAGGGCAGTCATGTATAAAAATTGTGAAAAATGTAAGAGTGAGATTGAATATAACCCCAAAAAGTTACTGTGCATGATATGGACTATAAGATAGTGGACCAAGAGACCGACACTTAGGAAAGTACTTTTTTGTCGTAGAGTAGACTAGTCTTTGTAGAGGAATAATCATGCTACCTGGCATTTGATTGTCCCCCTGTACTACTAAAACTCCATACTTAGTTGCCTAAGATCAAGCACTTATCATGTATTCTATTTTTATCAGTATTAGTTTTATTTGCTTGAGGACAAGCAAACGCCTAAGTGTGGGGATATTTGATAAGTGCTAAATTGATCATATTTTCTATATTATTTACACTGCATCTAGCATGAAATTGTATTTATTTAGCATCTCATTAGGACAAAATTTCATTCTTTTGTTAACAATGACCTTTATTTCTATTTTATGAAGAAAAAAGCAAATTTGAGAATGTTTTGAAGTAAAATGAAGCAAGTTGTTGAATCAAGATTGTACCACGACACACAACGGGCATTATGGGAACTCACAACGCTCGCTTTCTACACTTACCACTGTTGTGATCGAGCTGTAGCAGTATAAGCTCACTGGAAGCAACATAGAAGCCATAACGGCCTCACAGCAGGAGTTGTAAAGTCCATAACGGCCGTTGTCAAGATGCATAACTCCCAAAGACCATGCCTGGATGTAACTTAGAGCCCAACCAACAACTTACTCACAATGGGTATCACAATGCCTATACTGATGCCGTGGCGGAGTTGATTACTATAAATACCCTAGTTTTCTCTAAATTTGGTGAGATTCTTTTGCCAAAAAGTTAGGGAGGCCATATTTTTAGAGAGCAAGAGCATTGGAGGTAATTTCCATCTATATTTTAGTGGATTCTGGTGAGTTTCTCAAGAAAATATCAACGATCATCATTGGAGGAGAGCACGCTTGATGCACATCATCCGGACGACCTTGGGATCCACTAATCCCAAACCTTTGGAGAATTATTGGAAGAAGTTAGTCTAGGACACATTGAACATTTATTTATTCATTATTTGGTCTTATGGCTCTCTTTGCACTTTAATGTTTTACTTTCTTTGGTCCATGAGAACCTAATTCAAGGGTTATTGTATATCTAGGTCCCTCGGTTATTGTTTATGAATATTGACTGATCAATATATATTATTCTAGTTTTCTTAATCATCGCATGCTTTAATTGTTTATCTTTGTTGATGTGGATGAGGAGCATATGCCCCTGCATTGATGACACCAATGCCATGATAGATCTATACATGTTCTAAGAGGTTAGGCATAGCTAGTTTCCGGATTAGGGATTGAGTGGCCCTTGGACTTAGAGTTAGGTTGATTTCCTCTCATAGGGTTCCCGTACTTAAGGCAAACATAGGAGGCTGAGGAGGATTAGATTCTATCTGAGTGACGGGGTGGAGGAATTCCATCTTAAGTTCCTAGTGATTTAGACCTAGTCACCATAGCTTATTGGGGTTAGTAAGCCTTTGAATTCTCCCAGTTCGATCCTAGAACATAATTGATAATTAACACCTATCATAATAAGTAATCAGGATAACCTTCATACATACTCCCACTCCTTCCACATGTGCTTAACGACATCTCCAATTGTATTGTATCCATAATTTGTACAATTAGACTAAAGAGAGAACTTAAACGTTTAGGCTATTAATTAAGTGAAAAGAAAATAATAGAAGCCTCTCGCCGTTCCTAGGGAAATACGTCCTTAGTGTTCATCAATGAGGTATTACTTGACGACCCATACACTTCATACACTTGCAGTGATTACTATATTTTATTGGGTATTTACAAACTTATATATTCATATATTCATATTTTCACACACCCAACACCAGTAGGAAAGTGTCCATCAATAGACTAGATAGTGAGTTCGAAGAGGAAGTAATAGCAGATCTTGGGACTCCAGGGAATACTACCTTCTTACGCTCATGGGAGAGGATTATTACTTGACGACCCTTGCACTTGTAGCCAGGGAGCGACGTCTGTGTTTCCTAGCGACAAGCATGCTCACCATTAAAACAATTGCTGACAATATTCTTCTTGCACATGAGTTCATCAGAGGTTATCACAAAGGTAAGATAGATGTTGTACGTTAAAGGTAGATGTTTAGAACGCTTATGATATACTCTCATGGGATTTTATAGAAGATGTTTTGATGGCTTTCAAATTTCCCTATCATTTTATAAAATAGGTCATAAATTAATTAAGAACCTGCATGTTCTCAATAATGAACAATGGACTGCTTGATGGTTATTTTCTTAACAAACAAATCTTAAGACAAAGATACCTAATTTCTCCCTTATTATTTGTTTCCTATACAAATTATCTTACTAGGATATTGAACAAAATAACTACTAAGGGCCTTGTTTTTCACAAGAACCATAAGAAGATGGGTTTGAGCCATCTATGCTTTGTAGATGATCTGCTTGTATTTACAGATTAATGGAGATATGTATTCTATTAAAATCATCAAGGCTATCCTACATCATTTTTAGGAATTTTTAGATCTCAAGCCTAATTTACAAAGAGTTCAATTTACTTTGATGGTGTTGATACTGCTACAAGTTAACATATTATTAACTCTTTGAATTTCTGGGACAGATCTTTACTAGTGAAGCATTTGGGACACCCTTTGATCTTTACTAGGCTATCTAAGGATTCTTGTCAACATTGAGTAAGAAGAATCACTACAAAGGTTTTTAATTGGGCTTTAAAAACTCTCTCAAATTTTGGGAGATTGCAGTTTATAAATACTATTCTTCTTGCAATGTATACTTATTGGAGCTCCTTAATTCTCCATTCTATGGATGTGGTTCATGAAGTTGAGAAATCTATAGAGTTTTTCCTTTGTATGTTCAAGCATTGATACTAAAGATGGTTTAGTTAGTTGGGACACATGTAAGATTGAACCAAGTATAGGTATGGGTGCAAAAACCTATCCATGTGTAGAATCAGGTAGGTCTCACTAGGCACATATAGGTTTTCACATGAAAGAAGGCCACTTCATTGGCTAGTTGGGTTATTAAACATAAACTAAGAAAATTGAGCTTCTAGGGATAATAGATGGTAGCTAGAGTTGGAGCCAGTTACTCAATTTAAGAAATGTATCCAAAAATTGTGTTGATTATAGGTTGGGTAATGGAGTTAAGATCTCGTTTTAGTCCCTTGGTGCAATGGATAATTGCTTGTGGATAAGGTCCCTTGGATCAATGCGAAAGGTTCTAGTGTTTAAAAGAAGGCTATGGTAGGGGATTTGTAGAAAAATGATAGGTGAGCACTCCCTATTTCTCAGAATTCATATATGAATAGGGTGTGGGACTATATCAAAAGTAATTTTGTGATTAATGAGAGTATAAGGGATTGTATCTTCTAGAAACTTGATAGGAAGGGAGTATTAAGTGTTTGTAGTGTTTGCGAAAATGATGATGCAGGATAGGCAGAGGATTTGCTCGGCAAATTTGCGTAGTCAAATAGAAAAATCCTTAGGTACATTTTCATCCTCTGGCTAGCTATGCATAACAAGTAACTGATAAGGGATAAATTATTTCAATAGAATGTAGTTGACTTAAATATTTGTGTCTTGTGCAATTATGCAAGGAGCAAGTCAGTCATTTGTTCTTTAGCTACAAATTTTCATATAAAGTATGGTTGAGAGCCCTGAAGGTAATTTATGTGCATCAGAAACCTTTTAATTTGAGGAGGAAAATTAATTGGTTTCAAATGAACGCTAAAGGTAGAGCCTAATTATCTAGAATGAGAATAACTACATTGGTTGCATGTGTGTACATGATCTTGAGAGCTAGATATTCTCTAATTTTTCATCAAAGGTAGTATAATGCAAAAGAAGCAAATCATCAGCTTAGAAAGGCTGTTATGTTGAGATATTATACTCAATCTTCAAGAAACCTTTGTAGGCTCCTATTAAATAGATGATTGTAAGTGTATGCATTTTGTTTTACCTAAGTAGGAGATAAGACGTGTTTTCTGATAGGTACTGTGAAGCAGGGGATAAGAGGTAGTATCTTATAATGAGATGTCTTTTTTTAAAGCTATTGTGATTATCTTTCGAACCATTTTAGCATGATGGAGAAAAAAGTTTGATTGGAAGTTGATGAATGCAGTTCATTTCTTGTTTTTCTTACTCCCAGTTCATTATTTTGCTTATCTTATAGCACATTCTAGATATATGTAATGCTATTATGGGTATATTTGTTCATGGTGCAGAAATTTAGGATTCAAAGCAATTAGGAGTGAAATCGAGGACAAACAAGCAAAGAATGTAGATTTTTTCTAAGTTCCTTTTTAACTCCCAAATTTAGGGCTTCTGATTATCTTTGGTTTGGGAGTTTCTTCTAAAAAGGGGGATCTCTCAAGAGGATGATGATCAAGCTTCACCACACCATCTAAGGGGATCAAGATTGAGTTGGAAGCACAAGGGAAGTGGAGTTAGCTCATCCATGAAGCTTTTGAAGCTCAACCAAGAAGAGCTTGTAAAAGGGGGAAGTCATGATTTCTCTCCTTAATGCATTCCTTCATTCTTCTCAATTGTATGAATCCATAAGGGACTAGCCATTTCACGATGCCCGGGGATGTTGAACTTATTGCTTAGTGTACTTTGACTACTTGTTTTTATTGTCTACAGAGTTCTGATGCGTTCTTGTGTTTGTTCATGTTTTTGCATAACTTAGAATGCTTAATTTGCGTAGATGTTTGTGTGAATATAGATAACCTATTCAAATAGCTGGTGGTGTTCCTGTGATTATTTTATGCAATCCTGGACCTGATTCCAGCTATTCTGAGTTTCTTAAGAGGCCTGAACATATTTCCCTCTAATAGTGGACACATCTGAATGCGGTTTTCAAGTTCATTTTCTCTCCCACGTTCCGCAATCAGGTGATATATCCAGTTCTACGTCGGTGACAGTTTAATTTACGGGTTATTATTATCGGGTAAATCTCTCTGTCCTCTAAGTTGCAAATGGATTCACATACCGGCCTTCTAATTATTGCATCATAGGCTGAGAGTGGCGTATATGTTTGGGATTTGGTTAATCCTCTTTATTTCAGGCTGCTTGAACATTACCAACGGTCATTTAGTAGACCGTATGACATTGTCGTCATTCAAATAAGGTACAACTATAATTTGAGGAGAGCTATTCTGATCCACAAGCCTATTATCTCCCACCTGGATCCATAACAAACCACTTGTCTATGTCTCCAACAACCCCAGCATAAAACACTCCACACGTATTGTAGACTCCTTTGTCACTACCGACTGATGGGCCACTATAAGTGATATGTCTTCCTGAAGCTCTACTCGACTCTGCGGGGTTGTTGACACCTAATTTGCTATTCCCTTTGAAGTTACCAGCGTTGTAAGACTCCCAATTACTTGCTGAGTAAATCTGTGAGCCTTCTCATTTAGCTGGTAGGCCTAGTTCACCGTGTGACTCAGACTAGGCTCTCTAACCCTCAGTTGGTCACCTTTCCTCCTATAGGGCCTCCTTAATTTGAGTGGTAGTCTCAATCAATATCTTAAACTCTATAATCTTGAAACATTACACCAGATCTCAGGCCTTAAACCCAATTCGAATCATCTGCAATGTATCTCCTTTGTAGCTACATTATGAGGTGCTTATTTGGATAGGGTAGGAAAATGGAGCTCAAACTCATATATAGTCATATTTCCTTGTTTTTAGATAGAGAAACTCCATTTGCTTTTGATCCTAGTACATCTCTAGGTGTTATTTGGTCTTGAACTCCTGCCTAAATATCTCCCAAGTAACTCATTGGTCACCTATGACTCTACACAATTTTTACCATGTGAAGGCATCCTCTGTGAGTGATATAGTCACATATTGTAGTCTACCCTCTAGAGTACATTCTATCAAACCCATGCCATCCTCCATCTTTTCCCACCAAGCCTCAGTTTCCTCTAAATCTAATGTATCTCTAAACTTCATGAATCCTAGCATTTGTATACTCCCATAACTACATTAATACCCTAACTCATTGGTCTCCTATTACTCTTAACAATTTTTACCACGTGAAGGCATCCCCTGTAAGTAGTATAGTCACATATTGTAGTCTACCCTCTAGAGTACATTCTATCAAACTCATGACATCCTTAATCTTTTCCCACCAAGCCTTAGGTTCCTCTAAATCTAATGTATCTCTAAACTTCGTAACTCCTAGCATTTGTATACTCCCATAACTGCTATAATACCCAATGTCTAACTTAGGTATTGTCTTAGGGTATTAGGGTAATTTTGTGATTGGTGATGATTTTATGACAAAATGGGTGTATTTTGGCAACTTTCTCTAGTTATATAAAACCCCAAATCTCTAAGCCTAGGCCTAAGTTCTTCAATTGATCCTCTTTCCCTCTTCAAGTGCTTTTTTGAGAAATCTTGGAGCAAGAATCTCCATCTCTTCCCTCTTCTTTGATTGAAAAATCAATGTAAGATCATCATTTCATATTCATCATAATAATTCTTCTTGATCTTAGCATCATAATACATCTCCTCCCTCAACTTTCTTGATTCCCAATGATTTGATATGAGATCTTTGAAATTTTATGATTTCTTTGTTTGAATTTATGGTTTTGGAGTCAATTGTGAGGAGTTTCTTGTTGATTGATCTTGTATTTTGGATATCGGGTGTTGTGGATTTGTGAACCCTTTATCAATAAATTAATTGATAATTTCTTGATTAGATTCAAGTGTTTCCTTATTCGATCTATAGAAAACTTGTATAGAAGTTTGTATGATTGTAACCCTTGGGTTTCTTACTCTTTTGTCACCTACATGACCTATTTTCATGCTTCCATGATCCTTACAGCCATAAGGATACCCATATAAACCCTTCCTAACCTTTTTTGTGAAGCTTATGACCAACCTTATGTGCATAAGGGTTCCTTTAAGGCATTCTATCAAGGGCTTACGACCATAAGTACCCCGTATGGATGCCTATAAGGTGTTATGCCAAGGGCTTATAGTCATAAACAACCCGTAAGGAGCCTATAAGGGCTTTTGTTAAGTGTTTACGGCTACAACTAGGCCATAAGGGGCTTGTAAGGTGTTCGATCAAGGGTTTATGGCATGTCACAGGCCCAAATCCTTCATGTATTGCATACAGGGCTCGAATTATGAATATCTCTCTTACATGCATGATTTAGTTAAGATTTGCATAGAATTTTCTCTTAGGTGGGGAACCCTCGGCCATGAGCAAGGAGCTCGTAGAGGAGTACTACATCTAAGCTCTTAGAATTACGGGTCTAAGCACTATGAGTGGATACCTTCTTTACCAATGTTTTAAAATGGTTTTATTTTTTGGATGCAAAGAACTTTACTTGCTATTTTATGATATTTTAAATTAAACATTTTCTTATATTGTTACAATGAACTATATGGGTTTCTTAGTTGGTTTTATGATATCTATTTATCATGAATGTTCTAATGGGGTTGCAAATATGAATTAAGAATGAGATATAAAACGTCAAATATTTTATATGATATATTGGAAAGTGAAGTTATATGTAATTGTTGACTACAATCATGTATAGTTATGTTGGTATTTTTGAGTATTGGTGATCATGAGTTTATGAATCGGGTATTGCAATAGTTGGCTCCATGGTCCGACCTAGTGAAAAGCGGCGTAGTTGACTAGCTGACATAAGTTACCCATTCAGGGAGCACAGAAAGAACCTGAACTAGGAGTAGGTGGGTCCCCCACTGGTTCTTAGACATTGTCTCACCTCAGTACTGATCTTAAGTGCCAATGCTAAGGTGGGTTTGATTTTATATTTGAAATGGATAACTAGCTTTGGCCGTCGTATTCCTTATCATGATAGCATTTCAATATTCGTTGCAATAAGTTTTTGCACAAGGATCTTGAAATAAAACTTTACATGGAAGTATTCATTATACAGAAAACTTTTTTTATCAATTTTGTTCATGTTATGATACTATTTATGGAAAAGTATTGTTGAAAGAAGTTTAATCCCTTTTGTAAACACTAAGAAACTATTATAACCACTCACTGAGTAACTATGTTACTTACCCACTCTATTCTCATTTTTTATTTAGGTGGTGATTGTTAGAGCCGTTGCGCGTTAGGGGCTTGTGCATAGCTCCATCTATATTATCTTTTTACTAGAGTTTGTTTTTAAGTTGGACTTTGTTCTTGTATTAAAACTTGTTTTAAGTGGATCCACTAATGTGTAATTAGTTGTTAACATTTGTATTTCTCACACTATTTTCAACACTATCGAACTTCTATATTCTAGTTGACTTAATGTTTGTTTGTTTTGTTTTTTTTAATGCTATATATATATATATATATTTCTCGTAATGGAGTTTTACTAGATATTTTGCCTTACGTGTCTCAGCGTAAGATGTACATTGATGTTACCTATTTCAAGGCAACACGGTGATTACCACTAGCTAGGGTGTGACAGATGCGGTCAAGTGCTTGTCTCGCTTAGCCTGCACCTGGGCTTACATTACAGATGCGCTTATCATAGCCACAAAGTGTTGGAAATCCTTATGTGTATTAAGTGCAAGTACAAGTAGACCACTCAATTCGGTCCCACACGTAACCACAGGTGCATCAGATGCATTATAATACCCTACAGCCTCCTCACTATATGCACGGCTAGCACTCTCATTTCCACTAGATGCCATATCCTATAGAGGAGGGCACGGACTATCATTTGACCTAGCTTGCCCCGGTCAAACCCACCGGGTTACCTAGGTCAATCACCCAAGTCAGTCAACCCAGTTCTGTCAACCCGGTGAGTAGGACATTGTGTATTCAACTAGACAACATAATTCTTATAATAGTAATATGTTTAGATTATTGAATTAATACAATATTTAAAATCTTAAACCATAATCCTTTCTCCAACATGACATGGTGGTTAAACAACCATAATCGTTTCTACAATATTTTTTGTGTATTTCTTTTTTAATGTAATGGCTATAATCTTAAACGTATTATTAACTAAAAAATCATAATATTCTCTAAATTTTTTATTAATAAATAATTTAATTAAAATTTTGTTAAATTAATAAGTAAGTTTTTCACTCCAATACAATTTACAAAACAAAAATATTTTAGCTATAAATTTTTATTAATCTTCATAGTAACAATTTATATTAATGAAAAATCTAAATTAGGAAACAAATATATTCATTATAAAAAATTATATTAACGATTGTCTCATTGTAAAAGAACCATTAATATTTCAAAAAAATTTTTAGATTTATCACTTCTATATTTAACTATTTTTTAATGTAAAAATAGATTTCTCATTTAGTAAGACCTCTTCAATTCTCATATAACACTCTTTTTTATTTAAATCAATGATTCTCTAATAGATTTAAATTTAATGCCACATCAACTAATATCTGGTTTTTAAAACATTGTTAAAACTATACCATAAAAATATTTAACAAAATAAATTAATAACTATAAAGTTTTTAATTTAAAAATAGTAATCAACAAAGTTCGAACTCATGACTTGAGGACAACAACACAATTGCACTCTATCACTCCAACAGTAAGTTTTAGTTAGTATTATTTCTTTGCTAAAATGTAAACAATGGATAAGCTTTACATCACTTTGAAGACCACATGGGCTAGGATAAGAAAAACAACATACCAACTGCCTCTATAAGCAATGTTAACCAACCCAAGTTATTTTTCTAATTCTGTTTGCATATGTTTTTATTCTAGGTTATCTTTTATAATTTTATTTGAATAAATAAATAAAACCCGATGGCTTCGCCTGTGAACCGGCCGGTTCCTGGCCTGTTGGTTTTCTGGGGTTCGTCAGACCGGGTCCAAGTCATCCTATGGTGACAAGTGATCTGCTAGGTTTTCCGGCCCCGGTTAACTAATTTGTGCCCCCCTCGATGACATGCTAACAACAAAAAATGCATGAGTATCTCGTATACAAATACAAATCATTTTTACCCATCAAATAAAATTAAAATAATTAATAAAAAAAAATTAATAATAATAATAATAATACTGAGAGATGCATAAACAATAAAGCAAGTTTTATTGGGAGATGCAAACTAATATATTTTTAATAGGGATGTATAAAATAAATATATACTTTCGTAGAGGCAAACAATCAAGTTTTCATTAAATAGAGACTAAAAACTAACTTAAAAAAAAAAATCAGAGGAAGTGAATAAAATAAAATAAAATTAAGACTCGCAAATATAAATAATTTATTCTCACACGGCATTTGACTTCTGAGGCAACTGCTAAAGCCATTTCATACAAATATCAAACCATCCTTACATATATGAGCTAGGCACTTCCTGAGCATATTTCTGCATGGTTACCAGAGTTTACAAGACCACCCACAGTTACAACAGCGATGTATAAGACCATGTATATCCTTGAGTAAGAGAAACTTTAGATTAAAATAAAAAAAAAACGTAAAAACAATTTTAATAAAAATATTTTAAAAATAAATCATTAATTGCATCCACTTCTTAGGGGAACTTATTCTGAAGATGCAAGCATCACATGCAAAATTATTTCGCATGCCGACACAGCTGCTCTAATGGCCTTCAAAACAAAAGAAAAGCGTAGACATATTATATATAAATGAATGATCGTGACCTTAATTTTCCTCCTCTTTAATGTACAACCTCTTGTTATAAGAAAAATTTACACAGCCATGAAAAAAATATCAAAATTGTGCTATCAAATCAAGAACAATCTCTGCTGCCAGTGACATCCATCATCATCTTCTTCTGTCCATGTTATTCAGTTTGGACACAGCAATCAATTATTCGTACCCCATACAGGCAAAGGAGACCTTGTTCTCAATCCAAAATTCCTGCAAATTATGCACAGATACAGTGTGTCCTGAGCACACAAGTGGTAAAACATCACTAATACGGATCCCCGGTAAGGTTGCAAGCAGGCATTAACTTATGCTGAGAAGTCTGAGCGCATACCTGAAAAAGCTGTGGCATCTGTGGCTCCCCTTGTAGCTTAACAGAAAATGTAATTAGAATGTTATGCAAGTTGGTTGCCGTCTTGCATATTAGTATGGAATCACATATGGCAGAGCAAGAACATCACCAGACTTAATCTGCAATGCCTCTGCCCATACTTGGGGTATTTCTCCAACCTCAGGCTTAGGTCTGGGCTTTGGCCGGGTGTTATCACTGAACAGCCATTCTGGGTCATCAAACTCTGGCAATTCATCCATTTTGGGAACAGAATATACTTGTGGGAGAAATTTCACGTCAGGATGTGATGATTTCGCAGAAACTTTACCATTTGTAGTAGTTGCTACAACAGACACAGGTTTCATTTCAGCTTCAGATGTAACAGCTTCTTTGATGCCATTTGCCTTGCGGTCCATGACATCTAGGGCTCTCTCTGCCTTAACACTGACACTTTTTGAAGCTCCATGCCTAATGAAAGAATTAGTTGTGACCGAATGATTGAGCTCCATTGTCCTTCCATTCTCTATGGGGAACTCGGAGGAAGATGGCGGTCTCAGAAGTTTATGAGGCCCCACATCATATTCTGTAACCACATTTATAAGCATCATACAGCAAAGGGCTAGATTATGATGTTAAAATCCATGCATATACACAATTAATTTAGAAACAATTGGAACAAGGATATGGTCTTAAGTAGAAAGGCAAGAAAGGAACTCACCATGTAAAGTGCCATTCATCTCAAAGTCCTTCCTCTTCTTGATGGTTACATCAGGAACAGTATTCTTTACAGTGTCAACACAAGGGACCACAGGCTTACAACTAAAATTATCTACCAGATCCTTTTTACCATCGTCTTTCAATTTGTCTCTGTGCTTGTGTTCAACTTTTACCCTCATCTTTTCCGTTTCCTTTTTCTTCTCCTTACGTTTATCTTTATCCTTTCCTTTGCTTCTCTTCTCTTCTCGAATTTTCTCCTTGTGCCTTTCAGGTTCTCTGTCTTTGGCCTTATCTTTTGCCTCACTACTTTTCTCCATAACTGATTCCACTTGTTTGCCCATCCCATTAATTTTTCTATCCTCTGCGCCGATAAGATTTGGAAGCATCTTGTTCCCTGTGGCTCTCTCCTCAACCTCAATCCTTTTCTCTGCATCCAGATCGACCATCTTGCCCGCCCCATTTTTATTTCTTTCTTCTGCACAAACAAAGTTCTGAACCATTTTGTTAACTGTGCCTCTTTCTTTCTCCAATGCCATTGAACCAGCCATACTTTGAGTTCGGTTTCGACCTGAACTGGTAATTGCAACTGCAGCAACCTTACTGTCGACTCTTTTCTGAACATAACTAACTGCAGGTCCGGCAGGTCTGATCTCAGTTTTCTTTTCCAATGAACCACTGATAGAATTTCTGGCATTAATGCTCTCAATACGATCCTGAAACAGCCCACTATTTGTTGATCCAGTCCAGGTGCTCTCAATTCTTCTTTTAACTGAACTGCTGACTGCAGCATCCAATCCCATGATCTCAGGTCGCCTTTGAAGTAAGTTGATACTTGCATTCCAAGTTTGCATGTTTTCAATTCCTTTTTGGCCTGAACCACCAACTGCAGTAATTCCAGTACCCATGGAATCCTTTCTTCTTTTGATTGCATCAATATCAGCAGCTTTAATATCATCTTCAGCAATTCGGTGAACTGAATTGGAAATTGCACTTCCACTGCCAATGCTTTCACTTCCTTTCCGAATGGAACCAGTAGTCTCAGCCATTCTATTTGCAGCCCCCTTCCCTTCATCTCTAATCCTTCTACCAAACTCCTCGATATATTTAGAATCTTTAACTTCCTCAGCATTCCAGCTTTCACCTCCAAGCTTTTCTTCATTGCGAACTGATGCCTGGTTTTCAATTCTTCCTTCATCAGATATCCTGTTTTTAGACTTGTCTCTATCCTTCTCTTTTTTCTTATCTTTATGCTTCTCCTTGCGACTCTTCTTCTCTTTGTGTTTATCTTTGCTTTTATCCTTTTCCTTTTTGTCTTTCTTGCCTTCTTTCTTTTCTTTGTCCTTTTTGTCCTTTTTCTGTTTCTTTTCCTTGAGCTTCTCCTGAAAAATTGAGGTTAAGTCAAAGTTTAGTCAGTCAGTTGAACCAGTTTGTAACTAAAACTCACTCCAAGATGAGAATGACTTCTACAATAAAGAGGTCATCAAAGAACAAAGAAACAAAAAAGAAAGCTATAAAATTGGCAGTCTTTCCCTTTTCAACTTCTTAATAATGCGTAAACACTTAGCTAAATCCAAAGTTCTGCACCAAACCATATAAAAATTCATAACCAGATTACTAATCCAAAATAGCAATTATCAATCCAACAAAATTTGTAAATATTTTATTGAATAGAAGCTTTAAATGATTTAGCCAAAATTCTCTTTCATTGATCAGACACTCCACTTATTGTTTGCTTAACTGACCGAAGAAGCTAATTCAGATGCACAAAATTAATTAGAGTCCAAGTGAGTGAAGAAAATAAATGAACCATATGATCTCCTTATAAGTCAACTAGACAAGACTAAATGATTAAGAAATGTGTGATGCCCAAACTTTGCAAACTCAACAATCAAATCAGGTTGCATAGAGGCATTAACACAGCTATATAAAGCACAGCAATCTTAGCTTGATCTGACTATACTATAATAACAGAAACTTCCCTATAAAAAGTGTTGACTGCTGCAAATGAAAATCTAATTTGGAAGTACATTGACTCTTAATTGAGGTCCATCACTAGCTAGGAGACCAATAATAACCCCTTGTTCAATAGGATGTGTAATGCATGTGCCTGTCCAGATGGTGACCAAAATGTTACTTTCTGCAAGAAAAAAGACTACAACAATAGTCATCACAGGCCCAAAGTACAGAAAGTTGGAAATAAGAACAGCAATAATCGAGCCTCAATATCCCATATGAGCATCAAGTTCCTATCAATATAATCAGAAAGTGTAAAAATACAGAGAGCGCATGTATTTTTTATGGCTTCAGAATCATGACAATAACGAATCACACCAAAAAGCAACATAAGCAAACTTCATGTAGATAACTTCTGGATGATGAAACATAATTTTCGAAAGCATCCATATTATCACAGGAAGATGAATTGTAACAGGGAATTGCAACTCTTGGGAGAAATGGTGTAATAAAAAGGAGCCAATCATTAGCAGGATATAAAAAATTGAAGCTTAAAGCATTCACAGGTCATTTTACAAAGGAAATTTTGAGTACTACGTATGATCAAGGAAGGAAAAGCCTTTAGAGGAAAGGGCCGAAAGTCAGTTATCAATATCATACAGAAGCTATTCAAGGTTCAATTTAGCCTATTTACCTTCTGATGTGCCACAATTGATTTGCAAAATATTGTTTTAAAAGTTCAATCTGAAAATGATGTTCAGATTTTTTGCCCATGCATGAGCGTACTTTCCTACTTCAAACATTAAACTCTCACAAAATTCACATGAGATGCACGAACAAAGTAGCATACTTATTATAGTGCTCTAAGAATTTCTTTAAACAAAAGGAAAGAATATGTTGTGAACAAACACAATAATATTTCCCCAAAATATGTCAACTATGATAGGAACATCAAACGACAATGATTGATAATGTATTCTTAGTTCAAAATAACTAATCACCTCCAGTATATCCCCATTTAAGTTGTGAACATTGCTTATTTTCATTTTGGGAGATATGTGTCTTGGTACTAAGAAGCTCTTAGAGAAAATGACTAATTATTGAATAACATCTTATCAAAATAGCTAATTTCTCAAACCACCATCAGTTGGCTAACACCAGACCACCATGCTGTCAAAAATTAATTGAAGGACTTTCACGTCTCACACTAAAATACGAGCAGATTACACACGTTGACTTAAACATATACCTCCAGATCAAATTCAACAGAAGTTAAACCCATCTATCCACTTTTGGAAAATCATGAGTTTTACTAAAGGAATTGGGAAGCATTATATGATCAACCATTTGTTCTAGTTCCTAAGGTAATGAACATTGCCTTAGATGTCCATAATGGAGTGCTCATGAGACATAGCCTCAAATAATTTATACCTCCTCCCACAAATCTGTTCCCAATTATAATTATCTTCAAAGTTCAATGTAAATATTCCAATTACCAATGAAGCATTAATTTAAAAGAAAAAAGAATTTCCATTCACAAATAGAATATCATCAATTATGATGTCTTTTGCCATTATAACTCACCATCAAGGTTATACTCTTTAAATCGATTGAACTTATAAACTCAAACTCTCTAAGCCTTTCATTAGGCAAATTAATCGCAACGCCTTATTCACAGTAGTAGCTATTAAAGTTTTTTCAAGACTCACCTTCTGTTCTACTTCCAAAAGAAATAAATAACTTCAACACAAACAAATTCAATAAACTCTAGCACATCTTAAATTAACCGGTAATTCTTGATAAATCCGCAACATTTTTCACCTAACAAAACATCCATCTATAAAAAGATAGTAATAGAAAATAATAAGTAAGCATTGAGATAATAAACCAAATGTGAAAATTTATCTACATCAAGATAATGCATGGAATTTATAATCACATAGCCAGCATAATAAATATGTATCTTATTTCTTTGAAAGACACCCCTAAATCTTGCATCATTGTGAATAGCCCTTATCAGAGTTTTAACAAATCAGGTTTCATAAACATTTAGTTATTAAATTAACCAAGAATTAAAGTTTCGACTTTTATCCTTCTCCATCCCAATGAAAAGGTGCTTTATGTGCATAACAGCTCTATTACTTCAATCTAATATTCAATAGTGCTAAGGCTTACTCTCATCACAACGCATGTTTCTTTAATTCATTTTTTTCTCAAACTAAAACAAACCAAAACTCACATTTTCTTCTTTGAACACTCACTTATTTTTGGCATCGTCTGGCTCTTGAGGAATATTCTTTTGCAGCTCTTCTACAACCAGTCGTTTTATCCCTTGATCCTTACAAATGCCATTCCATTTAGTAGGATGGAGTTGGAAAGTGAGTGGCTAAACATTAATGAAGTTTTTGGGACGAATCTAATGATCTCACCCAAACAAAGATAACTAAATAGGAACCATGCAGATAAATAGTGCGTAGTAATTTCACACCATACACACACGAAATTGAAATAATGATTAAAAAATGAAAACAACTTTGGCACTAACTTGTAAGCAAGTATCAGCAAACAGATGGTACAAACACAGACAAACAAAAACTTCAACACAAACTTGGAAGCATGCCGTCTATAAGCAAAGATATGCTGCAACCTAGTTCACACACATAGAACAATTTCAGACACAAACTTTAAGCATGCCAACTATTGGAAAAAAGATGACACACACATACAAGCAGGGTGTGGGGTGGGTGTAATATCTTTGATACAAGCTTGTTACCATGAAAACATTAAGCAGAAAGGTGACACACAAACAGAGAAAATAACTTCAAAACAAGCTTGTAACCAAACCAAATATCAGCAAAAAGATGTCACACAACCACACAGAAAATAACTTTGTTACAAGCTTGTCACCAACGACAACTGTCAGCAAAAAGATACTGCAACCTAGTTTACAAACACGACATAAACAAACACATGCAATATTGGAGACTAGGTTTCTAAAACAAGGAGAATGCAATTAAGTACACAACCTAAACACATTCCTTGGCTTGGTATAGAGATTAAAACAAATAACATCCTTATGAACATGTAGAGTTCAATTGTGCTTGGCTCACCAGGATACAATAGAAACAAAAAGGGCCAACAATTATTACTTTAGCTTGCATCTCCTGATCATGTGGTCTAACTCAAAACCACTTGATAGGCTACAATAACTGTTATCAGCAGACCAAGAAGGGTTCAATTAATAACCCTTATTTAGATCAAGAGAACCAATTCTTAGCCACTTTGAATTCTTAAACCAAAGTTTTCTAGCAAAGTTTGAAATCTTCATTCAGTTAAACTAAGCAAATTTTAAGTACCACCTTTAACTTTAATACCTGACCAATTGATCAAGAGAAAAATTCAAATTAAAAAAAATGGCAACTATAAAGTTAAAAGGGAAAAACAGACATCATTTACAAAACTTTCAAATGTCTAACATAAGTGATCAAGTTTTAAAACTTCACCAGTCTTAAATAAATGTCATCACAAGAACATTACCGGAAATCAGTACAGCTACAAAGCTAAGTCATACTCTTAAAATTACAACAGCATTAGTTTTTCCTTTTTACCACAATTTTGTCAAGAAATTGATGGGGGAACTAACAAATAAGTATTTACAAAGTCAAAAACAACTACATTGTTTAACGATCTTTTTGATGAATGTAATTATAAGACGAATTTCACTGCATTTAGCAAGCTGTATCTCTATAGTATTTCATTTTGAATAATATAGAAAAATAAAACCAAACCATAAAATGTACATTCAAGATTTCAGCGTCAGCAATCTCTCATTTTTCATCTGTGCAAATGGACAAGGCATTTTCTCTCCAACTTAAAAATCAACCATCAAATCTCTGGACTCACAGCACAAGGGAATACGATAATAGCTACATGTATTGCAATGTTATTCTTCAAGCTGGTCATGCAAAAATTCGCATTTTATGCATTCACACAAAAAGTCAGTCCAGATTCAAAATATACATTTTTGGATATTCCATGAGTTATTGAAAGCCCAGTGCCTATGTTCCCCAAATGAACAGCAAAATTTCACTACCTGACAACCGGGCTTAAACTTTCTGTGCTCTACAACTTCACAGCAAATCCCAATTCATAAAACAGTTGGCTTGTCTTATACTAAAATCACACCCAATAAGTAAACAGTTTTCTATAGTCATAATTAGCATAACAACAAACCATTATTCAAAAGAACAGGTGGACAAAAAAGAGAAGAAATCAACAAAAATAAGAAACATAGTGTATGATGAACCTTTCCAAGCAATTCTTCGTGAACACCAAGCTTATTCTCGTATCCGGGTGGCGGAAATGGGAAGCAGCGAGACATGGCACGATGATGAACCACCCAGTCCAGCAATCCCTGTTAATTTCCAGGAAAGCTGCTCCAACAAGGGAAAGAAACACTGAAAGCACTCCTGCCCATCCACCATGTCCTCGCACTCATCCCCAACCTCCAATGCTACTCCATTAAAGCACCACAAACCATCTCCAAACACTAATCAATTCTACCAAGATCCCAAATTTCCAGTACCAAACAACTTCCACCACAATCACAATCACCCAAAACAATCAAACGCCGCAAAAATCCTAGAACCAAAAAGGCCCTCAAAATCGAAACCCAGGAGAAACCCTGACGCAGTCTTGCTCCATAACTAATCAAACCCAAATCCAACGCCAAAATCACCCACCAAATCCACACGATTCCCAGAGAGATCCAACCGCAGAAAATCCCATCAACCCGATCTCCAATCCAGCATCTCCAAACCCTAGAACACCACACAAACCCTAGAAAATGGATCTCCAACCGAAAACACAAACCACAAAACACTTCAACCAATCAATCAATCAATCAATCAATCAATCAAACAAAGCACCCACAAATCTCAACCTTAACTACTCTTCTGATCAAAATCAAGAAAAAAAGAAAGCACAAAAAGTCCCAAATCACAATCTCTAACGTGTAGAAGTTCGCTGCTCTGTCTTTATCTCTCTACAAATCATGTGTTTCTCTCTCAAGATTGGAGGCGTTTGTGTTTGTGTTTGAGAGTCCTCAAAAGGCTTCTCTCTCTCTCTCTCTCTCTCTCTCTCTCTCTCACCAAATTTGTGATTGAGATCAAGAAGCCTCAAAGAAAAGAAAGGACTCGGAAGAGCTCTATGGAGACGATTTATAGTGCAAATAAAGAGACAAGATGGGGGAAATACTTACGAATTGACACTTTTAACCCTGTCAATTGTTTTTCTGGGTTGAAGATGAGTCAACAAGTGGAGCCTGATTAGCTGTACGTAGGGGAGGGGCTCTTCAGCTTCGTCGCTGTTGCATAAGGGGATGGATGGTTTTTAAGATGGCTCATCAACACCAGTTAGTCTATTGATTCTATTGGTTTTTTATTTTAATATTGTCTTTTATTAATCCCTTATTTTTTTTATTTTTTTATTATTTTTAATATTTTTTTAAAATTTTTGATGAATATAGGCAAACCACTTACAAAGAGTGGTTTGAACCAGTCTTATACACAATGCCTCACATAGAATACTTAATGCCAGCAAATCAATGTACCTCTTTTAAGATTTGCCTTGTATTTCTTTGATAAAAAATAATTATTATTATGTAGTTTATGCAGTTTTATTTTTTTTATAAATATAGGCAATTCATAAAGTTCGACAAATACTTTTGAATTAATAGAATTTTAAACCCTTGACTTTTACATGAGAGGGGAATGAAATTTCAACTCTCTTATTATAAAAGTCTAAAATTAATATTTTATTTTAATTTTTTTTAATATGAATATTAAAGAATGTATGATATATCTAACCACATTAGGTATAAAATTGAATAAAAAAATCAAAACAAATAAACTTTGTATTGTTGACAAGCGAAATGAATAAATTTATATACTTTAATAAATTCATTAAAAAGAAAAAAAAACAAGAAAAAGAAAACAAAACCATGATCAAATTATTTTCAAAAGAATGCATTTATATTTTAGTTTATACCAAAATAATAAAGGTCCCCTCAACCCGAACTAATGTTCCTTGGCATGGAGTCACACAAAAATTTAGGAGGGAGGCTGTCCCTGGCCAGGAATACAAGATACTGTATCATTAAAAATGCATTCTAAAACAACCCTGGGTTTAATTGACATTGTTTGGATCTAATGGATAATATTACATTTTGGTATAACTAGCTGTTGTAAGTGTATATTTTGACCGGTTCAGTAGTTAGTTTTTTTTTAATAACAAAAGGTAATCTCTAATTAGTCAAAAGATGTGCACAGAGCCCTCACCTAAGATTATTAGAGTCTACATGGGAGTCCAAACTCCAACAGAGTTAATTCATCCAAAAGAAATTTGAACTCTCACCATTTTTTCTTTCCTCAAGAAACCTCAAATTACTACAATTAACCACAGGAACCAGTATTTTTAGTTTCACCTCTTGATTTTTAAAAAAATTAATTACATTAATAATTTATTTTTTTACAAATCCCCCATGGTGGTTATAAATAAATAAATAAATAAATAAATAAATAAATATATATATATATAATATTTACAAATTCCTTGATTTTTTATAAATTTTTATATAATTTTTTAAATCCCATGATTTTTTTAATAAATTTTTATACATGGTTTAAACTACTTATATTTTTAGAGAGGGCTTTTTACAAATCCTTTAATTTTTTTATAAATTAGCATATATAATTAAATTTAATTTTTTAAAATATTTGTAAAATTTTATTATTTGGCTTCTTTGACTATTGTTTGGTCCCATTTAATTTTTTTACTAGTTGCACTGTAATTTTTAATGCTAATGTTTGACCTCTTTTTAGGGAAAAAATGAAAATCTACTTGGTCTAAGGGGCTATAATTTGTCCACATTTATGATTAAGAAAAATATTGATGAAAGTTCACAAATAGTCAGTGACTTATATCAAATTTTTATTTTTATAATTGAACCTAGAAAATATCACTTTGGTCCCAACGACAGAAAAAAGGATATTTATATATTTTTTTTTCACAACATCATTGGAGGTGAACCATATATTTATATAACAAAGGAGATGTCATAAAAGAATCAAAGTAAACATATTTGTGCAATTCAAAGAATAAAGTGAGATATTCTTTCTAGTTAACTAATTAAAATGAACATTTTAGTTTAATTTGATGGTCAATATGAGTTTAGACTTAACTGTTTTACAGTTATATTATGTAAAAATCTCTGTAATTTTTTAGGATATAATTTTGGATTAAAGATAAATTATGGCCCATCATGGAATTTAAAAAATATAAAGACTATTTTTTTACCATTTGAGAATTTTCCATTCCCGTTTTTATTTAATTTATTAGAAATGTTCAAAGTCTTAAGAGTCATTAGTGTCACAAAGATTTATGTTTTGTTTTTGTCTTTTTTAAATATAAACATCAAACCAATGAATTTTTACTGGTGAGAGAAAAATAATAGTTCGCATTCTTAATTCGATGTTCAAGTATGACAATCTACAAGATGGCCTCATCAATCTTAAATTCCGAACTAGACCATGCTTTCGGAAAATATCCTAATAATGCAAGACACAATTGATTTTATAAAAAAATCTAAGAAAATAATAATAATTAGCAAATTAGTCAAATTGATGTCAGTGTTTAGCAATGCTTTCTCTTAGATTTTTTTTTATCTGTTATGGTTAGGATTTTAAATGATTATTATTAATTCAATTATTAATTTAATATTACTTATATAAAACGTTTTTTATAAACAAAATTGTTAAAGAACAGACGGCTATAGTGGCTTATTAACCATTTTAATTTTATGAAACTGAGAATCATTTAAAAAAAAACATTCAAAGTATCAATTATACCTTTCATAAAATTTGATTAATTTTTCATATTTTTTTCCTTTTTATTTTCCTTTATTCAATCTAAACAACGTAACGGTCATCGATCCATTTTTTTTTTAGAAAGACGACAAATGCCGGAACCCAAGGACAAACACGTGGGGAAGCCACGCTCAACACCGAACTGTGCTCTTATCTTGCGTGAGATAGGGATCAAACTCAAGGAGCCACGCTCGACACTCGAGACGAACACTCTATGCAAAAGACCTATTGCCAATAAATTAAATGGTCGTTCGCGTCATCGATCCACTTCATTTGATCATATCCAAAAATATTTAATTAATTTTCTACAAGAAAAGGAATGCAATGCCAGTGAGCCGAGTACCTTGAGCCCAACACTCCACTTGTCATATCAAGTTAATAAAAAAATAAATAATGAACTCATGTGTTCAAAGCAGACATTATTGAAAAGTGCATCTACCTTCATAGGGATGTGAGACATGCAAAAATAATAAAAGAATTTACTATAGATGTATGTGTGTGTATATATGAATATGTCCCAATTTTGGGATATGTATTGTGAAATAGATAAAGAGTAAATATTTTTTTTTTAGAAGTCACTAAATTTTACTTTATTTTTAAATGTTCCATCAAACTTTAGTTTGAATCAATTTGGTCATTTATATTTAATTTAATTATATCAGCTAGTCACCTGTAAAATCCTCTGGCCCTTTGCTTAGTTGGTGGCCAGAAAGATGAGTCACCTTAAATCTATACTTTGTTGGCGGCCAGACTTTTTAGTTGGAATGACATGTCACGAGAGATTGCCCATGTCACTAAAATTAGCCACACCAGCTTCACCTCTATCGGGAGGAATGGTTGGAACTTTACTTCGAACAGGACAAGACATCATTGATCTCCTCTTCCTTAGGGTATTCTAAACAAAGCTTCACCTCCGTCTTCACCAATCTATGGGTTCATCTCCTTATTTCGGGAGATAGTTTGAACGGCCGAGTAAACATCATCCACTTGTCTGTGTGAACGTGAGATAGATAGGAGTGATGTCAGTGAATTGGGAGAGATGACCATCAGGTGTTGAAGCATCTAAATAATGTAAGTTACTTCTCTTGAAACCCTCAACTAATGACTTTGATTTTTTGTTTTTTTTTACCCTTTTAGATGTATATTAAGGAGGTAGGATTTGAGGGTTTTCACATTGGGAGTTGGATGTTGTTTTGTTAGTAGTTTTTAGGTTCAAAACAAATTTATAGTTTATCATTCTTTGTTTTGTTGGTTGTTTTTAGGTAGAGTTTTGAAGTTTTGACATTGGGAGTTGGATGTTGTTTTGTTAGTTGTTTTTAGGTTCAGGAAAAATATATAGTTGACATCAAGGATGACTGTTGTTTCAATGGTATTTCTAGGTGGAAGAGATGATTTAATTTTATAATTCTTGTCTAGTTAAAAATAAATTGTACCGACAAAGGTTCATTGTGGTCCCCCACAAACACAGTTAGAAAGTGAGCAGTCGGTGTAATCAAATCGAAGATGAATTAGTGTTTTGTTTTATCATCAATTAGATGGTAATTATGTATACACTTGCTTAATTTGAAACTGACTTAATTATGTGGTGAATTGGTTTGAAAAATTCCAAAAATACAGGTTAAATTGAATCTTTTGTTCAACTGTACAAATAAAAGCCTCCCTTTCCTTCATCCAAACAAGGAAGAGAGAAAATCTAGAGCATTAAAAAAAAAGGTTATATGACTATCTTCCTCTTTCTTTTTTAATTGAAACACATATAATTCGAAGAATACCTTCTACAAGCTAGGGCATTTAAAAAAAAAATCTCTTTAGTTGAAAGAATAAAGAAAATCTCTTTAGTTGAAAGAATAGAGAAAATCTCTTTTATACAAAGAAATGCCTTCCTTTCTCTTTTTAAATTGAAACACATGTAACACATATAATACCTTCTCCACAAGTAGGCATTGAAAAAACCAAATACACATTCGTAGACTATGTTCATCAAGCTTGACAAATTAGGACATATTTTTGGCTACTCGTCCATGTGGTTTTATGAAAAAAAGCACGAAGTGAGTTGCTGGTTGAGGATTCACAATGCTTTGAAGCTTTCAAAAGGGGGATTTAATGCCCAACCATCTGGAGATGCTTCCTCGCCCCCAATTCGATGCATGTTGGAAGCTCTCCCAAAGAAGAGGGAGGAAGGCGAAGATGACGTGGCTGTGTTTAATATGACTTGCCCATTCTCCCGTGACGTGTTCGTGGATGCATGACATGGACACTCCAACCTATTAGGATTATGCCCTCGATTGGCAATGAGGATACTTGTATTAGGGCATTTGATTTGTATTATACATTGTTATTATTATTATTATTATTATTATTATTATTATTATTATTATTATTAAATAAGCATTTATTTTGATGTTCATAAAAATCTTTTGATAACATTTTAATTAGTTTTGAACATCATGGTCCATGTGTATCAAGTTAAACCTTCTATTATTTGTGGGATAAAGAGAAGGGCACTAGAAGGGTTTAGTACTTATACACTTCAAAAGTTCACAAATTAGAGAATATTTAATTGAGCATTAAAGGTTTGTAAGGGTTTGTATGACATATACTTTGACAAAGAGTGGTAGTTGAACACTATGGACTAGTGGGAGCATATGTCATAAATACATCACTCGGTTGGTATACAAGAATGAAAGGTTTATACACATATAGTAATCATGATCTGAAAGGTTTGTAATAAGTTCAATTGGGTTATGATGTGGGCCATGGGGCTGGCTAGGTGTCACCCACGTCTTTTGGTATTTTCCCATTACCAGTCGAAACTAACCTAGGGATTCACACTTAAAAGGATTAAGAATCAGTCTTGTTTTGAGTGTAGGGGTAAAATTATCAATTTATAATTTTACTTCATGGGATGAGTGAAATTGTAAATTGGTGTAGGGTTTATGTCTTAAGTTTAAATTTTGATTAAAATTTGATGGAGTAGAATAATTAATCAAAATTATAAGGACTTAAAGACAAAATTGATTTTAGTCACATTAGGACTCATACTTCTAATAGAACTTCATATGATAATATTTATCATGTTATGAAGTTTGATATTTCATAATTGAATAATTTTTATCATGTTTTATGAAGTCTCTATAAATATGACTCCTCTCTAACCCTAGAGTATATCAATTGATTCTCTAGTGAGGAAAATCCTCAAGCTCTCTACGACAATCCAAGGGACAAATTCGGCACATCAAAGGAAAGGTTTCCGAACATCCAAGGTAATTTTTTGAACCTTTCAATTAAATTAGGGTGTTCATTAAAACAATCAGATCATATCACAATTTTATTTTTGCTTCCGCATGCCTCAGATGGTGTTATTTAATTTTACAATAATTTACTATCACAACAGACCTTCCCAACATGATAGATTTAAGGTGACTCTCTTTCCAGCCGCCAACTAAGCAAAGGGGCATGTGAATTTACAGGGTGACTAGCTGGTGTAATCAAGTCGAGATAGGTGACCAAATTGATTTAAATTAAAGTTTGATAATTAATTTGAAAATAGAGTAAAGTTTAGTGACTTCTCAAAAAATTTACTCAATAGATCAAGATCCATAATACCGATGCCACTATAATTCTCCAAATACAAATAATCACAAGAATTCAGTAACTAAATTCAATTCATCCATGGGGATTTCAAATCTATTAACAAGAGAAAATCTCATAAAAAACTAGGAATAGAAGTTGATATTTACCCACAAAAAAATCAAAGAAAAAAATTCAAAGAAAAGAAAAATTTCAAATAAAAATTAAATTTTAAAAAAAAATTCAAGTTTCAAATTTCAAAAATAATAAAAATAACAGAAAAGGCGTTTTTAAAAAAAATTGGAAAAACGTTCATAGAAAACTAGGATTTAGGGTTTAGAGTTTATTATTTAGGGTTTAGGTTTTTTTCTTTTGAGTATAAGATTCATAGTATTTGGGTTTAGAGTTAAGTATAAATCTCTAAACTTTAAAAATTATAAAACATTAAAGGTTTAGATTATAAAATTAAACTTTTTCAAAAAGAGATAAAGAATGAAGTCATTGAAGTGGATACTGACATGCATGCCAACTTAGCATCCATGTTATTAAGACTATTAATTCGGCCTAAATATCATTGCTTAAAAAAACAAACGTGGTGGGTTGGTAAATGGTTTTGGAAGGGGGAGAGGAGAACGTGTTAAAAAACAAGAAAAAGAAAGATCACTAGAAAAACCAAAAGAAGAAAAAGAGCTATAGGAAAAGACAGGAGATCAAAGAGGAGAAGATGGAAAAGAGAGGAGAAAACAAATTGAGTGCTCGAGAGAGAAGATGTG